>NC_045574.1:1290690-1613363 GCF_009819795.1 Aythya fuligula | reverse complement strand
AGAAAAGACAAAGCACTGCCAGTGAACTGAGACCCCTTAAGGGACTGAATAGCTGCTGGTTGCATGGATACGTGCACGTCAGTTGGGTTCAAACCTAAGGATTCACCAACAACAACCTCATTCTTGGCATTTCAGCAGCAAGAGGTTCAAGCTCAACCCCACCAGTCAGTCCTCCTATGAAAACACGAATCTTTATGACCCTTGCCCAGATAAATGTTACAGCAAATTGGAAAAAAATTTAAGTATAATGGAAGAAAAAAAAAAAATTGTAACTATAATAAAATCAGACAAGTACATTTACTGAAATGTGGCTGCAGGGAAGTCCCAAAAATTTGCCTTAAATCTGAAAACTCCCATCAGACATCATCAAACTGTTCAGAGATGGCGTTTGTTTTCTTTACTATCATGTCTGCTTGTCCTTGCTAAGATCTGCTTCCTGCCTTATGCTGCTTTTCTCTCTCTTGTTAAAAATTTTGATTTTGTTTTCTTAAGCAAAACAGTGTTGTAGAAGAGTAAAATTAATGTATGGAGGAAGAAGTGCTGACTAAGAGGACTTATGCTGGCAACTTCATGTGCAAAAGTCATTTTTCAAAGCATGCCATGCTTCCTTGGCCATCAGACATCACTCCCTTGGAAGAGCTTTTTTTTTTTTTTTCAGCCAGGCTGATGGGACAGACTCTCATTATCAGCTGGCAGCGCACCTGCAGCAGCTTTCTGAAGACCACAATTGGAGCCCAGCACCAGCCCACAGGAAAAAAAAAAAAAAAAAGGAAAAAAAAAAGGCATGAGCAGCCAGATATTTTGTCTAACTATCTTGCCTCACTAGGGCTTCTATTCTCAATTCACTGTGACCTTTAGAGTGCTAGAGCTGCTGCAGGGCAAACAACGCAGCCCCAGCCTCCTCGGGAAGCCCTCGCTCCTGCCCTCCTGGCTGCGAGCGCTTTGCTCGGGTGCTGCCAGCCACACACACTGTGCAGCCCTAGAGGAGGAGTGGGGATGACGCACCAAGTCAGTTTGATTTGTGGCATCTCTCTGAGTAGGATGTGCAAAATAAAGACAGATGGCAATGGATAAGCTCCAACGACTGTGAGGCTGCCATTAGCAATAGCTCTCACACTGTGCAGAGCGCCCTCAAATGAACTTCCCTGTGGCCCAGAGTCCCCAGTGACACAGATACTGCAGCTCATCTTTTAGTGAGAACTTCTGTGTGTTCTGCCATTTTACCATCTCATTTTACTTTTCTTTCTTTCTCTCTTTCTTTTTCCTTCCTTCCTTCCTTCCTTCCTTCCTTCCTTCCTTCCTTCCTTCCTTCCTTCCTTCCTTCCTTCCTTCCTTCCTTCCTTTCTTCCTTCCTTCCTTCCTTCCTTCCTTCCTTCCTTCCTTCCTTCCTTCCTTCTTTTCTTTCTTTTACCAACCTCCTGATCTTGCTTTTAAACCACCCGTTTCACATGGCTGCTCCTGCAGCCATCGCTGCCCAGCAGTGGTGCCTTGATGAAGCAGAGAGAGCTCTCACCTTCGGGGTCTACGTGGGAAACCTCTTTTCACATCAAGGCTTCAAAACACCCTCTGAGCTGCAATGTTTTCCACGTGTTCCCATCACTGCACACCGAGGTGCTAATTCCTTAACGCCCTTTTCTCTCTGGGATTTTTACAGGGTTACCAGCCCTGCTGAACCTCGGCAGAAGGGTGCAGGCAATAAGTCCAGGCACATTTCTTCCATGGGTTCAGCTTCTCTCATTCTTTATGTAACCTCTGAGTTCAGATGCCAGAAGTCTGCAGCTGACACATATGTTATTTCATCCAAAGTAAATGTGGGCACATTAGGGTTTTCTGATGCTTTTTTTTTCTTCTTAAATATATCAATAGAAATTAACTGCTGATGGCTTTTTCCAGAAATGAAAATAAGAAACAAAAATAATGAAGAAACAAACCATTTGGGGTAGCATTTTTATAACTTGTGGCTTTTGGTCTGATTATTATTAGCGCGGAAGATGGGATGAAGGAAATCCCACACATCTTCAAAGGGCAGCTGAGAACTAACTGGGTCTCCCCAGGCCAGCCCCCCCGTCCACCAGAGACTCAAAGTCAAAGCTTTCAGTAGCCTTAACAGCAGATTTCCAAGCCACTCCAGTGAAAGCGAAGAATTTTCTCATGTGCAAACACACCTGACAATTGGCATAATCCCAATGCACACACATTAGGTCAGCTGAAATATTCCGCTGTATTGACATTAATTCCACAGCTCAGGCCCAATATCATGTTCTCATTTTTCTGAATAACAGAGCATTTAAATATTTAGTTCGAATATAAAGACCTTCGGCTTCTATATGGATGGAAGGGGGGGGAACCAAGGGACAAAAGTTTTCCTTGTAGCATGTACTGCACCGATTTCCAAACCTTGGCAGCCATGAGAAAGACCCAGCAACGGCAAAAGTCTGGCCAAGACAAATCTATAAAATTTGCACTGTACATACAGCCCCTCCACTGCATGGAGACCTAATAAGCCCAAATACTTTCTGCCCCTCCAAACAGTTGAGCTTCAGAGGTTTCCCAAATGGATTCTAGTGGGGCCAGAAGCGTTGAGACTTTATTATGTAACAACCCACATAATGTAGTGAAAATCTGGAATACACTTTATTAGCTGGGGCTTTGTTTGGTCAGGAAATACCTCCAGACAAATGTGATGACACAGGCATTTTTAATTTGCCACTTCACATTCATAGCAAATTAGGTGATTTTACTTGTTATTCCCTCCATTAAAAATGACAGGCTGCAAGGTTAGCAGTTTCCCTCAGAAGCTCTTGATGACATTGCAGACACACATAGAAAGCACGAGCACATCAGAACGAATTAAGATCACCTCCACTGCCTATAATCTGAAACACTCCATGTGGTCTCTCTTAACATCAGTCCGCAATGCCAGCACGCTGGAACAGCATGTGCAAGAGGTTGGAGGGAAGGGAAGGGAGAGGTCAAATACTGCGTGCTCCATACGATCAAATTTGTGGTATAAAACCAACAATTACCAGTGCAGCGGTGAGTAAAAAACAAACGTCCTATCTATTACCCAATTTAGAATGCCAATGCGATGCCCTCAGGACTCTTGGTCTTCAGTTATTTTTTTGACATATTTGGTAACACATCAAGTCTCTGTATCTGCTCTCAGATTAAGTTGTTGGGCTCTTCTATTTGTGAGCTTAAAGCCATTTTCATTTCAGAATGGACTTAGGAAAAGGCCAGCTAGGCTGCTGCTGAAGTACAAGTTGAGTACAATAGGAAAAATGTAGCAGAAATGATGTTAAGTGCAAAATATTTAATCTTGTCTGAATATCACTGGAGCAGCTCAACACAGACCCAAAGAAAACAATGATAAAGAAAGAAAAAGAAAGAAAAGGAAAAAAAAAAAAAGGAAAAGGAAAGGGAAAGGGAAAGGGAAAAGGAAAAGGAAAAGGAAAAGGAAAAGGAAAAGGAAAAGGAAAAGGAAAAGGAAAAGGAAAAGGAAAAGGAAAAGGAAAAGGAAAAGGAAAAGGAAAAGGAAAAGGAAAAGGAAAAGGAAAAAAAAGGACGGAAGGAAGGACGGAAGGAAGGAAGGAAGGAAGGAAGGAAGGAAGGAAGGAAGGAAGGAAGGAAGGAAGGAAGGAAGGAATAGGGGATAAAAACAATCCAAGTTTTCTGTCCAATTAGAATTAGGAACTGAAATGTGGTCAGCATAGAAACATGCACTTTTGCTGGACTTTGGTCCAGAAAATATTAAAAAATAAAAAATAGAACAAGTAGAGCTGGGCAATAAACAAGTCAAGAGTGCTGTTATCCTGGTGGATTCTAGGTAGCCATGGTGAGTCTGCAGCTGCATGGTTTTTGGCTGGAGGTAAGTCTGAAGGTCTGCCAAACTGTGCTGAATGAGACTTGTGCAGCTCCTGGGGCTTGCTGAACAAGGGGAAGCATTGGCGGAGGCCTGCCGGCTGGCCATGGTGCATGGGTGGGGGCTTCACTGAGGACCTGCTGCTCCATCCATCAGCAGCACGGGACACCTCACCAGTGCGCCAACATCTTCTTGGAGAGCCCCAGAGTTACGGCTGTTTGTGTAGGCTGGAGGACACTGTGCAATTGCTCCTCGGTTGCACTTAGCTATTTTATGGCGAGGCAATGAGGTAGTGCTGGGATTTTGAGGAATACCAGGTGTGCCTCTGAGAAACTGATTTCCATTCAGGGAAAGAAAGCCTCCTGCGCTCAGGCCTCCCGCAGGCTGGCTGGGTGTGCGCCTGCCAGCCACCTTACACACAGGAGGGTGAGGGTGCTCACCCAACTGATCAAACGGAACCCACGACGAAAACATCATCTCACTGACAAAGTACGCTTCCCTGGAAGCCACCTCTGCAGATGAGAGGGATGTTTACAGATGCTGAATTTTGGCTCTTGGAGGTGTGGGGTCTGAGGGTCACAGAGGTGTGAGCACGCTGTTCTTGCTTCTGCTGGAGCTATTTTGTAGCCAAGCCTAAATGCAGAGACCACTTTTTGTATTTTCTTCCAGTTTCAGATGAATAACCTTTATTTTTAAAGCAAGAAGTGCCAGATGTATTTTCAGACATACCTGCTCGGTTGTCACCATGCCTCATCCTCTTGCCACCTCAGCTCTGCTAATCAGTGGGCAGTAAGCACCCTGTTTACTTTGTCTGCCCTCTGGTGTTTTAAGCCTGTGTATAATTGCTGAGAAACCCTCTCTACCTAAGAGTCAGAGGAGACTCTTTCTTTGTGTTTCTTTTCACTCAGAAGGGGCTGAAGCAGCAATCTTGACTTAAAGGCTGACTCTGATTGGAAAATAAACAACTATAAAGTACAATAAATCCCATTGAAGAGTCCAGTCAAAACATCCCAATGAACAGCTAATGCTCTACTAACCAAATCCAGATGTCACTGCCTTGTCTGGCACTAATTGGTTGACTGGAGAGTAAGTAACTGTGTAACCTGAAGGAAATCTCTACTTCTTGCACTTGGGATGAGTTGCTAAGGCAGAAAATGGTTTGGCTTTGCTGTGTTTCTTAATTTCCTAACCACAGAGGAGTCACAGGCACCTGCGCTCATCAGGAACTCTGCTGACATCCTCCCACTGGCAGGACACGGTTTTTAAACACCTCAAAAAAAGTTTCTCCAGAACATGAAGCTGCCTCTGACATCTGATGTTCCTTCATTCCCAAACATTGCAGGGTTTATTTGTCTAACTAAAGGACATGCCCAACCAGACTGCAGTAAGGGTCTTAGATAAAGGTAGTTGCAAATTCCAGCTGGATGCTTTTGAAATACCAAAGAAAACACCACGGAGAGCAACTGCTTTCAGATATAAATTAAAAAATAAAATAAAATCAGAAGACTGGAGATGAGTTTGGAAATAGAAAGTTGATTTTTAAAATAAGATTTGTCTTGTGCACCTCAATTCCTATGGCTTCGGAATTCCATGTCTGCCTGCACAGCCCTGCATTGGCAGATGACACACAAAGTGCCTAACCAGGATTTTCCAATTACTTTTTTTTTAGGCATAATTGGCACAATCATGTTTTAGAAAATATTTTATACAATAGCACAAAGCACTGTGTGCCTGGAGGGACCTTCTCTGTTTTACCAGGCTAATTCCCAGAGCCGTGATTCAGCACACCTTTACTTACATTGTTTTCCTTCAAGTAAAGATGTCTCACTGGCTTCAGTAACTTCCATGACATTGAGAATTGCTATTCGTAACTCATTCAGTCACATGCTGAGATCATAAAAAGAGGTTCTGTGACATTCCTAAAAGTTAATAGATTCTGTTAAAAAACAACAACAACAACAAAACTGTTCATATTCCTTATCATTTTAATTACTGTCAACAATATCGTTAATTTTATCAAATAACTTACTAAAATAAACTTAGTTCTCTTGGTATCATTGCCATGTTGTTTGCACTTTATAAGAGCATTTTAGAAGTACGTAAATTTGCACACCAAAATCTAACATTGAGCTTCTGCTTACCTCCATGTAAATAATTTTTTAGTGCTTGCTGAAAATAGGAGTCTATGACCGAAGCCTCAAGCAGCAAAGCCATTTTCTCAGTGGAGCACTGTACAGTGTAGCATCTGTCCAGACACATCCAGTCGTATCTTTCACTCATGAACTGCAAGTGGATAACATGGGATTTGAAATACAGTAGACAGTTGTGCAAAGCATGAACAATGAAAATTACATCCAGCCTTTAATCCAGGGGATTCTGGGCTGAGCTCAGCCTCCGTGGATATACGTATCCATTCTGCATTTAGTTCCACATATTCCAAAACTGGATGTTCCCCCAGAAGAGTCTCATGGGAGCAGAAGGGGGATTAAGCAGCTTTCTCTCGATGTTTTGTTATTAGTATTATACATGTAATATGCACTCACGCGTGCAACTGTGTTGCACAGTTTTTGACAAAGAAACTCATTTCTTCCAAGATACCAGAAAGTTTCACATTTCAGGTACTGTCTTTGTTTTGTTCTTGGTCTTGGGAGAGAAAGGATAGAAAAGAAATGGAAAGTTATTCATACACCATACATTTGCAATCAGAAAAATTTTGATGTCTTCCTCCTTCAAGTCTGAAAGGAGGAGCATGTCCTGCCAATAGGACTGTAAAGGCAAAACGAGCTCCTTCAGCAAACTTCTCATTCCAAGCTTTTAAAACTGCCAGAAGTTGATTTGGCTTTAGCAGTGGTGATACCATGGAGGATTTCTCTCCTGTAGATGTTGGCTAGATATCAACAAAAATAAACCCACCATCTTGCTGGTACAATCTGGCTCCTGTCAGCACCTTCACAAGAAGGCCCAGAATGAAGCGTGGGTCCTCCAAGGACCATCACTTCTACCTGTTTTTTTTCTTCTCAGCTCCCTGAAGGTCTCACTCTGGTATCTCTCACCAGCAGTAATTAGATGCATGGCTTGAACACCACCAGGAATGTTTTAGAACATGTGATGCATGAAAGTACCAAATTTAAACAGACAAACATTGAACCGCTTGCCATAGTGGAAGAGAATTAAATTTTCTGTTCAATTTTATTTCAAAAGTTCCTAAAAAGAAACTGTAGGATGTCATGAAGAAAACACTTATAAGAGTTAAATTTCTGATTCCATCAGGGTGAAATAATTTGATAGTATATTCTGAAACAGGTTTTTAATAGCAGTGCAGAGCATCAATTCTTACTGGTACTTAACATTAAATATCTCTTTTTATGTCTAACCATTTTGGAGCACTGAAACACATCTTTAAAAAAGAGCCTTTGAATTTGGCAGCACAGTTGACTGCTAAAAGAAACTGTTAACATTCAGCTGAGTGGCATGTGGAAGAAACCCAGCAAAGTAAACTCAAGGGTTAATGAAAGTAAATGAGATAATCCTCATTGATCTCCCATAATCCCCACGGTCTGAGTGCAACTGTCAATCACGGGGAGAGACTTTTTTTCAAAGCTATCCCTCTGTGAATAGGTCATTCCAAGCTGAACATACTTGATATACAGACATATATTCAAACATACACACATACACTGAACATATAACAAAAATCTTAGCAGGGAAAATTCCAAAATGAAGGGGAAAATAAAGCATAGCTAAAAAATATGGTGTGTAAATTTTAAAAAATATAAAGTTTCTTTTAGCAGTTGAAATATATTCAAGCCGTCTGCTCATGCTACCTCACTGCTTCCCATGTAAGCTGGTAGCAAGTAATGAATCTGTTGGACCCTTCCCCCCAAAAAGCCAAGAAACTGTTCCCATAAAATTAAAACTTACTGTTTAACAGGTCAACCTAAACAAAATACAGTTTGGAACACAAAAGAAATTGTTTCAATCCTTCTCAGAGAACTACTGACATAAGAAATGCACTAAATTAAGTGATGGCATGTCGGAGGTTACAGGGCTGCTGCAGCATTCCTGTAGGCATCTGGACACCAGGGCAGAAGGAGAAAGGGATGTTCGGTGCCTCTGCAGAGCCTGAGCTCAGCATCTATCTCCTCCAAGAACTGCACTGGTCTCGAAGGCGGTCTGAGGCATAAGTCTTTTTCTTTTAACTCATTTCACTTTGGTCCTTGGCTGCATGAGCAGTGCTGTGTGCTACTAGCACAGGCACAGCCAGGGAGGGATCTGCTGGAGCCAGGGCAGGAGCTGGCTCAGGGAGGTGACAAGATGTGGAGGCATCTGGGTTCAGCTTTACAGAAGGGCTTCAGCTCTGCAGCCAAGGCTTTGCCACAAAGGCTCAGTTCTAAACGTACACCTGATTTTGTGAGAAATGTATTCAAGATGTTTGGTGGGCAGAGATGCTGTTCTGTACAATAATTATAATTACCTTCTTCCTCTGTGAAATTTCCATATAGTACTCTGCTTCTGAAGTTCTTGATATAATAGCAATCACCTACAGAGAAAGTCTACAGGGTTCAAGAGAAAGACAACCTTTCAACAGAGAGTTCAAACCTGCCTGTAATAATGTTATTACGTTCTGCAGAGGAAAAGGAAATTGTCTGTCAAAGGTTTAGGATAGAAATGCTTCACACCACACAAAGGTAACTCTTGAAAACCCAGTGCAAGAGCCATTTTCCACCTGTAAATATTCAGAGCAAACTTTGCTGCCTAAGCCACCTCTTCTAACCTGAGGCTGAGCTGGAAATAAATGCCCCACTATCAGGTTTAAAGAAAAAACAGCTTGGTAGCCATTTGGCCTGCAGCCAGGATTACAGTGTTAACTTCACGTCTGTCAACCTGTCACTTAAACATTTACCAAACTACTGACCACTTCTATTAAAAGACCATTAAACCAGGATTAAGCTTTTCCAGGGTTAAGCTGATGTAAAAATGCAAGGAATGTCACACCAAGGGTGGCTCATTTTATTTGTACTGTAAACAGGCAGAAGATGGAGGATAAAATGGTATGTGTTTATTAAATATGGGAATAGATCCCTTTTTCACATTTTTCCTTCTTTCAGCTTCCTAAACTTAGATCTCATTACCCAGTGCCCCAGTAGCTGCAGAGCATCACAAAGCAAACACAGAAGCCTCCAACTGCCTTAAACCCAGCCCTGGCTGCTTTACAACAGGTCAGCGCCTCTCTGCCTGGACGAGGGGCGCAGTACAGAGCGCAGCTGTAGTGCAGGGGAATAGCCGTGGCTATAAGCACAGCCTTTGGTTAGTGTGTTTATCATAACCAGGGACCAACCATTAAAAAAGGATGTTCTCATCAGAAGGGAGGGCCTATTCTCAGCTGGCTGTGAGTTCTTTTTGAAGTAATGTTTGCAGTTGCGGAGGTGAGGTGTGTGCCCAGGCAGGGTGCTGCTGCTCCTTTCATATTGCTTTATCTTAAGTCCTACAGGAAAAGGCACAGAACTCTACAAATCATCATCTCCTCAGCTAGAAGAGGCTTACATCTGAAAATGCTCAAATGGAGATAAAATTGACCCATAAACGAAGAGTATTGTCTCAGTTTTACCTTTTTAAGTTCCCAGTGACTCTGCAATGTATCACATAGGCACAGGACCTGGAGGCCAGCCCTGCAGGCAGCCTGCATGCTGAGGACAGACCATCTGTCTGCCTCCGACCTCTGGGCTCACTTGATGCTGTTCAGTGCCGTTGTAGGCTGGGTTTCTCCACCCAGGTCAACACACACAGGCATGTAGGATCAGAAAGCAGCTTTTGGACTGTGCAGATCTAATGGATCTGTAGGTGATGCTTTCTTGAGGAACACATAGACTCCTAAGAGCTAGTCACAGATAATATCTGAGCTAAACAACCAGTTCTACAGATAGCTACAAACTGAAAACCTTAACAAGAAGAATTAAGAAGCTGATACAAATCCTAGTTATCCTTGCTAACATTTAATGAGATACCTCCCATTTCACCTAGACCTTCCCCCTCCTCCCTTCTCCCTCCCCCCCCCTCCCCCCCCCGGTTAGCTATATGAAATATAATTTTGTTTTCAGGAAGTATCTATGACACTTCCATCTGAAGCAGGGCTTCCAGTATTTACAGGTATCAAAGAACTGGTCTTAATTTCATCTGATACTTTAAAAAGCCTTTTATTCTGAAATAAATTATTGAAATGTGGTATTGGTAAAATGGGTTGCTCCAGTAATGGATTTACTGTGATGGTGCAATCAATTTCAGAGATTGGATTTCAGGATAGAAACTATTCATCACTCTCCATGTCAATGCAAGGTTTACCTTCACACTGTGGTCATCCACCGTAACTTACAGATACCAAGGGCAGAAAAGGATCTATGGCAGGAAAACTCTTTCTAGGGCTTTTTTTTTTTTTTTTTTCCCCCTGTTGTGGCTGAGGTCAGAGCCTCAGGAGCTTGTAGTTACAGCAACTCTACAGCATCACAGGGCCATCCAGGGCATGAGAGGTCTCATCCCTGTGCAACAACAGGAATGCTTAAATATTCTGGTTACATGCTCTCCAATCTTTCAAATGCAGGCTTTTATCTATGTGTTTCTCCCCCTTTTCTGCTATATTTCAGGATCACAGAGCCTTTCAGTAGATAAAGCCATCAGGACTGCAATAGTTTTCATTGGAATATTGGGGAGAGACCTTGAAGCAGTACAACTTCCCATCCTGCGGCATAAAGCACCCAGGACAAGACTGATGCTCATGTGGGAAGGAGAGGAAGGAGTGCTGTTATCTGTCCCTCCTTGCCCTGCACTGCCCGCTCCCTTTCAGTAAGTGCATGCCTGAGGCTTTTCACCAGCTGGAGACCTCAACAACTGCAGGTACATCTGCCCTGCCTGACCTACAACCACCCAAGACCTCTGCAGCAAAGGGGGATGCTGAGAACAGGAGCACTTCTGTCCTGGAGACTGTCAACAGAGACAGGCTTTTGCTCCATTTACTTTCACTCCACAGAGGCCCGTGTGCCTCTATTAACATATATACATATTCACATCCTCATTAGTCCTTCTTCTTCCTTGTTCCCTGCCTGGTAGAGCCCCTCCAGTCCTGCCAGGGCCACAGTCTGTGGATCCTCCATGAACCACCACAAAATATCTCATCTGCAGTGTCCACAACTACCAGTGGCAGCAACAAACTGCACATCTAAGCCTTGTGACATGAAAAACATGTAAACTATTTTTCCATCTTCATCTCTAATGAATCCTGTTCTTAGTTCCTAGAAAGCAAAGTCAGCTCCATAAATCAAGAAGGCTGTCGTTTTGGTGTTTTACATTAACACCTTCATTCATGTTTTGCTGTGACCTCCTGGACTGGGGTGAACTATTCTGCTGTGCTGGGAAATGGCAGCTCCAGAGCCAAATTTAGCACCTAGAAAATTTCCCTTGGCTCTTAGGTGCCATAATTTTAAACCTGACTCCCTGCTTAAAGACAAAGTCATGTCTACATTTGATTTCAGGTGTTACATACAATAATTTAAGTAGCTAAGTGGGGATCTGGCAAGTCTCTGACTTATGAAGGGGGTTGGAAAATAATGTTTGGAGCCAAAAGTGTAGCTTTCTTGGCTATGGTCTGTACTCTGTCTAGCAGCTCTGCATTTATTCTTTTACTGACTTACTCAAGTGCTACAAATGGTGAAGCCTTGCTCAGCTTCAGAATCACCATCAATAACTACAGCTGGACTGGAATATTTAGTGAGGGGTGAAAAATGGGGCTTGTGATAGCTATTTATTGTGCCCCTTAGGACAGTTAACTGAAAGGTCTCTGGAGTTTTAGAGCTCTCTTCTCACTCCACTCCACTCCACTGATTCCACTCCTTCTTCTGCTCTGTTTTTTTCATATGAAATATGGCCTATCCTGGCAATCTATTTTACAAAAATCAAAACTGAAGAAACTCACAAAAGGCACTTTGCAATGTTTCAACCAGAATGAGCCACAGCAAG
Organism: Aythya fuligula; assembly: GCF_009819795.1. Lineage (NCBI taxonomy): Eukaryota > Metazoa > Chordata > Aves > Anseriformes > Anatidae > Aythya > Aythya fuligula. Next base: position 1,601,494 of record NC_045574.1, on the reverse strand, counting down.
AAAATTAATGATGATGCCACTGTATTGCCTGCAAAGGAAGGGGTCCTGGAAGGGCAGGGTGTCCCAGAGGCAGCTAACTCTAACTTTGGCCCCAGCAAGTGGTTGCTTAAGGTTCCTCTTAACGCTGCATTTTGAATGTTTTTGTATTTTTCCATTTATGAATATCCAGCCCTCAGCTCTCTGGCACCTGGACTCATTTGTTCGTTCGACTTCTGCCAGCAAGTCCTGCTCCAAACTGCTCCAGTGCCTCTAAACCTTTAGAGGTGTTCTTGGGATGGAAGATGCTGGAAAAGGTCAGGAGGAAGAGGCAACACTGGAGGGAGAACGAAACTATAGCATAAATGAGATTTCTGCTCAGAAATCCCAAACTTCTTTTTTTTTTTTTTTTTTTTTTTTTTTTCAAAACAGCAGTAATTCCAGTGGTGAATGAAGAAAGAATTTCTTTTTTAAAGATCCAGCACTTTCACTGCTCAGATAAGATGTAAGGACTCCAAGTTCTCTAAATCAAAAAAAGTTCTTCCCAAATCTAACCATCAAGCCATAAAACTGTTCATGACACTGTTCTGAGTTTCTTAACTTAGAAACATGGATGGGCAGAAAATAAATTAAACCCCTAAAACTCTTGCAACCTTCTCAATCAACTATAAAAAGAAGGGGAGAGAAAAAAAAAAAAAAAAAAAGCCATAGATACATCCACATTCACCAACAACCCGTAGAAATCACAATTAATGTCAGCAGGAGTACAAGATGCTATGAATTTATCAGTGCTATGATATATACACATCTAAGCAGAATCAAGCACTGCTCAAGGAAGATTAAGATCCATGAATCTAAGCTTGCTATCTGACTCTGGTGCAGTGCCACAAATGCATTCCTTGGGGTCTCACAGGCCACATACCTGGTTCACCAACAAAGAGATGAGATCTCAGACCTCTGATCTTCCCACAACGAGACAGCAGTGCCTCCTGCTGTACTCCAGGCAGCATTTATTCCTGCACTTCCAGCTTCCTTTGTCTGATTTCAATTAGAAGTAAAGCTATGGTTAGCAAGCTGAGAATTTAGGTGATTAATGGAAGATGTGTAATTGGCCTTAACATCTTTGCAGCAACAGCCTGTGTGACAGAAATACACTCTGCACAGACCAGCATGGGACAACAGGGGAGTTGTGCAGTCTGTGAGGAAGCCAGAAATCCCCAAGAGATGTTCTGTTCATAAACCAGCTCTTAATGCATTTCTGAGCATGTCACAGCACATCAGGGATGGTCTGCAGCACCCGCAGGGTTTCAACCTCCTCAGACTTGCTCCCCTCTTCTTGCTTTAACTTATTTCAGTATTAATCTGCAGGAAGTCCTGCTGCAACACTGCAACCTTCTGCTGAACAGACTTTCACTTGTGCTGACCCATGACAAACTATCACAGTTGGGGAATGCTGACTGTATCATAGCCCACATGAATGCCAAGACTGGCTTAATCCAAAAACATCAGAAAAAGGAACTTGGGGTCAATCTTACTTAAGGAATGTGCCAAGCTTCCTGGAGGTCACAGCGAGAAAAAAAAAAAAAAAAAAGCCCAACGTTTCACCTCTGAAATGGAGAGACTGAGAGGTTTTAAATCCCTTCAAGTCATCAGCCTGCAAAGCAGGTAGACTAGCAAAATAAAAGAGGGGCTTGTCTCTGCCCTGGGCTGTAACTGGGAGCCTTTCACTGAGCAGGCTCTTCCTCCCCTCGGGGTGGGTTCCTGCATATCAGATAGAAAATCTCTTTGAAAAACAGCAAGTCAAATCTTTCAAACAATCATTATGATAACAACGAAGAATAATAATGTTAAAAGACTACTCTGCCACCACGACTTCCACCCAAAAAGTTTCTCAAGGCTTTGCAGAATCTATTTATCAAACCTCGGTGTAGGGCAGCTGGCTCTGGGGAAGAATGTCAACGACAGCCTCCGCAGCATGCTGCAGTCACTTCTCCCTGCCATCAGAAGCACCTCTCTTTCAGATCTCTCCAGCAGAAGCACGAGGCCCTGGGCTGCTTGTGGGGCAGGATCACCACCCTCCCCACATTTGTTCAGGTGGTGGCACTGCTGAGATGGGTGTCTGCCTGTCCTGCCCTCACACTTCTTGAATCAATCTTCTTTGCCTTATTTCCAGGCCTTGGGGTGATGTAATATGTGCAAGGCAGCTTGAGGCCTTTGGCTCAAAAGGTGCCATTGGTGCAAAGGACCATCCCAGGCAAGTTTTAAGCAACCAGTGAGTTTCACAGCATGTCTGGGAGACTTCTGTGTTTTATATTTGAAGAAGTTGAGACAGGAGATGGTGACATAGCTTCTAAAGATCATTGAATGAAACTGTGGGAGTGACAGGAAAAAAACGTAGTTATCTAAAGCTTTTCTAATGACCATCAGATAAAACTCTCTTCTAGTTATTTGCCATTAAGGATCAAAGAATATCCCAATATTCCGCTAAAAGAAGGCAGAAAAGGAACTTGCACTTGAAACCAGTTTCATTGAGGAACAGGGTTCCCAATAACCTTCTTGCAAGTTCAGTGAGAGGGCAAGAGGGCTTGGTGGACCTGGAAGCTGTGACACCTGCCTTGCCAGGACCATGTGTCACCACTGTGCTCCTGCCAGCCTGGCTCTGGTGGCTCATGCCAACTTCAGCTTGGCTGCAGTAATCCCCTGTCACCAGGATGGCCAGGAAAAATGTAGTCTGCAAGCTGTCATGCCAACATCACTGCAGTGATGAGCCCTGGGAAGGAGCACCAGGATGAATGTTAGCACTTCTGTAACTAGAGTTTGCAGAAGTAGTAGGTAAAGGCTTACCTGGGCTGTGGTGCAAAGCCTTTGAGGATGGGCTGAGCTGAGGAGAAGGTCTAAAAAAAAAAAAAAGAAAAAAAAAAAAAAGAGAGAGAGACTGGTTTGGAAGCAAGAAGGTAGCTATGGACGTTTGTAGACTCAGTCCAGATTTATTCTGGGGTAAATGAGAGAAAAAAAAAATTGGTCTTGTGCATGTACAGACAAATGTGAATGTTTGCAAAGCCTGAGTAATGGGGGTAGTACTTCTCCTCACCTCTATCCCTCCTCTTTAACCATTTCAGACCTCTTTTTTTCCTCGTCCCAGATGAAAAGCCTGATCCATCAGTTGGACAGACAATCCACAGGATTTCAGATCTCCCTGAAAGTCTCCTCAGAAACACCTTTCCTTAGAAATTTTACTGCTCACTCTGCAGACCAGACCATCATCTACTAAGCGTCTATGCAGGCTAAGCCAAACATATAAATCTTTGGCAATTTAAAATTCACAGCATAAAACTCAGGGATTTTGAGAGCTGTTTGTAGCACTGTTACTGAATTCTTAGAAGTGAGCAAATGCTGCACTTGAGCAGTCATGCAAAATATTAATTTCCATTGTCGAGACAGTTTTCTTAAGCTTCATTGACTGTCTTGTTTCCAAAATTGTTGCTGAGAGTAAGTAAAAGTAATCAGAAAAGTAATTCTTCTGACATCGATAAGAATGGGAGCGTCTGTTCTCCTTTCTGAAACGAAATGGTTGATGCTCGTTGTCATCCAGGGGAAGGAAGATGTGACCCATCGCATCTAGCCACATTCTGATCCTAGGTAGTTTGTACACAGTAGCAAGAAATGCTCAAAGGGAAAGATCCCTCAAAGAACATTTGAAGAAAAGGAATTTTAAATTCGTTCAGGTAGAGATTGAGAAGAAAATATACCACCAAAGACTGAGCTCTTCAGAGATGAAGGAGACTGTGTTCCTGTGCAAAGCATCTAGCACCAAGTTCAGCCAGTTCACCAGTGAACAATACTCAAAAGTAATGGAATTAGTGAGCATCCATCAAGCTGCTGCAAGACTGTTCAATAATATGATTTGTAAGACATTAATTTTTGTCATTTTTGTGATCTGCTTTATCTGTCCCATCATATCTTTGCTTAATTGTTTTTTACTTGCTTATCTATTGAAATTAAGCATCCAGCTTCATTTCCAGGCCTCCAGTTAAAGGGACTTACCAGGTTTATGAGTAGGTTCCTAAATTTTGAACAGGAGTTAAAACAGGTTCAGGTATGATTACAAAACTTCATTTTTTTTTTTTCCATCTGACAGCCCCTTTGGCTGCCACAGGTCTCCTCCCCACCTTAGCAGAGCAGCAGCTTCCATGCTAACCTGAACAGGCTCTGCCAGTAAGCCAACAGCTCTTACTTTCTATCATCTCATTTTTTTTTTTAGATGAAATAGCTTGGTTTTGACTTTCTCTGCAGAAAATACTTTTTCTAAGTCTTTTGTCTTTTTCTTTCATGTTTATTCTCAACTTTGTGGCAGGATCTAATGAGACTCTGAACCAAATCTGACACAGTCAGTCTCAGACAGAATGATCTCTTCTCATAGTGCACATAAGTGCTTTTTGGACCAGTTTCCTTTCTCTCAGGCAATTATAGGTGATTTTAAAGAGATAGATGTTGTCAGATTTCTCCTTTGTCTGTCAGGCTTTTTTTTTTTTTTTTTCCCCTTGGCTTTCTCTTTTCTGAGTAATAACAAAAAGTTGGCATTTCTGGGTGACTTCCCAAATTTCTGACCACACCACAGGATTGCATTCCAGCACAAAATCCCAGCTATTTCCTGTTTTCTGTCACAACTAGCAAACAAATGCCCCAAAAAGATCAGAATTTCTAGGGAAGAGCTGTGGATAGTCTGCTGGCAAATGACTGCAGTTAAGTAGGAGCTTATATTTATGAATTCCCTTCTCATGATAAAGACAAAGGTATTTTTCCCATTTACTCTTCACTTAAGAACCACATCTAGCTGAGCATTTTATTTCAATCTGATTGCCAGAAATACCCTTGGAAGGATAAAATTACCATTACAGTCCCTTATGAACAGCCTGGTAATTAGAAGCAATTAAGATGCCCATTAGCCTTTCACAGCTCTCACCAAGGTGCTTGCTCCAGCCTCCTGACCATCCTAGAGGCCCTGCACTGTGGACGCCCTCCAGTTTATCAGTGTCTTGAAATGGGGAGCCCAGAACCAGCATTTCACTCCAGGAAGCATGGAGCAGAGGAAAATAACCATTTTCTCCAACCTCTTGGCTGCCCTTTTATTAATGCAGTCCCATGTGCCTTTGTCACCTCTGCATTCATCTTTCTTTCCTTCACCTTGCTTTCTTGGTGAATAAATGAGCAGATTCTTTCAACTGAAAAGATTTTTTATGTCCTCTTTATCTTTACATTATGCAAATAAAGGAATAAATACGTATAATTAGGTATTGTTGGTTTTGCAGTAACCCCACAGCTTTTGCAAAACTTTAGTCTTAATTTAGCATACTTTTCAGACACATTTTGGTTCTAGGAAAGCCTGAAGGAATTGAAATGGGGCCCAAAATTGAGGGCTCGAGCAAATGTTAGACAGCTGCATGCATCCTTCCAAAGTAAAATAGATACTGAATGTAGCTGCTTGGAAATGAGGATTTTCTGCTTCTGCTATGCTTGTCATATTGGAAGTTCTTGTTTTATTTATCAGTTTGGATGCACCTGACCTTGTCCGTTCCATCTTGAAAACCTCCTTGTGCAGAGAGAGCAGCTGGACAACTGTCCCCACTCACAGTCCCAAGCAAAGCAAACAAATAACCCAACAGGTTTGGAGATACACTTGTTTCAGACCTTGTTTAAGCAAAAAGAGGGGGCAAAGAACTCAATGAGGTTCACTAACCTTCACCAGCACAGGCAGAGATGAACCACAGATGCAGAAGAAAGTCCCCTTGGGTTGCTCAGCTCACAGTTGCTGCCGTCCTGAGGTTCTCTCTGACCCGGCCGCTGTCTCCTTCCAATCGCCCTTTCTGATGTCCTTGCCTAGCCAAGATGGAGCAATAAACTCATCTGGGTAAAAAGCACCCTGCAGGAAAACAGAATAAAATGATACTCTTACTACAAATTTTGTCCTAATGTTGAAAATGTCAAATGAAAACTGGATGCACTCTTGTCCCCTGGAGCAGGGTGGCTCCCAGGAGCTGCTGAGGGACACAGCAGTCACCCCGTCTTTGTCCCATCAGAGCCCCAGGGAGTGAAGCCAGTCCTCAGCCACAACCCCAGCCCTGCAGGCTCTAGGGGCCATGGCCATTAACCTCATTTCTGCCACCACTGGGGACAGTATCGCCGGGGTCAACTCCCAGCCGCCCTGCAGCGTCAGCAGTCTTACACCAGGGAAATGCCTACAAAATGCCTTTAAACCAGCACAACAAAAGTCCACAGCCACTTTGGTAGATGAAAATGGAAACGTTGAGGAAACAGAGATCAGACCTCTCATGCTCAGAATCACAGTAAATAACTTCCCCACCTCCAGGATCATTTCTCACCTCCTCTGTCTTTAAATCATCAGTGTCATGGTGGAAAAAAAAAAAAAAAAAAAAAACAGAAGGACTCAGTCCCTTAAAGCTCTTTCCTCTTTTTGCCTATCATTTAATTAAATTATCCTATAATGAAATCTTTCCCTAATGAGTCAGTGTTTAATAATTTATTAGATGCTGAAGCCCTGCTTGGAGTCTCATCAATTATGTATCACAGCACCAGGCACTTTCAAACTCTCTTTTTTCATTTCTCATTCACTTCATTAAAAGCCCCAGCCTTGCTACTTCTAGGTTTCAGATCACTTGCCTAGACTTAGAGGTCAGCTCACTGTTTTGCCCAGAACTCACCAACAGATGTCTGCGTGCATGTGCTACGTGTTCTAAAATTGTGTGGCATCTGCATACATGTCTGTGCACATGCAGAAGGGCACAAGTACCTGTCTGTAAGCAAGAATGAGCATAAATCACACTGTTTTATTCAGATTGGCACATGGGTGTATACATATCTTTGTTGATTTGTAAAATCTGTGTATGTGTAGATGAGTTTTCTGTTAGCACTCGTGCATCTGCATCTATAAGGCTATATTTGCTTTACATCCATGCACGTATATATCAGTACTGGCATTCCTGCCCACAGCAGTGTGCCAGCACACTCTTCTAAGTGCAGTAAATGAGCCTGTCTTTTCTCACTGCCTTTTTCGTTTGTTTTGCTTGAAACAGTAGCACATACAGGAATTCCTGTAGGAATCAGTCAGGAAATACGTACATGAGCTGTAAAGATAATGAATCTATGTAAGTGATCAAGAAAGGACTACGAAGTGCACATTGCTTCAGTCCTGACCAGCACCCACAGAGTCATTTGGGGAAACTGAGCTGATTTTTCACTGTGTTTCCCATCCTGGCCACTATAACCCCTCTGCCTCCTGTAGAGCACTAAGCCTTTATTTAAAACACATTGCCTTATTTACATGGAGGCAGTTTTGGAGTCAGCAGCTCTGTTGATTACATATCCTGGGAGCATTTTGCTGTAAAGACTTGTGTAAAGTGCACTGCTATTAAAAAACTAGTCTAGGGAACATTTCCCCCAAAGAACTGGTGATCTTGGAAGAGTTATTCTAAAACTTCGCTCATTCACTCCAGCTTGTTTCGTCAAGTCTGGGTCAAATCTGCTCAGTTAGCACAGAAACACAATTAGTTTAATCCCCAGTTTGGGAGCAGAGGGTCAAGCTCAGTTGTTGCTAACTCACATGGTCTCCGCAGAAAGAAAAGTGATGTTGGTGCTCAGGGGAGCTGCAGGGCTGGAACAGCTGAAGCCTGTGGCTCCAGGTGCCTGCATGGGGAGCACACATCAGTGGGATGATGCTAGCAGCAGCAGAGCAGATCTGATTTTGATCTGATGCTGTGCTGTAAAGGGTTTTTTGTTTTCTTTTCCCGAGCACAACCATGCATATTCCATACCTGAATTGGGGCATGCTGAAGCACCACCAATTTGCCACATCTTAAGGTCTCCTGTAGCTTAGGGCAAGGATTCTCCAACGGAGCAGGTCTGCTTTTTCAGTTTCAAAATTACGCTCTTTTACATTAGCCAGTCTGGGGGAGGAAAAAAAAATGTGTGCTGGCTTCCTTTCAAAAGACTCAAATTGTGACTTTGTGCCACTTCCCAGCAAGTCCAAGAAAGAAATCGAGTCCTACAGGACATGGACTGGGTCACTGCTTGTTCCTGGTGGCCCGATTCAGACTGACCAGGAGGAACATAGGCAGAAGGAATCCCCTTACCTCCTCTGAAGAGCTAGCGAAGTCACAGCACAGGCTGGTGCTGTCCCACTCAGCCACTGCTTCCCTTGGATCCGGGCTGGTCCACTTTGCTGCTCCTGCTGGCTGCTACCAATGCTTCCAAGGATGGGGAAATGACACTAACTCCCATGCTCATGCATTTGCATTTTGAATACTTAACTAGACAGCTGTGCAAGGGAAAGATTTTTTTGATCAATTTATACCCCAAAGCACAAAATCTGATTTTCCTTGTAATTATCTTATCAAGCAAATCTAAAGGAGTTATTAGCTGTAACAATCCCATCAGGTCTTTCAAAAAACTGCTACGATTTTAGAGGGTCTTTTCTTACTTCAGATTGTTTCCTTCAAAGTGAACACTTCCCCAAAACCATAGTAAGAGACTCCATAACAGACACAATAACATACATTTTGCCAATCAAATGATGATTTTTTAAAAAAAAAAAAAAAGAAAGAAAGAAAAAAGAAGCATGCAGCCCTCCAAAACAACCCTGTACTGGTGTTACTGGAACTCTTGCATTGCTCAGCAGTAAATATTCTGTGTCAATAGGCCATTAACTTTTAATCCCAGTGCTGGCCATTTGAGAACCTTACATCAACACTCCTGTTATTTTACACATTGCTTCTCATCTTATTAAGTGACTTGCACATATGGACAAGAGCACAGTTTCACAAATGAGCTTGCGTCAATAATGCACAGGACACCACCTCTGATAAGGAAGAGGGAGAATTGCAAGAAAATGAATATGTCTGGGGCTATCATGAGTATTTATTTACATTGAGAAGAAAGAGAATCCACTCTTGAAGAGCTTAATGCATTACCTAAGCTGAACTTCCACATATGCTCACTCTCAGCGGCATTCTAACTTCATTTTTTTCATCCTCACAGCAAATTTGGTGTTAGTGAAAGATGCCAGGCTGACAAGCAGAGTTCACTGCTCACAGCACAGGCTGCTGCCCAAGCAAGCTTCTCTCCAGGCTCAGTTCTCTGCTGCTACCTGATGCAGACAGATGATTTCCAGGGTGAGAACTGAGCTTGCTGATCCAGCTCTACAGTGCTGTTGAAGAGCATCTCCTCCAGGAATGCCTTCTCTAGAATAACAGACAAGGGGAGAGCTTAATAGTTTTGATTCTCATCCTTTTCTTCAACAGTATCTTGCAGATAAAATGTACGAAGCAACATTTTATTTTAATTGTGAAATATGGTGCATCAAAAAAACTGCGTTTTGAAATGAGCTCAGAAGGCTGAACATTGTTTCTCCAATAAATTCTTTCCAAGCACTGAATTTATGATATTGAATCAAGCCCTGACCTGTTGATTTTAAAATGGTCTCCTGCAAGTCACCCTACAATATTTAGATTCCCCAACCGGCCCTTCTCTTCCTTCCAACTAACTGTTGTGCAAATCCACAAAGCTACTACAAGCAATTACTCAACTGGACAAACTAAGAAATACAATATCCTGTATCCAGCTACTAGAGATGTCCCTACAGTATTCCTCAGGCTGTTATGAAAGGTGACTGGCAAAGTTTTGAAAAGTCCTATTAGAGACGTACATGGTGAGATTGAAGGGGAAAAATGCTCACTTCTTGGTTTAGCTCTAGCACAGAAATAGAAGTGAGTGGGTAAGCAAAGAACAGAGATTTGCTGAGGGTGTCAGGAGCATGTGGCAGTCCAGCAGCCAGACAGTCACGCACACATACAGATATAATTGAATAATATTGAAGTGGCAATTGCTACTCTGTAATTGCATGGCTCTAATTCCTGGCATTTAGTTGGCTGGAATTCAGTAGGAGTTGGTGTGTCTTCTATGGAGAGAAATGATGACAGTGTAACAGCTGTGCTCTCCAGCAAACTGCGCAATGATATTAGGGCTTTACGGCTCTTTGGTTTGATTCCCAATAGCAACTACCCTATTATCTGTGGTCAAGACAGGTTAGCACCTGCTAAAAACAATTTCTCATAAATTAGTTCATGTCAGCTCTTGAATAGCTGCTACTTAAGCCTAAGGCCTGTCCGTGCCTGGCCGCAGCCACCCCTCCCCATGCAGATGGCCGTGGTCGCGCAGCTGTGCACCACAGCGGGGCAGCCCGCAGAACAATCAGGGCAGTGTGCGAGGCCTGCCAGGTTGTGCGGGGTGTCAGCAAGGGGACCCACACCTGTGCTGTGCAGATGGCAAACGCGCTCCTTCCCTTTGGGGGATTGCAGAGGGCCTGGTGCGGAGGAGGAGTGCATGGTGCTGCTGTTTGTGTCTAACCCTGGGTATCCCTTTACAAGTGGGGCCAGCTCACTGGAGGAGAGGCATAGCCCATGCCTTGCACCGGGTCCCTGAGCTGCCTAAGGGGATCTATTTGTTTGCAATGGGAAAGCTGTCCTCTGTCAGGAGGCAGCAGGTCTTACCCAGCCAAGTCAGGTCCTTGCTGAACACTGGCCATTTAACACTGGCCTTTACTAAGCATCTGAGGCCAGACCCAGCTTTATGTTTCAGCCACCGTGAAGATAAGGATGGCCCTTGAGCTGAGAGCAAAATCTGAATCACAGCTATAAAAATTCAGCTCTCTCTACAGTTTTTGTCACCATTCAGCTGCATGTGCTTCATGCTCTCTTCTTGGACCCACATGTGTCTGTGCCCACTCCACATGCAGCTCGAGACAGCATCATACAAAGAGACCCGTGAGCGACACCTTTGTGGGCTGAGCTGCCGGCACTGACCTTGACGTGATCGAGATGTTTCCAGGACAGCACATACAGATGGAACATTTCCTTGACACAGACAGACCTTATATTACACAGAGTCCAGCAGGTCACTGTAAGTGCTCTGAATCAATAAGGCATCTCATGAGAGCCTGTGCAGCCCCCGAACAGAAACGAAATCTGATCTCGCAGCTCAATGTGTTACAACAATTTTTCAACTGCATAGAAAACAAGGGGCTGCAGGGCAAGCAGTTGTGTCTCTTGAGGAAATAGCCAGAAAAGGAGGTTTGCGCAAGGCACATTCAGGATCAGCAAACTAGGATTTGAACAGACCATTTGGAAAAGATCAAAAAGTAATAGTTGTGAATAGGGGGCAGTAATAAACATGGTGCCCATCAGTTCACTAACACCAGTCACAGCATGAGTACCAGCAGGACATTTTTGCCTGTTGGGTAGATTTCACTGGCCTGATGTTACAAAGCTGCATTGCCTGCAGATGCCATCTCTATCACATTGCAGACCAGGGAGCATTGTTTCCATTTGTGCAACTGAGCTCCAGCCTTTCCCTTCACCTGGATGAAGTCACATCCCAAGGTCTCTGTCACCAGTGGCAGTTACAGGAAACACGAACAGCCTGCCATCATGCTTATTTTTCCTCACTTTGTCACTCCAGGCATCCTTTTTACATTTCAGTTGGCTTTTGTTGTTGTTGTTTTCTCCAGAAGATAACTTTCTCTTCATTTTTCCTCTGCATCTGCTCTTCCCACATTTTTCTTTTTTTCTTTTCTGCTGTCCTACCATCTGCTGTGCTTGTGAAACCATACTTATCCAAAGTTAGTTCATCTTTATTTGCAAACAGCTTCTATTTTTATCTTAACAGCTATTTCTTTGGCTGTTGGACAACATACTAAACACTGCTCAAAGCTTTAGGTTTCCACCCAGAGGGAGGCTGAGCAGATTCTTTTTACCCTTCTCCAGGGGTAGGGAGAATGTGACACTTCTAGGGAAAAAAAAAAAAAAAAAAAAAGAGAATTATGAATTAAACAGTTTAAAGACATACTTAGCTAAGAAGCAAACTGGACTGATTCCCCTTGACCCGCAAAAGCAGTGATGATTCTGGAGAAAAATATTAAATGAGATATTTTACCTGGGAAAAGTGACCATTCATTAGAGCAGACTCCAGATCCTACAAAGGTGGTATGGGTACACACAGCTGAAGAGCCCCCAGCAGTCATCACTTCTCCAAAACACACCACCTGAAATTTCTCAACATTTGAACTCTAGCAGTAGGAAATACTAGGAAGCATACAGCCCTGATGCTCAGGAGTTAAACAAACAGAGGGTTAGGTGTACCATTCTTGCAGGACAGCACTTGCCATCCAGCAGACCCAGCTTCTGAATAACAAAAAGCACCTGGAAAGTGTGAAAAAGGTATGAGAGTCAATGCAGAAAAGTCAGAGTCAGAGAGAGCACAAAGTCCTCATTTTGTAGCACCAGACAGTGAAAAAAAGGACATAACAGAACCAACTTCATCTGTCATAGACAAGCTGATTACAATCAATAGACACTTAATGGTCTCTCAGAGTCCCAGCTGGGCAATTAGCAATAGCATTAAGCAAGCAAAGACGTACTGAAAGCCCATTTCTTCAGTGGAAGTGACAGAAAAGACAAATAAGAAACCAAATTAATATTTTTTGATACAAATTCCTCTCTCATTATTACTGCATGAAACCTACTGCCATTGGTAAAAATAGAATAAGAGTTTTTCTTTTCTTTCTGCAATTTTCTGATTTTTTTTTTAATGAAAAAAATCTATCTCAGCTTCAAACTGTAATAAAATGTATTGAAGTCAGGAGGTAAATATGAGTGAGAAGGAAAGAGTGGTCTTTGGGGTATTCCTTTTACAACCAAATAAATCAAAAATAATGATTTTGAAAGTCCCAAGTTCATTAAAATCAAAGAGCACAATTCATGGTTTTGCTTTCTCATCCCTAAAATGCAGCAGGTATCATCCCAGTCTTTCCAATGATAGAAAATAGCATTAAAAATAATTGAAAAAATGAAAGTTTTCTATATACCTTTTATTTTGTTCACGGTGTAATTACTGAACTAGAATGCACTCAAAAAATATGACACTGCTGCATTATGAATGACAAAATTAGACAACTAAATGACTGCCTCCTCTGTGACCTCAGAACACTTTTCTTGAGAATTGGAACAGACCCAGTATTTTGCACAAATTTAGTTGATTAACCTAAATTTTCCCCCACAACTCAGGTGACCTGCTGTTTTGCAAGTTTTGACCTGTGATTTCATATGAAATAAAGAATAAAGTTGAAGATTATATTTCCTATAATAAATTGTGCTCTTTCTAGAATGTACCAATCCAGATCATCCAAAAATAACAGGGGAACTAATTGATGAGTGTGCAAATTTCCCGTGTGAGATGTGCTTAATTATTATTGCACAAGCAAAATAGGAATCTGTGCACACAGCTCAAAAATTGGGGACACTCTTACATTAAAAACAATTATATGTTTTGTGTGCCTTCAGTTGACTTACATGGACAAGACAAACTATCACACTGAAGTCAATCTATAACTTATAAATCAATTTTGAAAGATCAAGTTTCCAGAGTCTATCAGAGAATACAGTATTAGGCTCCATAAATGGCAAGTTATTAGCTGCTTTCTATATGCAAGTAGGGCCATTAAGATCAAATTTGAAGCAGATTCTTTTAACTTAATCCATGGAATTTTGCAGACAAAACAGACAAATTACACAAGCGTATGCCAACTTGCCAGTGGAAAGCCATATCCTCTGTATACATGAGTTATGTTGTACTATTTATTATGTTGAACTCTTATATAAAGAGCTGGTGAAGTATGTATTCCTTATGCATTTGCTCCATGGCATATCTATGAATTGAAGACAATAATCTCAAAGTGATAGAGAAAGAAAGCACTACAGCTCTGAGCATGATAAACCTCTATTATGGTAACTTACTGCATCACTTACCAGTGTAACAGAGACTTCTTTGAGTTCAGTGCTGCCCCTTGAAGGATCAAATTACTTTAAACCTGCAGAGCTACTACTTTTCTTATCTTTGATCTACTGTATAAAGCAATTTAAAGTCTGTCCTGAGTGGGCCTATTTTCAACAAACTTTTTAACTATTGAACTGGTGGTGAGCACTGAACAACAGGAGCAGCAACTCATTTGTAAATACTTAGTAAATCACTTTATCTGAAGTAGTTGTCAGTGAGTTAGAGCCTGTGTTTCTCTTCAAAATCTTATCTAAGAAAGAGGTCTGTATAATGGCTTTATTAAATATTGTAGAAAACTGAGAGTCCTCCAAACTGACATCCGTAACAACTGAGCCACAACCAGATGCCAGGAGTCAGGCCACTGCAGCAATTATATTTGGCAGTATAGGTTGCTGAAATGCTTCTAGTCATTGAATTTCTTCTTTAAAACCCCTTCCTTTCCTCTGCCATAATGAGCTTTGCAAACATATATAAAAGATGGCACTGAAACAGCTTCTAACATATTGACTGGGTTAACTGGGTCTGCCTAGAAGGGTTTTAGGTATGAAAGTGATACTGAAAGCAATCCTGAATGCTGCCTGCTTGCTCCTAATTGATTTACATAAATGTTTATATGACTCTGATTTGATAAACATTACATGCGATGTTAAGGGATTCGTAGGAAAGATTTTTACAGCTTTCCATTTGGTCTCCATTTATCAACAAAGCCCACGAGAGATAGCAAAGGACCAGAAGATCCAGTGTCAGAAGTACTGAACAGATTAAGTTCATAATGTCTGATGGGCTGTTTTTAAAGGTTTCTGGGCTTCCCAGTACAACAGAGACATGGATATACTGGGGTTAAGTCCAGCAAAGGGCAACAGGGACCAGAGCATCTGATTTACTAAGAGGTGCAGAGGGCTGGGAGTGCTTATCCTATAGAAGAAAAGCCTCCTGGGGCACCTTTTAATGCATAAAATACCTGATGGGAAGCAGACAAGAAGATGGGTCAGTGGAATCCAGTGACAGGACAAGAGGCAATTTCTTCCAACCTCAAAGACTCTGTGATTCGGCTCTGCAGATGGGGTCCCTGCCACAACAAACAGCCCTGTTACTTTGATTTACACCATCTGAAAGGCTGGGTCTATAGTGAGATACTGAAGGAAGAAGATAGAAGTGGGTTTTGTTACGTTCTTGATTCTCTAGATCGATATGATGGCACTCAAAATATGATGATAAATTATCAGTTGTTGCTAACGGTTAAACACAGTGGCAGCACTGCAGAGAAATATTTTTTTTCTGAACATGATGTGGGTGTATGCTAATGGCAATATCCTACATCTGGGTATAATTGTCATTATTAATACTTACATAAAGGAAATGTTAATTCTTGCTAATAGATTAAGCTATGAAATGTTTTAAGAGCAGAATAGCTACAGTAAAAGCAAATGCGTCGTTTCTTTGTAACTTGAAGGCCCACAGAAGTCCTGAAACATATCTTATGGCTTTACAAATCTGTGATAATTTCCTTCAACTTTTACTTTTATTGCCTTGTCATTAAATTCACATTGAGTTCTTAAAACAAAAATGTTTAAAACAGATGTGGCTATTAAAGTTACAATATGAATTTTACAACCCTAAATTTTATGACACTGAAAAAAATTTCGGCCACCAAGGTCAGAGACAAGAATGGAAGCTGAAGGCAGCACTAAGGGTGACAGATTTCTGTAATTACCAAAAAGTTAAGCAAACATAACACATACAGTATATACCAATTATGTAAATCATGGTTCAGAAAGAAAATAATCCAAAAAAATAAAATCATGAATTATCAGGAGTGAATAGCAAATAAGCAAGGGAAAAAAAAAAAAAAAGAGAGAGAGAGAGAGAAAGAGAGAGAGGTAAAGTTTTAAATGTCTTAATCCAACTTGTGTTCTGTATCATTTTGCTTTATGGCTCTTCTTTACAAGACCTAACTTGTTTGCTGCACAGTGATCCACACAATGACTTTGAAGCAATCCTAAGGCAAAGATTCCTTCTAACAAAAAACATAATTTTTATGATATTTTGGAGAGGACATTAAACATCCTTTTAATCTTCTTATTAAAAAATAAAAACCATACCAAACACAAAACACCACACAACTAAACTAAACAACTGAAGATGTCTGATTTCACTACAAGTTCCACTGTGTGTGGACAGACAGAAGTGTAGACATGGTCTATTTGTATCTTAAAATAATTCATAACAAGTGAAGGAATAACCTCTTGCAGTATATTATTCCGCACAATATGTTTTCTGATTTTTCACATGAATGGCTCCATGCTAATTCCTCCTTTCCTGGAATGAGGAGTCTGTGCCATAACCCTCCACTGGTATGCACACATTTCATTCATTCCCTGTCAGCAGAGAACATCTTCTCCAGCTGACTATTCTTCTTCAGCAGGATTACATAATGATTATCCCAAGTGTGAGAAGTAGAAAATTGACTTCAGATTTGCTTCCTATTTTCTCTTTCTCTCAGCCTTTATTGCCTTTCCAGTTCTATAGATCTCTAAACCTTTGGTCCTCTTAGCAGCTGCATTTACAAGTTTCCAAGGTGATTCATATCAATGGTCGTTTGCTAAATTTGAGGTCTACATATTTCAGATAGGGTCTGGCTGACCCTCTCACAAGAAAACATCCATAATTTGGATTATAACCTGTCCTCTTTTTGTTGTTTCATCAGTTCTTCAAACCTCAGCTTTGTAATCAATTTAAGCAGTTTTAGTGAGGATTTGAACCTTATGCTCAAGGAAATTGGAAATTCTAGATGAAAATAACCTCCAGTGAGATAATACCATCTCCCTGTGTGCTGTGACCCACTATGTCAGAGAACACACTATGAAGTTTGCCATGTGGGTTTCAGTGGGATGTGCATTTAAGAAGAATGGTACCACCTACTTAACCGTGCAATCAAGTTGCACTGTATTTATATACTTCCCATTTTTGATTGGATCAGTATTGATCTTAGTTTGGTCTCCTCTGGCTGTATGTGAAGAGCATTTCTGGAAGCAGAGACACCCTTGCACCACACTGCTCTGTGTTGCCTCTTTGCTCTAGCTCCCCTGGCAGCTTGCTCCTGCAGACTTTTTTCTGTTCCCAGACTCCTGGTTCTTGCTTCCACTTCACTAACAATTGGCTTTCCAGCCTTCTGCTGCTCCTTGGTTTTACTGCCTTTTCTCTCATGTGCTTTACAGTCTAAATTCAGTAACTTCCTCATGCTTGCTATTCCCATATCATCAAGAACATCCTAGAAAACGCAGCTCTGTCATTCAGCCATGTTATTACATACACTGCTGGCTACAGCAGAGAAAACCTTTTGCCTCTTGTCTTTCAGCTGCCACAAGCTCCAGCTCCTCATCACCAGAGGCCACATTACCTCACGGCTTCGGCAGTCCTCCCTGTGATCTTTCCACTTCCCTTGGGACTGATCTCAACACTGGCCAGGTAACTTTCCATATTAGCAGTTAATCTCTCTGTTCCCATATGGCTGGGGTCAGTCATCATTTCCATGACTTATTTGTTTCAATATCCGTATAAAGTGAGGAAGTCCTTGGCATCAAGTAGCTTTAAATGATGTCAGGGGTCAATGGTGTCTTTGTTCCTGCACCGTAAATGTTCCCTCATGCCTGTGCTCACCTCCAAAGACTGCCCTGTAGTGAACAAGGGGGTAGAACAGGTGTCCGACTTTCTCATTTAATTTATTGCAGACTTTATTATATCCGTGGCAGTTCGGTTAAAAATAATATGCTCCCTTTTCTATCAGCCAAGTCATAGGTGCTTGAGAAACTTCTGAGCCGAGAGGGTACTTTCTTGTGGGAAATCTGCAAAATACTGCCTGCACTTCCAGAATTCCAGTGTCAGAATCTTAGATCTCTCTCAAAATTTGTATCATCCATGAAGGGTCACAAAGGCAAAGGAGAAGAAATTAGATATATAAAATGATTTTAAAATAAACCAGTCATATGCCAGAAAGCAGAAGCTCCGTTGTGTAACTGAGTGTATTTAGCTCTGACAACTGTCAGTCCATTTTGCTCATGTCTGTTAAACTTGGTCTATTTTAAACCTATTTTCCTAAAATTCCTCCCCCACTGCTGTGATTGGTGTAAGATCTACTAATAATGATGCTTTTGCAAGTAAGGCATATATATCTGTCAGCATCTTGGCTCTTCTGTCATCCAGACATGTTCAGAGTAGGATTGAATATCTCTTTGATTAATGTTAATGCTTGATTAGCGTACTAATGCTCTCACGAATGGTAGCAAGCCATCACACAGAAGAAAGCGTTGCAGGAAACAATTAGACACTGGCAGGAGATGATGATCCAAGAGGCCTCTTAATATTTTAGGTTTTATAATTTATTTTATCTAATTTATATGCAACTTGCATGTTGTAGTCTAATGTTAACATTATTTGAAAAGTCTGAAATCTCTCAGCTGTTAAGAGGCTCACAAACATATATGAAGTCACAAATATGCTGAAAATCTTAAATAGCTTCTGCACATTTACAGCTGCAGCTATTGCATGCAGCTTCAGAGAAGGTATCTCTTCATTGAAAGTATCACCACCACTTCCCATTCACAAATAGTTTGGACATGATATAACAGCAACAGTGCTTCGAACTAAGCAGCCCCCAGATTTCACAGATGGGCTGTGTAACTGGCTGCCACCCAAGCTGCAACACACTCCACTCTGAGCAGTGCAAATAGATTTCACCCAGAAAGTCAGAGTGGCTCCTCCCTAGGAGTGCAGAAAACAGAGTATGAGCTATGTAATAATACACAGCTAGTAATAGTAATCAAGCTGGGGTGTCCTCCAAGGCAGCATGATGTTTGCTTTTGTGTTTAGAGACAGACAAAAAGAAATGATAAGAATAAATTCCACCTGCTGTTTCAGGACATGTTCAAAAGGTAATTAAGGCTCCTCTGGTCACAAAACCATGGTACAAGGAGGCAAAACAGGAGGAGGAAGAGCAGAGGGTCTGTGTAAGGTTTTCATCACATTAAGCATCTCAAGAAGCACTGCTGTTTATATCCTGGCATTGACATTTAGATCACCGACATTTAGATCCTGGTGATGTCTCTGAAATTTAGGAATACTGTAAACATAACAATCTCAAAGATATTCACTGAGAAGTTCTTGCCCCTAGTAAGGGCTTGAAATTTGATGATGTCAGAATCAGCACACTGCCTGGATCATTTGCAATCCCTAATGTTACCAGACTTTCACCTAGATCTACCTCATGCAGATCAAACATGCTAGTCTGCAAATACTCACTGGAGATTTGTGGAAGCTGAGCAGCTATCTTCTGTACTTAGTCATAAAAGGGAGCTAATAATGATTGACTATTGCAGCAGTGATGCAAAGATGAAGTAATTGACTTTGAGAAGCATTCAGATATGATGGTGATGCCACCACGGAAATGTACACAAGTAAATTAACTTTTATATTCCGGCAGCCTTTGAATAATGCACAGCACAAAACATCTGGGACCACATATTAAAAGGGCATATAAAAATCCTGAATACAGGGAACATCCAGTGGATGAGGCAGTACAGTATAATGCAATTATGTTTTAAGTGAATCAAGCATAGAAAAAAAAAAAAAAAAAAGGCTACATTAAAGATACAACCCTAAATATCAACCATCCTACTTTTTGAGTGCTTGAATTAACAACTTCAATATAAGTTGTGAAATGTAACATAAGTTTTGTGGATAACTCTTTGACTTCTGTGAAAGCGCATGCAGATACCACTAGATAGTATCTATTATCCCCAAACTTTTCTCTGAGTTAGATTATAACTGAGTCTTGCACATGAGAGAAAGGAGAGGTACATGTGTAACACAGAGACAAACAGGCACCTATTTCTTCTATCAGCTGTGGCATTGAGGAACACCTTCAGACATTAGCTTTGTTTTAAAATTCTTGAACAACTTTCCAGATCTCTACAGCTTCTCTGATAAATGCACTCATAGCAAACGCCTGCAGAAAAACTTGATATTACATTAAATTAATCTGGTTTCTGATTCTGTCACAGCCTCCAAACCAAGTGCCACCCTGCAGAAAGATTTTTCACTTACTGTGGGAAAATTCAGCAATGCTATGATGGAAGCAAAAGCACAGCCTGGCTCTGAAAAGCATCTCTGTTAAAAGACCATCATGGAGCATTTAATCCCTCTCACTTTGATTTCTGTATTAAAATATATGCATATTAAAAGTAAATATAGTTTAATTAAAGCCCAGTTACCAAGAACAAAGTCTGGGGTGTGTGTGAGTTATTCCAGTCTTATACCTTCGTCTCATATTATTCTGTTGGTCAAATTTGGATCTTAGCAAAATTCATGATCCCCCACTGCCTTGTTGAGCTTAAGCAGGTGAATTTGAATCCTCGGTTTGCTGATCCTCCATTGTTTTTGTTCTTTCAGGCTACCAGAAGTAAAAATCAGTAAAAACTTATTTTTGGCATGAAAGGCAGAGGATCTAACTGAATACAGGAAAACAGCAGATTGACTAAAAGAGTTCCATTATTACATGGTCGTTTTGAATGTTGAACTTCACTTTAAGCCAAAGAACATGCTAAAGAAAATAAAGCTTGAATATATTGTTCCCACATTTGCAAACCACTAACATAAGAATATTTTTGAGCATCCTAAATATTCAGCATTTTTGGCTATAACTTTATCACAGTCACCATCTCCAATGCCAAGTTTATTTTTAAAGAGCAGCCCAGTTCCTGCTCCTTCAGGTTTATGCAGACAGCTGTTTTGTTTTGCTCTTCCCATGCTATGAAAAATCTGTCATTCGGTATTTAATTCTAGCACCTAACTGGCTCTCTTGAGACAACAGAGGAGCCTCTGACAAATATGAACCCATCAAGATCCCCGAGTAGGATAAAAAAACCCAAAGTGAAAGCTAAAGCAAAACAGCAGGTCAGGAAGCTCAAAGGCTTGTAGCATTGATTTCTTTGGCACAAAAAGCACTGTGTTAGTCCAGTCCATACTCTGATTTAAATGGAATTATCCTGAGGTAAAAATAAAGGAATGCAGTGGTGAATCAAGCTCATTGTCTACATTTAATACAAAGCTCAGATGAAGGCACTGGGCTGTATGTGATGCAAGGTGTAAATGAACAACACGCGTGAGCAGGACTTGATCTGTTCCTTATGGTTCTCGCTAAACTTTTTGTCAGGTATTCATCTGCACAGCTCTCAAGGCCACACAGGACTCGTCTGTTTTGCAATAAAATGAATTGGCTGCTATGTCAGGATCTTAAAAAACAATTGTATCCAAATGGTTCAGTAAGATTCCACCATTCCTCTGACAAAATTTGGAGGATGCCACATCTAATTGGGAAGTGTTTAAAGCTGTGAGCTTATGTTTGTCAATATGTATTTGGGAACAATTTGCTATCTTTGCATCTAATCCTTTCACGTGGCTACCCCACAACTGTATTTGATTTTTTAAACTCCTGTGAAGGTTTAAGGGCTGGAACCCTGCTACTGCTTTCTCTTCTCCTTGTTATCCAAAGCAAGAGCTGTTTCTCTGCCCCAAATAACCTGCAGAAAGCAGGGATTTGGCTGGCCAGTCGTGCAGACTGCAAAGTTTCAGGTTGGGAGAGGCTGCAGAGAGACACCAGGAAGAGGAAAGCCATAGAGGAGGCTGAGGAAGAGGGGATGATCAACAACTTACCATGCCCTTAACATGGCTTTCAGCAAATATCACCCTATTGTGCTTTATATTCCTCAGGAAAATTGATGGCAGATGATTTAGCATGACTTCAGGCTGTTTCAAAGGTGCATGAGAAGAGGCTCAGCAGCACAATTGTGCACTCACTCACCTGAGCGCTGAGCACATCAGATACCAGCATGAACCAGGGGCTCACCAGATCTTCTGGGTGTCCTGAAACTGTGCATGCTCTGGGTGTCCTTGTTACTGTGCATGCTCACAGTAACAAGGTTTGTCAGTTGGACTCCCACTTCTGTGAATCTGCATGCACTCTGAGCACAACTCTGAGGGGTTCCTAAGACAGACAGAACTGACCAGAGAAGTATCCACTGGAATATGCAGAGGTTTTGTTCTCTTTAAGGAAACGCCCCTAATGTAATGTTACTAGATAATGAGATACGAGTTCATTTGAAATACAAATGTACTGAAAATCACAGATATGAGGATAAACCCTTAAAGGCTGAAAGAGCACATCATCATTGCTTTAAGCACCAGATGACTTTGTTTTACACATCTCTCTAGTGAGGGATCCTCTTTGAGACGCCAGAGCTGCTGCCTGGGTGTACACAAGACTCCCAGAGGTGCAAGTGGCACTTCTCGAAGCAGCTGCTTGCCTTTACAGGATGCCTCTTCTGGAGATTTCCATATCTCACGATAATCTGGCTGAGTTTTAAACAGAAACTTAGCTGAAAAGAGGCTTCTCACTGTGTTTCACAATACCTGGCACTGACTGCTTCAACAGTGAGCACAAACACCCTAAGAAAAACACAAGTTCAGCCATAATTTCCTGTCTTTCTGTTTCTGCTTTTCGGGGTTATGCATACCATTACCTAGAGCTTAGCAGTGTTGTGAACGACGCTAACCAAGTGTAATGATTTAGGGAATTCTGCTCACTTTAGAAATTTTTCTCCCCCAAGAAGTTTTTCCAGTTATTTTACAGACACCAGAAGGAAAAACGTTTTACCTGGACAGCAGCAGAGTGAGCTGTCTTTGGGTTCACACCATCGAATGCAGAAGGCATTTGTTGGGCAGCTCTTGAAGTGTGCATGCCACCAGATTTAATCAGGGGAACTCAACTTTGTGTCCTGTTTTGCAAGAGGTATATTCCCCAGCAGGCCTGGGCACACTTCCAGAGAAAACTCATCACTGCTGTGGAGCAAAAGGGAGAGGCCAAATGCTTTAATGGTGGAAATATCCCTACACTGCTTCTGTGCTGCCTGGTGACCAGACCTGGTCCTGTGGGGACAGGACCACAGCCTGTGCTCAGGCATTTACAGAATGTGGGGCACTGCAATGGAGCACCAGCACTGCTTTCAGCATCATGTGCTTGGCAGCAGCACAGGCAAAGCCCCTTGGTGAGTCTTCTAGAAACTCCAGAAGATCCTCCATAGCTGTCAAAAGTTGTAATAAGTTCTTGGTTTTTTTTTTCTTTTATTAGACAGATAACTTTGATTTGGAAGTTTGATTAGGAGACAGACTTATTTGGAAAGCCCTTTGTATTCTATAAATGATGCTAATGTTAAACCAACACAGCCAGATAAGATACCAACAGCCAAGGCAGAGAAGAGACAGATTCTGTTATCTTTGCTCAGATAAACTAGCACTTCTGTAAAAATAGCTCCGTGGAAGCTGACAGCTATTGAATGAGAAAAAGATCAGCATTAAAATAATACCCAAATAATATGAGAATCAGTCTTTTTATAATAACAAAAATAAATGTCAAGAGTGATAATGATCAATACCAATAATGAGCAAAGCATGCTTCTTTTTAATGGAAAAACATATGCTCTCTCTTTCTCTCTTTTTTTTTTTCTTTTTTTTTTTCCTGGACATTATGAATATAGCTGGTTTTGCCTGGGGAGGCAGAAAAGGTTTCACTCCACTAGTAACGCCTTCATTTTTCTGCTGACCCCTTGGATCATTTAATTGGGCTCCTTTTAAAGCCAGTATGTAGGTAAACTGCATGCATAATTAGCCAGCTGGGTTCCCTGCCAAGAGCATGTCATTTAGTATCTGTGAGTGCCAGCAGGGTCAGCGCATGACACATGGTGCATTTTTGAAAAGCAAACAACCTTAAGGTCTTGTCCATAAAACACGGAACATGTTTCAGGGCTGTATCAACCTCTTTTAGCAGTTTCTCATGCATGACCAGAGGTGTGGATTTTATGTGCAGCTCATAAAGAAAACTCTCCAATTTGCACACCACAAGCACTAGCAGGTGATGGCTTAGAGTAGCAGAGGAGGTGAAAAAAGTTTGGCAAAGACATTAAACTGCATGTGCACATAAAGAATACACTTTTCCATTTAGTGCAGGCATCGGTTGCTATGTGATGCCTTAAGGAGCTAAGCAGCAGGTTTGAAATCTGGTCAGAAGTAATAGCTTAATCTCCCAGCAGGACAGGCTCAGCCCTTTAAGAAGTCAAATTTTAGCAATCTACTTGTCAATGCATTTCAATTTGCATGAAATGCTCTAACAGGATGTACCCTTCATTTTCAGTGCAAAAGAGGTGCTTGGTACAGTCACCAGAGAGTTAATGGTGCCCCGGACATGTGGTCACTGGCACTAGATCCTGGGAGGATTCTGTAGAAGGGTGTGTGTAAACGAACTCCAGGCATCTCTGAAGCCACTTGAAAAGTACTTGTAGTAACAGAGCTGCACGTGTTTCTGCCTTTCCTGGAAATTATCAGTCACAATAAGGTCTGCAGCAATGAGACACAGAATGAGATTTTTCCGGACCTGTTGAATACAGAGGCCATTTCCTGACCATAGTAATTTAATGCATCATTGTTATGCTCTCACTTCTATCACGTCGCTCTTACTCCAAATTTCTGTCTTGCCTTTAATGAATTTCCATCTGAAATCCATCTGAGACTTGTATATGTGATGTGTACTTGCCTGTATTAGTGAGGAGGCAGCAGACATCATTACCTCTGCTCTTCCCCTGGCCAGCCATGACTTTGCCATCGGAGAGCTGTCTGCTCCTTTGAGGCCATGTTGCCAAGTACAGTGTTGTCAAATAAACCCTAATTCTGATGAGAAGGACTCTCACGCTTCATGTGGGGAACAAGAACACAGAAAGCACTCATAAACCCAATTGTTGGTGATATTCACATCCCAGTTGTGACAGACCCAAAGCAAAGCCCCATGTGTGGATCCCAGACCAGAAGCCCAGGCAGTTTGGTACTCATTGAGCACTCGGACAGTACCCCTCACTGCCTCACAACCAGCTCTGTACAAACACACAGCAAATGTCCATGGATTATCAATAAATGACAGGCAGAAAAGAAGCAGGGAACATTTAAGGGATGTAAGTACCCCATGATGCCCGTGCCACCTCTCACAACTGACACTTACCAGCCACACATACCAGACACATACCAGCCACTGCTTTTATTTGCTGAGGTATGGGCAAACTTGCAGGTTCAGAACACAAAGAACTGCCAGATCTGCTAAATCTCAAATGGATAGTTCTTCCTATTTCCTAACATTTGAATCCTTTAGTTTCATGTTTATGTTTTTTCTCCACGAGTAGGGAAGCTTGTAACTCAGCTATGGGCTTGCTTATGTAAGGTACATGGAAATGTTGACAAATTCATTCAGCTCTAGAAGCTGGAGGTTATGAAAAACACTGGTACTGGGAAACTCTCGATAGCCATAACATTTGATGTTTTGAGCAATGGAGCTGAGCGATGGAGTTTCTACCACTTTCAGTGGAGACTGCTCCACAACAGATTCCTGTATACTCATGGCTCTGTTATTCAGCACTTTTGTATTTTTACTACAAAACAACTCCCGTCGTATCATTTTTGACAAGCCACAGAGAGGAAAGCCAAAGTGTAGAGGTTTCTCAGTTCTCCATACCACTTAAGGTTATGAGATTAATACATTTATGTGGTCCACTTAAGGTTATCACAAGATTGTCTTCAGGAAATGAAAGGGGCCACTTTTTCCACATTTGAAGCACATACTAATAATTAAAAATAAATAAATAAATAAATAAATCACCTCTGCAATCTTTTTGTTTAACGAAGAAGACATTGTTTGGAAGATAGAAAATAAATTAATTTTCTACTATGACCTCATTAAAATTGGATTTAAGTTCCAACCCAAAAGAATTTTAGAACAACACTAATCTCTTGCCCCTGAATCTCCACCTATTGAAGCCGGTCTATTTATTAATTTTGCTGCCAGAAAGCATATTTTGACTGGCCTGTGAGCTGAGCAGACAGTCTCTCCCCAGAAGCTTACACATGAGGGCCATTTCCTTATTCACTTCTTCTCAGCAAAGAGGGTGTTTCCAACCATATCATTTTTAATCAAAGCACTCTTGACTCAGACACAATTGTTCCCTTTGATGGACAGATGGGGATTTGATCCCAACCCAAGAAAACAAAAAAAGCAGAAAGGATAGTGCCTCTCTTATCTGCAACAAATGAACAAGATTAGCCACAACCTGTTTTCTTCTCACCATACAACAAATCCAGTGTGTGCTCTCAGCACAGCCATAGATTCTCATCTTGTAATTTTTAATACAAGACATATACAGCCTGAGGGAACAAATTACTCTTCTGTATTCAACATGCTTCAGTGCCTTCAGAGGACTGTGCTTGAGAAATACACTTACTTTGCTTGGCAGAAAAAGCCTTTGAAAACAAAGGAGAGGGCTCTCTGCTATGAAAGTCGAGTTCATCCCAAAAGCAACAAAAGAAAGCAGTTTGGGAAGTTGGACATGCTTTGGGGGAAAATTGTCCAGACTCAAGTTTACGTTCAAAGTGGCACTGTACATCAAATTATTTTTTGGTAGCATCCCAAAGCATTACTGTATTTAAAAAGTTGGAAATCTGCAGGACCCTGTATCCTGCACATGCAATTTGCTGTTGGGGACCTGGAGCTGAGCAGTGAGGACAGTGGAGCCTTTCTATTCCCTCTACCGCCATCGGTCAGTCTGCTGCTAGAATCTCAGTTCTTCAGGACAGGCACTGCTTTCTCATGTGGAGGTACAGGAAAATGGGATCTCAAATGCTACTGAAATAAAAATACCAGTCAAAGATGAAAAACTTGTGGGCTCTATAAATAAGACAGAGGGGGTTTGCTGTCTGATACCTTTCTGCAGCTGTCAACGGCATGTCTACTAAATCATAATAGGGTAGGCCTTCACGCCACCACAAAATAGTGACATTAATTTAAAAAAAATGAAATTTTTAAAGTTATGAAGTTTGAGAGATTTGAGAGCTTTTTTTTAATTCAGCACATGGGGGTTTTGAGCCTATGAAAGCAGCAAAACCCAGAAACTTATTCTACCATTAAAATCAACAAAAACAAACAAACAGAGACAAACAGTAAGTTTGCTTTTACAAAGCTAGAAAGCGGGGCTCTTTTTATAGTGGATATTTGAAAAAACAAATCAAATGTTCCATTTGACTTCACTTTTCCCCAAACTTTTGCTCCGTAAAAATCTCCATTGGACTGCAAACGCCAATCACAGAAAATATTTCTATTTCTTTGACTGCAGTACTGCACTTACCAGCCTGTAGTGCTTCTACTTTTTCTTTTTTGCATAAAGCACTCTTCATTATTAAAGGAATCTGTAATACTCAATTCTCTCTTTTTTTTTTTTTTTTTTTTTTTGGGGGGGGGGAGTGGGGTGGGGAATGAAGGTACAAAGACAGCCCATTTCTTTTTCTTTTCCAGAAATGTTTTCAAACATGGTATAACTCTAATTCCATTTTAGTTCGAATGAAAATATCAAAATACAGCTACTTCACACTGCATCCTTTCAGAACATTGTTTCAAGTTTTAGCAACTGAACATTTTTGTTTTGCAGCTCTGATGGCAGAGCAGGAGGGTTTCCAATTTCTTAACTTTCTCCCTCAACAAAAAAACAATGAGACTTGTAAAAAGGATGAAAAGAAAAAGAAAAAATGTAAATAGAGACTGTATTTTTTTCAGTTTACAAGTAACAGAAACATGGAACTTCCAGTATAGAAACCCCAGTTAAGGTATCCTGTCCTCTTTCCATACAGCAGTTGGTGTATTTGTTTGCCAAGCTAAGTATACAAAAATGTATACAGACATTAAATGTAATTTTAGCATTCGTACAGTTGCATAGGTAACAACAATACTTTTGTTTGTTAGCTTGTGGACATACTTAGAGAAGTGCAATGTTTTGCAGTTCTGAAAATCTAAATTCACTTACAAATTCTACCAACTATCTTCCTTACCAACAGTTGTCAGAACAAAGAAAAAACATATGCAAAAGTTTACCTATACAGTGCCTATGTCCACAGACTCAAATAAAATACAACAAAATTAAATTAAATTAAATTAAATACAATATATATGGTCCCTGCTATGAATTTGACTTTGTCTGTAACTAAATTCCCCTGATATTTCAGTTTTATGGTGGTGTGATGTAGTGGTAAAGCGGGACCATACTGATGATCTAAGTCAGAAAAACCAGCATGTTTTTCATTTCAGAAGAAAAAAAAAAAAAAAAAGTTTGCAAGAGAAAGTTTGCCAGTTTCAGCACTTCCTGGCCGCCAAGAACATTTACTGAAAATCAATGGTCTGTCCAAAATCTAATGTGAGCAGGAGTCATAGTGCAGCTGTTAAGAATCTATACTGTTTCCTAGGCAAAGTTTCTAAGCCCTTTCAGTCCTTTAGAATAATAAAAATGATTAATGGCCTTGAACACTGTGAACCAAGTGTTTTGAAGTGTAACCTGCTACTTGTAATGTACTCAGTATTTCTGGTCTGCATTGCACTTGAATACAAGGCCTCTGGAAATTGATGCTAAAATGGGCAATGTTTGAAATGAATGAGGAAGGGTTCACGAAGTCTGAATGCAAAATCAGTTTTGCCCAAATCAAGACATTATTTTCCATCAGCTCATAAAGACAAAAAATAAGTGTAAATACATATAAACAGATAACATTTTCTATAAACACATTCTAAGAGAGCAATGCTGATACTACACAACATTTTTTCAGCAAAATGATCCATCTCACTCAGTGCAAGCATCTGACATAAAGAAACCTCAATATGTTTTAGAGAAACATAAAAGAGTTGGGGCTTCTCAGAGATTTTACGCAGCAAACAGAGATTTGGAAGCTTGAGGGAACAAATTCTTCCACCTGGGCCTTCTCATATGGACTTGATGATCTTTGTAGGTCCCTTCAAAAAGAATTACCCTACATTGTTGTACCTTTAATGTAGAATTCCAGCAATAAGTGTAAGCCTTAAAGCCAGTTCGATTGATGTCAAGATTTAGTAGATTCACCCGAATCATAAAAAACACAGATAAATGTTGGTGACCAGATAGCAGGTACTTGCAGTGTACAGTTGCATAGGTTATTGCGGGACATTTCTTTGGTTTGCACAAAGCTGGTCTCCAGCTGCCACATGCCTGGTCCCTGGCTCTGCTCACGCTGAGGCTGCAGTTGCACAACCACCTTCTTCTGAGAATTTGGACTCAAGCCTAAGTTGTCAGTTAGCTCCCATTTACCTTGACTTGTTTGCTCATGCCCTGTACCAAACTCCAGCAAACAAACTGACAAAGTTGGAACTCACCTATTTCTAAATATTGTCAGGGCCCTGAATTTACCAAGAGGCCTTAATTCCCTCGACCAGTCTCACCTGGGACCCCACCTCCTGCCCACGGGCTCTAGTTAAGTTCAGCACCAGGACACTTACCCCTGCCTGAGCTGTAGGTGTTTCTGTGAGCAGCTCTGACTCCTGGATAGACCTTCACCCTATGCTGTAGGCAGCTCATCTTGTTTTCTCTCTGGCCTCTTCTTGTTTTGCTCCTAGTAGGGCTCCCTGGATGGACCCAGGCCCAAGTTCATCACTCTTTGTACCTGGGGTCTCAATGGACTCCATTACCAGCATCCATCGCTGCCTGTGCTGGGGTCACACTTGGATGCGGGGTCACCTTCCCTTAGGAAGCTGTTGGCACCTGCTGCTCCCTGAAGAATATAGAACTTTGTGACAATCTGGGGGAGGAAGTGGAAAGCCAGCAAAAAAACACAAAGGAATAAGAGAAAGCTTGACCACTGGACTGAATCTCCACTGCTGCTTTGGCATCCCTGCTGCCACTATTTCTCCATCTGATTGTTGGGTGTAATAGAAGCTGAAAAAAGCATTACAAGGAACACTTAATTAACATTTACAGAGAGGTAATGTGCTAAGTTCTCTTATGAAACTTTTTAGTCTAAACTTACAGGCCTTACATGTGATATAATTTTGGGGACAGCAGATTGTATTCATTATATATTTTAAATGGTATAAACAAGGCAGTAGAAGTACTCAAATTGCCACAAGCCAGATGGAGATCTTATCATACTACCTCCCACAACTTAGAGCAACTTCTTGAAAGCCCCAAGTTATTCTGCTTCTAACGCAGCAGATGAGCAAATCTCCTGGGTGAATGCTGGGCTGTGTCACGTGCAACAGACACTTCTGTCCCCTCCCTCTGCTAAAGAAAGAGTAAAAAGTGCAGCCTCTTGTCTGGGCACCCACTGCTCAATTGTACAGTGGTGAGAGAAAGGTGCATGCAAGCTTAAAGTAAAAATTAAATCACGAGAAGTCACATTTTTGGAGCATAAGGGAACACTTTAGTCAAATTATCTTATTGAGCACAGAATGAAAAGGAAACATTTTACCAGAGTTAGTTTTTAAAAGAATTATCCTAGGTAAATTGATCTGCAGAGAATTGTTCCCAAAACTATAAATCATATTGATTTACTTGCTTTACACTTCCAAAGGGTGACCAATGAGTTATTGGACGGGTGCACTGAGCGCTCAGTCTCACAGGCTGAGGATGTGATTTATTCCTGCCTTTAATATGGATTAGCAAGATTCAAATGATCTCAATCACAGTAAGTGAACTATTGTTTCAAAAACAAAACAAAACAAAAACAAACAAACAAACAAACAAAACAGACTATTGGTGATTTCCTAGAACTATCTGATTAGATCTGAGTTTCTTAAATTTCACTATATTTACGTGGTAGTTAGAAAACAGTATTCCTTCTTTTAACTTGGGGTAGATCTTCACAGCTTGCAGTCACCTGTATTCATTAAATATAGTTCAAGTTGCACACCAAAAGCATGTTTCCTTTGGTGCTTTCCAGTTCTTCAGAATATAACATTCTGCCTTTTCATTAGTTTGTAAAACAAATTTGAAAGTCCAACCAATCCTAACAGTGGGGAAAATAGCAAATGCACCTACTGTATTCTTAGTTTGTTTAAAAGATTTAATCATCATATTTTGGAGCATTTTTTCAATACCGATTTTTTTAATTAGGAAGTTTTCAGACAACTAAATTGTCTCTTCTGAACAGAGCAATGAGTTTGGCAGAATTGACTCATGGTCATTCTACCTGACAGCATTCCCTTTTGTGGGAATGTAACCCTTACTGTGAAAATGTTGTACTAAGCAAGCCTTAGTTCCGCTCGTAAATCAGTTCGATGAAAGGTTTGAAAGCCTGTTTCTATGCTGTAGTTAAATTACATTGAAAGTACAGCTGAATTTGTCCCTCATTTTTCCATCAAGTACAATGTGACTTAGAAGTTAGCTAAGACATGAGTAGAGTTTAGAAAGCCAGATGAGATTTCTTGAACAAAAGTGGGTAGAATTTAGGTAAACATTCTCCAAGTTTAAAATAACAAATTGAAGCATTTGTCTTTGATTATCAGCTTGAATGTACATAATAATAAGGCTTTATTCCCACCAGACAGGCACATTAAAAAAGTTCCAGAGTGCTTGTATTCAGAGTTCTAAAATCAAACTCCTCCTTGCAGTGAAAATCAGATGTCAAGTTGGAAGCAGGATGGCTTTTGATTCATGTGTGAATGAAGTTCCCAAACACTTGGCAATTCTAACAGTCAGATTAAATGGAAAACTTGTAGAAAACTACTTACCCCCTCTGTACCAGTGGTGCTGCTGTCACAGCAACAGCTGAGGGACTTTGACACTTTTTGGTAGCCAGTACCTAATTTGGAGCCCTCCCAACATTTAGCTGGTTTAGGCTTACTGTAACATCAACTACCTGCAGGCAGATGCAACATTATGTGGGTCAGAGGCAACTCCAGTGATGTCCCTGAATTACATTTTGCTTCATGCATGCTGCTCTAGTCATAAAGAAACAGCCAAGAATCTGAGTAGGTTTGCCAGTCTGTGGAATTCACAAGTCCTCCCTAAGGAGGAAGCTGATATCTACAAAATATTGCACTTGAAGTGCAAAAAAAAAACCACAACAAACCAACAACAAACAAACAAACAACCCATGAGAAAACTGCACAAATGCCTTCCATTTTTATTCTCAGTGCACTCACAGCCATATAAATGGACCATGAGTCTTCCTTTTGGACCACAAACACATCCTATTTTCAAAGGGAACATTCTTTTATTAAAAATTAATACAAGTTTTCTTAATCCGACTTGTAATGCACATACTGATTAGAGTTGTAAACTGACAATTTTCCGGCTCTGCTCTAGCACCAAAACCCATACTTTTCTACCTCCTCTCCCAATGGATCAGTGTCCAAACTCTGAGTGATTTTGTATTACTGGTAATTCAAATAACACATCAAATCTTTAAAATATTACTCTAGCTCTGTCCCAGGTCAGGTTTTCAAGTTTCTACTGCAGACCATAATTCCTTCCACCAGCAAAGCCACAGCCTTTTCCCCATTGAGAACAGGGTTGGTAACCGCATGTGCAGCAGTGAGTCAGCAGGAAGCCAGCAGGATTTGCATATAATGCTCCATCACAAGCTAGGAAGGCAGCACAACAAGAATTTCACTCTCCCATTGCTATTTAAAGAGCTCTTACACTCATGGAGAAAACAATCAAAATGTTCCCAGAACTTTTCCATTTCAATACCTTTCCAAGCAAACTTATTGTTAGGCACTTGTAGCCAGAGGTGTTGTTCTTATTCCTGTTCTCAGAAATGGGTGTCCACAGTAAAGAACCACCCTGCAACATATAATTTTTTTTCTCAATGGGTGTGCTATCTGTGAAATTTCATTGTCTGCATAGTACACATCATTTTTCTGCTAAAGCAGAAGGAAGCAGGAAGGATGGAGTAGAGATCTTTTGTTTCTACAGGAGAAATTCCAAGCAAAATAGTGGGAGGGTTTAGAAAAAAAAAAGAAAAAAATCTTTTTCTTTTTCTTTTTCTTTTTTTTTTTTTTTTTCATTTCAAGCCAGTAATGGAAATTGATTAATGAAGCCCATCTGTACCTGGTACAAAGGGCCAAATCTTCAGCTAATATAAAATAGCAAGCTTCCACTTTTAAAACCCAGAAAGAGGAAGGGGACATAAAACTAAAAAACAAACAGGCGCATTTGATCATTTAGTGGTGAAAAGATCAGGCACTCCTCAGTTGCAGGGTTTTATTTTTGTGCATTGTGTCAACGATTGGAAACCATATGTTTTAAGACCAGCTTCAATAGTATCAGTAGCTACAGTCCTCCTCTCAGATTACTTTTTACTGCCTGCCTAATTTTGAGCTTTAATAGCTAACATGCACTTTGTTTATCAGTTACAAATGTTCTGAATGTTGATGAAGTAGATCAGACAGCACATATTGGTTCATCATCAGTACTAAAGACCCAACTAACAACTTGTTTAACATCATGGCCTGCAACTTTGCAAGTAAGGGTTTCTTAGGAATAAGAAAACCAATCTCACAGTCAATAGCTCTGGTTCACAATGCTGAGTGCGAGATGTTAGCACTGGGATCCTTATGCAGCTCTCGTGCATCCCTAGAAGAATCCTTCCTACAAGGTACAGAGTTTGTGGCATCAGAAGTGCAGCCAAGTGGAGCGTCGTTAAGTCTCTTCACATACCACTGCCGTTGAATAGCCAGCCCCATATTAAGTGCTTTATTGCACAGAGGGCAGTATGGCAGTATTAAAATTAAATATGTTTAAAGTCTTTCCAGGATCAGACCTGTAGTACCTTACAGGATTGAGCACTAATATATGAAATAGCTCTTTTTAAAATTAATTCTGTTTAGCTGTATGACACAGAAGATTCAAAATAGTCTCTAGCTTGCATTATTTATCCTCTAATTACTTGAGGACAGGGTACCTCTCCTCTGTTTTTAAAGCACTGCAAAAAGTAATGATGTTCTAACAATAACATCAGCAGCAATACTGGGTATCTACCAGAAAGGAAGCAACCATTAGCCCTGAGAATGAAATTTCAATGCAATCCACAGAATAATGTGTTAGGAAATTCTTATGGTTGCCAACTTTCGCAATTTTACTGAAAGTCTTCTAAAATTTGAGGGTTTCTCTTCACAAAGCCTGAGCTCTGGCATCATGTTTTCATGTGAGATTCTCAGTTTTAATTTTAGAAGACAAGTAAGTTACTCAGCATTGTGGTTGCGAAGAAGAATTGAAAACATGAACCCTCGGACCAGAGAACAATTAGTAAGAGCTCGAAATGTGTTGCTTTTAAAATCTTACACTTGGTAAAACAACTTTGTGATGCTCAGGGTCTGATCCGAGTGCTTCTGTGCTTGGGGTTAACAATGTCCAGCACTCCAATAAGCCTTGGTACCTCTGTTTGAGGGCCTCTCGCCTAGGTTCGCACCAGAGAGTGGCACAAGATCTTAATTGTCAGAGAAGCTGCTAAAATAAAATATTGGCCCATTTCTCATTTGTACTGCTGTAATTATGTTCATTTCAGCTATGAGGTGGACAGCAGAAACTGGAAATATTTGAAGGAAAATGTGTTTTCTGTAGTACCTACGCTTGGGGATGTAGCTCCTTGCCTCCTCAGAGGAAAGGCAGAGGTGGGCTGTGGGCTCTCTTGCACTACAGGCACAGCAGTCCACATCTTGTAGACACAGAAAGCAGCTTTCCCTGGCAGAAAGCAGCTTCCTGACCTGTTGCCTTCCCCTAAAGGAAGGATAAGGGCTCACTGCTGGGGTTCCTGGAATGTCCGAGAAGGACCATTAGCTCCTCAGTCTGTCCAGGACACTGACACCCAGCCAGGTGACTGGGAGCATTTCCATTTGGTGAATACCTGAGCTTTCTCCAGTTTCCCTTTATTCTTTCATTTTGTCATACATGGGAATAAGCACAGAGAGTACCCCAATCCATAATCCCATCTGTGGCGCAGAAACCACCTCGTTTCCCCACCTTTCTAAGTTGCTTTTTAAGATCTACAGGTATTTTGCTGGTTACTAACAATGACGAAAATACTTAAAATTCCTAATTGAAAAAATATCCTTTATCTTCCTCTTTGCACCCTTTTTCCAGTGAGCCCTTATCTGCTTTTCTAAATATTGCATACAATGTTTTCAGTAAATAGAAAGAATATTGGAGTAGACAAATAATGTTTGCCCACCAGCTCAGGAAGGTGTTTCTGGCACCAATTCACAAGTTGCAGAAATTACTTATGCTGAAAGGGACAAGGAGTGTCTTTTTGTGTGCAGGGTGCTGTACAAACAACGAGGTCCTGGTCTCTGACTGGCTTTCTGTGGCATTACCACAAACAATACTAATTCTTAAATACCTGCCTGGCTTTAAGCACTTAAGTAAATAATTGTATTGATTCTTGTAGGACTATTCACATGCATAAAACTTAAGCATATATTTAAATATGTTGTGAAATCAGGGGTTGAGTGAATTTTGCATGCAAGGCATTTCTAGATGATTAGTATATATGAATTTACTTGTTTAGACCAGCTTCAAAAGCAGCTAATGTGGCAATCCGTTTTCTGGGCAGGGTGGGCAGAACTGGGGAGAAAGGAAAGGATTTTTTTTTCAAGACAGATCTTGAGAGACCTAAAGGCTTATTTGTCCTTCACAGACTCCTCACCAGAACCGAGATTACAAGCAAAAAAGGCAGCGAAGAAGTCCCCCAAAGCAGCGATCTCTCCGAGTTTCATGTGAGAGCGGTGTAAACTCAGAACTGCAGATAATCCATGGGGAAATCACGGGGTTAGTGCTGAGAACTGATGGGGAATAACAACTGAAAGAGCTTTGGTTTTTCTAGGCCGGCAGGAGGTAGCTCATGCTAGGAAGCTTGCCAGCTCCGAACTGATGCTGGGAGCTTTGTCTCCTTTGGATTGTAGGAACACACTTTGCAGTCAAACTGATCTGAGAGATTTTGATAGTAAAAACAGCTGTCTCGTTGCAATGATGTTTTTGTTCCATTGTCAAAATTTTGAGTTAAATCCATGAGTGGGCTGCAGCTTGTTCAAACCCTGAACTCAACACCCTTTGTGCTCCTTTGGCTTTTCCACTGCGGTTCATGATATATCCCCTTCCTGAGGAAAGGGCTAGGTGTAATAAAAGCCGTCGGTGCAAGGACTTGCAGGTCTCCTCTGATGCCTCTCCAGTGCTGCAGAGACGGAAGAGGAGAGCTGCAGGCTGCCTCAAATTGGTGAAAAGGGGGGAATAAAGAGGAAGAGCAGGGCGCAGAAAAGAAACACCCCAATGCCGCAGTGGCCAGGCTGCTTCCCCAGCGAGCAGGTATGCCAGTGGGAAGGGGCAGCCATGCAGTACCCGTACTGTGCCGTGTGTGGGGACAAGGCTGTGTGGGCAAGGTGAAGCACACGGAGGTGCACGCGGTGGGAGCCCTCTGGATATGCCCATGGCCACACTCTGGAATGCACCCGGGTGAGGCTCCCACCACCAAGCAGGAGCAGAAGCCCCCCTCGAGGTGTGGGAGGGTGCCTCTGATTTTGTGCTGCCACAGGAGATGGCAGGGCACTTCCCTTTGGACACAGATCTGGTCTGGTTCCTTTGAGGATGTCAGAGGTAGAAGCAGATTGCATGGGTGGGGGTTGTTGACCCCCTGGAGAGTCAGGAGCTGTGACACCATGTGTCCATGAGTACAGAGGGCTGGCATGCTTGAATGAGACTATTCCTGAGGGTCTGCGGGACCTGCATCCCTGTGGTAGAGCGTGCGTAAGAAAAATAAGCATCCCCCCAGCTCCTTTTAAAATTGCTATTTAAAAATTGTCACTGGAGGTCAGCAACACGAAGACTGCAGTGATTATTTTCCTGGAAGCGGAGAGCCAAGGTAGCATTCAAGCATCCAAGTTTCAAACCACGACCCCCTCTTGAAAACTTCCAGCTACGTGCGGATTGATAGCAGCGACAGAGATAGAACTGGAGGTACGACCGCAAACCCGCACGCTGGCAGTACCTGCCGCCCTGGGAGAACACAGCGCGGCTCTCCTTAGGGAGCAAGGGGGGGGCGAGGAGGACACGTTCCCCCCAGCCCAAGCAGCGGGGCTGGGCACTCGGGGCAGGGTCGTGCCAGGAGCAGCGGGGGGCTGCCAGCGCGTCCCCGCGCTCCGGCCGGGCCCCGCGGCGTGCGGGAGCCGCGGGAGGCTCCTCCTCCGCCGGGCCGGGCCGTGCCGAGCCGTGCTGTGCCGTGCCGGGCAGCGGGACACCTCCGAGGGCGGCCCCAGGCGTGCGGTAGGTGCGGGGCCAGCATCAGGTCGGTGCGCGGCGAGAAGGGGGTTTAGGGGAGGAAAGGGGTGCAAGGGGAGGTAAGGGAGTGTAAAGGGGGGTAAGAGGGGTGGGGGCACCGCGGGGTGCGGAGCCGCCGCCCCGTTCCGCAGGCATGCGCGCCCGCCCCGCACATGCTCGCTGCGCCCACCGCGGGTGCGCATCCTGCGCTGCGCCTCCGCGCTGCGCCTCCGGTGAGTCGGGGCGGCGGGGGGCGGCCGCTCCGCGCGGCTCCTTACCGGCTTCAGCCCTCCTTCAGCACCCGCGGAGGGGCTGGGAGGCAAGGGGGGGCTCCGCTAAGCCCGCCTTGGTGGTGCTCGCGGGGCAGGGCGCTGCTTTGCGCGCCCGCGGAGCCCCCGCGGCGCGCCGGGGTCCTGCATGCGCAGCTGCAAGCAGCGCTTATTGCCGGCGTTAATTGGGGCGCAGCGCTAATGCCTGCCTCGGACGGCTGTTTTGCGAGCTGAGGTGCGCGCTGAAATAAAGTTATTGAATGCTCTTTTGGCTTCTGCGCAAATGGGGAAAATTTCTAGCGCGGCTTGCGCGCTTTCGGGTGAAGTTTTGGGAGCGCTGAGTTGTGCTTGAGCGCCGTGATGAGCCGCTGGAGGAAGTTATTTATGGTCTGCTACCTCTTTTCAGACGTTTCAAATAGTAGTATGTGCTGTTGGATCAGATATTAATTGTTAAAATGCATACGGTTAACCAATAAAGAGTTTATTGGCCTCCATCAAATTTATTAATAGGACTTTTTTTGCAGTGTAGCATCAGATTTGCACATCCCTTAGCGCTGGTAAGGGCAGGGATATTTCATCGTTTCATCTTTCTCGCAGACTTCAGTAATTGCTGTTGAGCTTCCTCCCTCTGCAGTGCTCTCCACAGAGAGTTTTTGCCCCCCAGTATATTTAGAAAGCATGTGAAATTTCTGCCTACGTCTGTGTGTTCTGGGTGATCTGGTCCCTAAATGACAGTATGGATTTAAGCTAATTCTTCTCTACGCTATTAAAAGTAAACGTTTTCTTAGCACTTTTCCTGCAGTCCACGTTGCATTGTTGTTTGTTACATGTAGCTGCATACAGGATAAGTCATCTCCTTGTCCATTTTGGTTTGAATAACTGTTTCTGTTCTTGAACAAAGTTAAATTTTTATTTCTGCTTTGGAATTTAAGGCATTGTGTGGCCTCAAATGTTATGCATGTAAATAAGAAAGACTTAAAGTACAGCTACCTTGCAATAATTAGTGCTTGTAGCTTAGAAACATCCCAAAACCTTTAAAAAAATACTTTGAAAATTCACTTAAAATGAGTCTGCAGCAAATAATTTGATTTAATTAGTGTAATTTGCATTTCTTTCCTCCCAAAAATAATCTTCCAGTGCGATGCAGAGTTAAATTGTAAAGTTATTAAGTCAACCGTCCAGACCAATTCTCATGCCTCTTCTACGTTCCCACCAACAGGTCAAAACATTTGGCTAAATAACAAGTAGTGTACTCTTTTGGTTTGGGGCACATCGTTTTGTTTTGCTTTGCTTTGTTTAGCCCGCTCCCCTTAGCTCATTTTCTTGTGACAGTGCACAAGTACTGTGCAGAGACTTGATTCCCACAACTCGCTAATATTATCACCATTATTTGGCTGAAATGCTTGAAATTGGCTCCGATTTCAAATATTCTTGCAACCTTGGCGGTCTTAAATTTCATTAGAAAAGCTTCATTAGGGAGAAATAAAGATGTTGCTGATAATTCTCCCTGCAACAATAAGTCCCACATTCAACATAATGTGTGTAGTTGCACCTTAATTATACAAAAAGATTAAACTCACGTATTCAATATGAAGAACTTGATCTCAGAATATCATTTAAAAATCTCATGAGTTGCTGTGTTTGTTGTCCTTCTATTATGTCAGCCATCGGCAGATTTTTTCCTGAAAATTAAATAACTTAACTGTTAATCCTGCAAAAACAAATTGCATCTTTAACTTGGACTGCAAGATGTCCTGCTGAAGCAGTGTGGCTGTATTTGTTTGTCAGTGTGTATGTGTGCATGCTGCTGATAAATAAAATAATTAAAGAAGTTAGTAATTTTCTGCTGTCTTCCTAAGTGTTATTTATGATGTGTAGTAGTAAAACAGCTATTCTGAATTCAGCTATAATTCTCCGTCAGTAAGATTTTGTTTCTTCTGTGCCAAATTTTGGCAGTAACCAGATGCTTTAAGGTGTCTTCAGCTGGAGAGCAAGCAAGAACAGTGCTGAAGACTAATTATTCCTTGCAGTAAATTTCTTCTGCAATAAATTCACAGGTTGTTAGACTTAATCTGTGGAAATGATTGTTAAGATTACTTGTGCAGTGAAAAATGCTTTTAAATTTTTGTGAAAACTAGCAAAAGTTCTTAGAATGCCAGGAAAATATTTTTGAATTAATTTTGCCTAGCTGGAATAACATTTATTAGGGATGAATTGTTAAGCAAAGTTGCAAATTCCAATCCTTTTCATAAACCATGGAACTCTGCAATTTTAATGTGATGATTTTAAATACATCCCAGAAATTGAGGGCTTATTTTTAGACTGAGCAGGGAAAACTTCTACTACCATTTCTGATGGATGGTTACTGTATGCATGTACATTATTCACAGCAGTAATGCTGGACTAACAATCCGGTTCTTTTCATTAGATTTCATGTCATTGTGCTACACAGGACAAAAAATAGTTACACCAAGGAAAAACAAAAAATATGTTCAGAGCTATAAGCAATGACGCATGCAAAAGTACAGCCATTCAGGTTTAGGTGCATTCTCCCTTTCAGTGTATTAATTTAGTATAAGATATGATGTATGTATGTTTTTAAAAGTATAACCACTCAAACCTTTTGGCATAATAATCACTTTGATATGAACAAGGAGAACTGAGCAAATCTTTCTCGTCTTCCCACCCTCCCTTTTCTACTGCAAAGTCAGAGACCATCCTGGTTAGGTTTGTTTTTTAAGAGGTCTCATCAGAAAACAATTGTTCGTGGCAGCCTAATTCTTAAAACAATACTTCATCTTTATTTGCAGATCTTAACTCAAGTAAGGATGTTTAACAAACAACCTGTTTTAATCAGGTGAGGATAAGCCCCTCAATTAGGATGCAAATAATTGTATATCATGGTTGTGTCATTTGGGGCCTGGGGGTGTTGCCATTTGCAGGTAGATTTGGTGCTACTGAAGTGTTGAAGCAGGAGGGAGGAGAAAACGGGAATAAGGATACAGGACTTGCTCAGTTTCTCT
Organism: Aythya fuligula; assembly: GCF_009819795.1. Taxonomy (NCBI): domain Eukaryota; kingdom Metazoa; phylum Chordata; class Aves; order Anseriformes; family Anatidae; genus Aythya; species Aythya fuligula. The sequence continues at coordinate 1,561,135 of NC_045574.1, read as the reverse complement.
TGCAAAATATTTGTGATCGCAGCATATAAAACTAGACCAAGTTTCCTTCTTCAGAAAGCTGCTGATTAACACTTAAAAATGGTGTGAAAGGGAAACTGGATCCAAAGTAGCTGTCTATGTAAACTGTTGTCACATAGACAGTTCCAGTGAATGTTGTCACAGAGTGAATATTTAATTTAAAATAGTCAAGCTTCTTTTCACCCACTCTTCCTAGCTGGCTTTAAGTATCTATGTGAATTATTTTTAAAAGTACGTAAAATGAGAGGAAAAAAGTTACATTGGCAAAATCCTTCCCATTTTAAAATTGTTTGTCTGCAGCTGCTTAAGTCCTAGCATTAGGAGTCACATACAAACATGTTTATTTAAACATCAGTGTTATCTCTTAGATTGTACATGGTTCATTAACATGGAGAGAATACGTTTTGTTTAATAGTGTGTGGGAGCTGCCAGAGGTCAGAAGAGGTTGTTTGCCTGAAGTCGAGATGGCATCTTGGCTTTGCTCTCATTCTGTTTGTCATCTCTGCTGTCTCAGAAAATACTTCATTAGTGGAATGTTTAAGGTATTTTCCCTCGTGTTTATGTGCAGAGGCTCTGCAGAAAGCCAGCAGAAGTATGCTGCAAGGCTGCGGTAAGGTTTATGAGGAATTTTAAGGAAGCTTTGTTGTAATTTGTGAAGGATTGGTTTAGTTGGAGTTCGATTAGGAAAGGTGCTTAGAAAGGGAAGAGCAGTACAGGAAAGGGGAGCCTGGGAAAATGTTGTGATGCCCTAAAATGTGTGGCTGTAAATTGTGGTATTTTACAGAACAGGGAGACACAAGGGGTTCAATGTGTTAAGAAATTCAGAATGTTTTGTGTGCTGTTGAAAGAGCGTTTTTGTCACTGTCAGTGCGGTTGGGTCACAGCCGGACTTGAAATGGCTGTAGCTGGTGGTGACGCTGAGCTGAGAACCAAGAGGTGAGCTGGTACCTCTGTCTGCACGGGACAGAGCAGGATTGGGCCCTTTCTGTCTCCTACAAGATTTGCTGGGTGCTGTCCGTTCTTTCTGCTGTTAACTAGCAGTGTGTTTGGAAACGTTAATAACTGGGGATGCTGGAAATATCTTGTATAGAAATAACCATAGCTTCGAGTTTGAAAAGGTTATTTAAAAAGTATTTTAATGCTATTTATGTATACAACCTAACAGCCATGTACTGTACACAGTATTCTGAAGGAGAGATAAGCACATCCTTTTTCAAACTTTTTTTTTTTTTTTTAAACAAAAACAACAACAAAAAAAAAAAACCGTTTCTGAATGTTTTTGACATGCTAGTGAATTTCTCCAACCTGAATTAGATGGGGTTGTTGGTCTTTTTTGCTTTGGAGGAAAAGAAGATAAATTTTGGTTAGAAAAATTGACCTCTATGATTTTTATCAAGGAAGGACCCTTAACAGATTATAACAAAAAGGCATTGAATAAAATGAGCATTATGGCAGAGGTCAAAGTAGCTATAGAAGAGGCAATTTGAATGAAACTTACTGGAAGTGTGCAGTATTTTAAAAAGCAAAACAGTAGAAATAGATTTAAAAAATAAACTGAGCATTGCTTGTTGTAAATGAAATACATTGAGGGGCAGAATGTTGTTGGGGCTTTTTGTGTTGTTGGTTGTTTTTGTTTTTTTTTTTGAGCCAGCAAAACTTCTGTTTCTAAAGAATACTAGGTTCTCTCGTGGCTAGAGAGAAAACAAAATAAGTGCTGTGTTGGGGAAGATGTCTGGTGCAGGATTTTTTTCTTTGAATTATTTTCAACAAGTACTTACTCTGTTCTGTATTTTTAAGAAATTATGTGGACAGCAATTTTGTTTCTTTACCAAGTCAGTGAAAACACCAAGAATCCTTTTTATCATTTGGAAAGAATGTCAAAAGAATGAAGTAGTGTAACCTAAGTGTATTAGATCATATGCTCTAAATGCATAAATAAGCATAACTGCAATCACAGAAACCAATGTTAAAACCACCAGGAAAACTCACCCACAAACCCTAATGACTTAAAGGGAATGACCTCAGCCATTGTGAAATTTGTGCCTATTTGTTGACTGACATTTTTTGTAGAACCAGAGTGCATGTTTCACTGGGGTGTGGGATTTTGTTGTTTGAAAGACTGCTGTTTTTTCTTCTGTTGTTGCTTGCCAGTTTGAATACAAAGAGTGAAAATGGGATTGAGGCAGGGAGAGCCTGGATATGATTTGGGCCTCAGCAATTTGAAAAGCAGGTGAAGGGGTTGTTATTGATGGACAGAGATTGGTAGGAACTGATGGAAGTTTGTTTTTCAGACGTTAGAAACTTCCTCGATGATAGTCCATTTCTAACTTATTCCCAACTGGCTTCCTCTTAAGGAAATGAAGGTTTAAGGTATTTGGTTACAAACGTAAGATTTTTTCACGTCCGTGTCTTTGCATGAGTGCTGCGTGAAATACCAGTGTCATTCATCTCCCCTCTGCTTTTTTGAGAGGAAATTGATGCATAGTAGAAGCTCAACTTGCTACTGCTGCAACACCAGCTAATTCAGCAAAACTGAAGTCTTGAATTGTTTCAACAATACAAGGACTTATTTGGGGATGTTTTTAAATAAACCAGTGCTACAGGCAACAAACCTGGTCAGAGCCAAGTCACTCTGCAGACCTGGTTCATCTCTGCTGGCCAGTTCCAGCAGTGGGCTCCTACTTTTCTGGCTGTGGTAATTAAAGTAGGTCCAGATTTAATTGCCCCTTCTCAGTTGTGCAGACAGGTTTAAGAAAACCTACTTTTACGCTCTTTGGTGCCTTACTCTAGACGTTCGATTTCATGGTGCAGAAATCCTCATTGCCATCCTTGCTTCTGAGGAGGAAAACAGCCCAGCTAAAATAAGTAAATAAAAATCCTAGATGAAAAAGAACTATTTGGGACTAGTCAGTTCAGATAGTAATTGGTTAACCCCAGAGAACTGATGCTTCACTCTATGCTGAAAAGAGCAGACTTACCAGAGAAACTTAACTGGAGTAAAAAAAGCAATGTATTTCTGACAAAAGGCAAGAGGACGTGGGGAAATTTTCTTAAACTCAGCAATGCCTTAAAACTGGAAATGCCTCTAGGATTACTCAAGCACCCACAAGAAACAGTGAGGGAAAAGTGGAGCAGGCATCTGATTTTTTTTTTTATTATTATTTTTTAAATAGGTTGAGTAAGCAAAGCATTCTGAGGGCCCCAGTTATTTACAACTTAGACTGTGCACCATGCAGAGATGCTCATCAGCTGTCTAGAGGCAAGTTTTGCATCTATGCGAATTGTCTTTTGATGACATGCTTGATTCAGCTTTTTTGCCCATGTAATTGTCCTACAACTACTTTGAAAAAAACAATCGGTTTTGAATATAGATCTCTATCACCAGTTTTGATTCCCCTTGCAACTGTGCTTCTGTGCTAGATTACCATCTTCAGAATTAATTGTAACTGCCTAATGATTCTTTAAGATTGTAACTCAAATCAAAACATATTTACAAAATACTTCACTTCCAGTAAGTGTTGAAAATGTTCACTTCAGTTTACAAAGCTAAAGTACTGCTATGCAAATGCGTGTTGGTTTTTTTTTTTTCAGTTTCTGTGGCTGAAACAATCAAAATTTTGTTTAGAATTGAGCAATACTTTTTCTTTGAAAGATATTGTTTATTTCACCCTTTAACAAACTAAAAAGCACCATTTTTAATGAAATGTAACACTTTTGTAAGTAAAACATTTGAATGTTATATTGGCTGTGTCCAAATTTTACTTTTTAAAAAGGATTTATTTGATTTTATGAAACACTTTCTTTTCTGAATTTATAAAGCACCTTAGTTGCCTAAAGTATGCTTTTTGTTAGCTTACATTTGGTAAATGTTACATTGACACTCCTGCTCTCCACTGAGATACAGAACTGGAAGTCAGTCAGTTTTAATGCTTGTTGCAAAATTATCTCCTTTCTTGTGCTTAACTGTGGGCAAATATATGTCAGATCAGTCCCTGCCCTCACTACAGTTTCCAGTCATTTCATTTAAATAAGGATTGCACACACCATTGAGAGGGAGCAGTTTTAAATTTTTTGTACTTTTTGCTTAAATGCATTTAAAGAAATGGTTTTGTATCGTAAACCACTGTCCGTGCAAGTCCGACAGACTTCTTCAGGGCCTGAGTCTTGCAAAACGGGAGCAGGAATTGCCATGTCTCTCTGCTATCCACACTCATAGGACATTACTGGCAACTTGGCAAAGGTCTTCAGCAGCAGTTAGCAAAAGCTGAGAAATCCAAATCCAGTGGAAGCCCGTAAAGCTCCAGCAGGAGGTACCACAGCCCCTGCAGTAACAGTGGATGTAACCTCCTGCACCAAAAGACCGTTGCGGTGGTCTGACTTAGTACTCGGTCATAGCATCTCTATGACCAAATACTCTGGGGCATATTGGTGGAGTCAGGAGTCTAGCAGGAAAAATAAGACAGGCACCAATTTTCGTTTTATTTCTTGATATAAAATAATCAAGATTTTCATTCTGTTTAGCCTTGGTAGACTCTTGTGTAAACAATCTACTTCAGAGGAACCTTGTTTTTAATAAAATTCAGTTCTCTTTGAATAAAGGACAAATTTAGGTCTCAGACCTAAACTACGGGATCTTTCAGCAATGCTGTAAATTGTGTACAAGGGAATGTAAGGCTCTTCTGTCTACAATCTTAAACAGACCTTTGCTGTCTCTCCTTAAAATGACTTTGCCTTCTTCAATCTCTCTGCACCTGAACATTTGTAAGTTGTAATTTGAAAGAAGGCATATTTCACCCTTAACATACGATTTGATTTTGTTTGTTTGGCAGCGATCCTTCCTGTTTGCTGCAACAGATGAATATAATTTGGGGAAGAGAAATGGTTGTGGAGGGAGACTAGGGAAGCAATCTTGTGTAAAATATTTGAGATCCAGTAAAACCTCTGGAGTAGATTAGTTTTGAAAATCCACTTATGCCCCCCTGCAAGGTAGGGGGTGGAGACAATGCTTGTTTAGAATTTTGAAGTAATAAAGGGTGCTACTGCTATAAGATGCATTGACGTTAGTCTGGTGTTTTCCTTCTTAAAGCTCAGTGCTGTTTCTTCCCCCAGTCCAAGCTGCCACAAATCAGGATTATTCAATCACAACAGTGGTTTAACTGCGTCTGTGGTGGAGTGTGATGGTTGCTTAACAATGCACAGAAGCATTGTGCCCTGGTTTAGGACAGGAAGTGGAAAATGAATGTTGTTTTGAACTTGAACTTCGTGAGCAGGCAGAAAGTAATTATTAGAGCTGGAACTCCCCCGGGAGAAGCAGGGGAGTGATGCACCACACTTGTAAGATGCACTGTGGGATTTTAAATATCTAGTTGTGTTTAATGCTTTGGTTTTACATTTCTGCTTTTTAATTGATCTTCTGCTCCTCATTTTTTTTCATGGCTAATGGAGGAAGAGACAATTGTGTGTAGACTTAATGTTCTGTATTTATTGAGAGACATCTCCTGCCTGCCTTTCCCTGTAGGGGCGGACTGAATTTCCATCTTGGTCCTAGTGTTCCTTTCAGTTGTAAAAGAAACTCTTTCACTGCCTGGGTTATTTAATAGGCCTACTATAATGTGGAAAAGTGGCTTAATTGATGATTAAGAGCACATAATTGTGAAGCTATTTAATCAGAAATCCTAAATAAGGCACTTGTGTAGTACTCAGCATTAATTATAAACTATAGAAGTATTTTTTCTGTGTTATAAATAAGAAAACTCCACTGAAATGACACAGTCTGCATAATTGTGAGGTTAACATTTTAAATAACGCATTTTTAATAAACACATCACTATTAAAGTATTACTCTGACCACTTTCTAGGGAAAAAAATTAAAAGGCAAAGTTCTGCCTTCAGTGATTTTTATTTATTTATGTATTGTATTTCAGTGGCCTGTGATTTCAGCAACCTAACACTTAAGATTTTTTTTTCCCTCTATTTTGGCTGCTACTTAACAAGTTCTTCAACAAAGAATAGTCAGCAGAAGATTTTGCCTTTCCATACAGACTACAGTTATCTTCTGTAGATTTTTAAAGTACTATTCCCTATTGCATTAGATAATTAAACAAAAAAGGGAAAAGATTTTTTCCATCATTCTGAAGATGATACTTCTAACCATTATAGGTGCAGGGTTTTTTTTTGTTCTTGGGAGGGAGCAACTCCTCTAAAAGATGTTTATTTTTAACATAAATATTCAAAATGTGTTCTTTATACTTCATGATAATATCTTCTTTATCAAATTCATAAGATTATTTTAATTCTACATTAACAAAATTGTGGGATTCTTTATTTGTGAGTTTTAAAGGTAGCAAAATTAAGTCACTTTAAAAAAAAAAAAAAAAAAAAAAAAGGTGTGATGATTTATTGTGGCACAGTGGGAGAAATTCCTCCTGAGATTTTAATATCTTCCACCTGGTATAGAAATGAAAAGAAAGTAGTCTTTAGCCAGTGACTAATTTGTCACTAATACCCAGGGGTTCCTTCATTACAACACAAAGATGTCAGTTTTAAGAGAAACATACAGTAAAAAGTTGAGTGCAACTTCCTGTTGCAGACACAAAAAAGAGAAAAATAAAGGTCTGGAAAGCAGCTGAAGCTGTGTGAAGGAAGGCTCAAAAGCTATCAATCAGGGTAAAATGAATGGAGAAGGATTTTACCTGCAGGCTTCAGTCGTATTCACTGGGACGTGTTTGAGGAGGAAAGTCACTTGATATGACTCCAGAGGAGGAGCTCTGGCAAGCAGTAATACCCAGACTGACGCTCAGTTCTCTTCCAATCTACACGTACTGCATCCTGGTAACTGTTTGAGGAGGAACTGTATTGTGTTTAAAAAAAAAAAAAAAAAAAAGTCACACTCTGCTTACTGATGTCTTTTATATTTCATCATAATGTTAAATGAACTGCCTCCAAGACTTACCACAGTTCAAAAGAAAATGCTACTAGAGAATACCTGGCTCTACTGACAGCTCAAACCTGACAACAAAGATCACAGCATCTCTGTTACATCAAAGATTCAATAAGTCCTTTTTACCAGCGGAGAACTATTGTGGTGTTCAGACACTTGCATATTTAGTGTCATCCCTTTGTTGCGTTAACAAAATTTTGACTCAGTTCCTGTCCTTTCAGTATCGTAGTTTCATGACAGCTTAGTATAAGAGGGGGAGCTTGAGTAGTCATCACACCCTCAAAAAAACAACACACTTCTGCACCAGTGTAATATGTCACTAGGCACAATAAAACATGTATGTTAATGTTGGACAGAAAACTTCTGCTTAAAACCAGATTTAGAAATGTGAACTAGGCAATTTGCTATGGCAGCAATGTGTTGAGCTGTGGCGGCCGGCCCTGTTGTGGGTGATTTACCTGTGCAAGAAGTGTGGTAATTGGTCTGGTTTCTCCCCCAGCAGCGGATGTTCTCAGATAGGGCAGGTGCTGCTATTCCATGCTTCTGCAGCAGCAGTCCTGCCTCTCAAGAACTTTGTTTTATTCTTCCCCTACTTTTTAATCCAACTTAAAAACTCACTTTGGAACCCTTGAGCTGGCTCTGGACATTACCAGTTGTCTGTGATAGTAGTGATTCAGTGTCAGGACTGCAGAGATGTTAGAGATTTAGAAAGTAGTAGTGAATACTACAGCAAAAACCATACATGTTGGAAACAACATGCTTGACAACTTTGTGGTAAAAGTGTTTATGTAGCAGGGAAAGCCCTGGCATGTCCTGCAGCCCCCAGGCCATATTAACACAGGCCTCTGTTTCTTGCTGGTGAGTAAGTTTTAATGTTAGCTGTTCTATAGTTGAAGAAAAGGAAGATTTTGTATTTTGTCAGAAGCAGATTATTGGAAAGGAAACAATTGGTTTTGCTACGTTTCTTTCAGTTTTAACTTCAGTTGAACGTTTTTGTGTGCCTGCGGGCTCGAGCTCGCTTGGAGAGCACTGCTCTTCTCTGGGGCTTTAAATTCCTGTCGGGGGAGCCTGTCCCATCGTGGTGCCCCCACAGGCTGCGGGGGAACCTGCTCCGGCGCCTGCAGCGCCGCCCCCTGCTCCCTCACCTACCTGTGTGCTTGTAGGGCTGTTTCTCGCACTTTTCTCCTCACTCCTCTCTGCCCTGACCCGTTTTGCTCTTTTCTTCAATGCGTTTTCACGGAGGTGCCACCAGCTTGCCTGACGGGCTCGACCGGGTTGCGCCGCGGGTCTGTAAGGAGCCAGCGGGAGCAGGCCCGGGGCAGCCCTGACCTCTCATCACAGAGGCTGCCCATGTGGGCAACCAATACACTATGCCGAAATTAGGGCTTTATTAACTGATATCAGACTGATCTAGAGCAGCAGCACTTCTCATCCTGGGAGAATTGCTGCAGTTTTCAAGGCACATCGCGACAGGGAACGAAGGAGAAGGGTGACGAGGGAGGTGCACACGCTCCCGCCTCCCACCTGAGGTAAGTCAGACAATTAGCCCAGTGCTTGGTCACCTAAAACTGCAACCACTTTTTCAAAAGTCTTTTGAGTTGAGGCCAACTGACTCTTTAAGCATCTTGTGGGCACAGAAAATTGAGCTTGTGCTTTGCTTGATCTTTAAGGACTGGATGTTTTCCAAAATAATCTAATTTTATTTGTACAGTAGTGTGCTACTGTTGAAATGTGTTGAATGTGTTGTTGTCATTTCACATGACTGTCTTAACTAGGGATGTGTCTTTTCCAGGTGCAAGATACATGCTACTTCTGTGGTGTTTTGTTTTTGTTTTTGTTTTGTTGTTTGTTTTTGTGTGTGTGTGTGTATTTTTGATTTAAGTTGCGTGTAACTGCTTTGAAGATGGGATGCACTCCTGTAGTGAGGCAGCAATCTACCATCTCCTCCCCAGCTTTCCAAAAGCCAGGTCTTTTATCTGTTTGTTGTTGTGGTTGTTTTGTTTGTTTGTTTTTGTATTATTTATGTTCTGCTAATATTCATATCGTGAGGGAAGAAACAGGTGAGACGTGTTTCTCAAATCAGATTAAATGGTGGCAGTCCTCTGGTTTTGATCACATGCTCAAGGCCTTAAATAGCATTAATGTTTTTTTCCAGATGTTAGGCTTCACGACTTCTCAAGCCATTAACCTGATGCTTGTTATGGCACCATTTTCTACCTGGTTTACGTTACAAACAAGGTGATATTTGTGTTCAGTTCCCCCTTGGCCTTGGCCTTCCTGGTGGTGATGGCAGCGCTGTGCCTAGGAGGAGCCTGGAGCAGGCGGGGATGGTTGCGGATGAGAGGGGCAAAGGATCCTGCTCTTTGCAGGAGAAGCAGGCTTACTTTCAGAGGAGTCAAATCAAAGACTTAACCTGTAGTTACTAACGAGATAGTAAGTGAAGATGACCAAATGGTGTTAGTGTTTTGGCACCTATTAATGGCCCAGTTACTGTGTTGGCAAACTAACATTTTGGGGGGTTTCTTTTTCTCGAAAAAGAGCCTTATATTTATGCCTTCATCCTGGGAATTAAGTTAGTCATTTGAACAGCAACAGGCTCAGGAAAGAGCTCTACATGAGCATTGTTATGCTACTCAGACAAGCCAGACCCTTTCCCCAGAACACTGTCTGCTGCTCCAGAGAGAGACTGGTTGTCTTTTATTAATCATGCAGTGTTCTTTAACTATATGGGAAATAAAACCCTCTAGGCCTGTGTTATCCTGCTTGCAGCAATTCTCTTTTGTTCAACACCTCAAGCAGAACTTGGTTTGATACGCAATCTAGCGAGTGCTGCCTCCCCCAGGAGACATGCTATTAATGGCCACAGATGTGTCCTTAACAAATAGGATTCGTTATGCCAACACAATGTTCTGTCCTTCCTCAAATGGACGCTTTCTGTGTTGATTGCAAATACTATTACCAGAAGAAATATTATGGAAACCTGCAATCGTGTGGTCACTGGCACTTACAATTCTGTGATTATTCTTTGCATATAATCTTAAAAGGTTAATGCATACTGGGCTTTTTTTCAGAGTCACTGAAAATCAGGCTTTAAGTTGTATCTCTTTTTTTTTTTTTTTTTTTTTTTTTTTTTTTAGTGCATGGTTTATATACCCTAGAGACCTTTGAAAGTGCAACTTGTAATTCACAAATCAAATATTAGTAAAGAAGAAGTAGCTGGGATGTGACTTGTGGAAGCATTTTTCAGATGGTTCCCCTGACAATTAAGGGTAAAATGCTTAGAAGTTGGATTATTACATATGCGAAAGGAAAACCAGGGTTAGTTGCCAAAATCTGACTACTTAACTTGTAAGTTGACTCAATAGGAGGTAGGCTTTGCCCTGAGGTCTTAGCCTAGAAGTTACGCGGCAATTCCTGACACTGTAAATTTGAAGATTTCCAGGCTCATTTAAGTGCTGTCAACCAAGTCTTGTGTTCAGTCTTAAGTGTTTTGCACTTAGTTAGGAAGGCCTGAAATCATGACTCCTTGGAAAAGAAGCTGTGTTATCCTGACATGAGTTTAAAAGAACATTTATCCAGATTGTAAATGTCCAAAATACACTGCTCAAATTTGTTCTGTTCAATGTTAACTTATAATGGTGAAGGTAAGTGACTGTAAAGTCAGTTTTCATATTTAATTAGTTCTGTTGCATGATTCATGTATTTTTTTATTCTCATTCCAATTTCTTGCCAGCCTTGTATTTTTATACTGCTATGAGTTTGTATTTCAAGGTAATACTTGTGGAGTGAGGGCCGCTGGCTCTCAGCTTCACGGGCATACTAAGTGTATTTTTGATCTGGGGATTTTTACTCTATAGTTACTGACAAGTAAGATTTTTTTTGGACACAAAAGACATACAATCCCAGTTGTCTTTAACAATGCGTGTAATCTCGAAGAGGAGAACCCTATTCTTATCCATTTAAAAATGAAAAAGAATTGCATGGTGGAAAACCTGCCAAGATTTTCCTCTACTTAAAAAGAAGATGGCAATGGCCACTTGCCTGACAAAGAAATCTTTATTCTCTCCACCCTTCTAGGTAGCTGCCGAGCTGTTGAAAGTCCAGCTGTTCACAGCATCTAAAATGCTGTGCTTACAAGGGTGCCCTGTAGCCAGCTACAATGTTCAGTGATACTAAACACTACTGAGCAATTTCCCACTAATTCCTAAATGCTGTTTCATTTTCTAGATATCTAGTAGAGCTTTTTGGCTCTCTCTTGACTGCAGTAGATGGCTGCCAGGGTAAATGCATGACATGAAGTAAACCCGCAAAGTAGTTTGATAGCCCTGTAAATAGGACAGTGCTGCAAGTACCTAAAGTAGATGTCAAGTAGGAATTGCTGACTCAGTCTGCACAAGTGTGGGATTAGTGTTGTGGATTATGGTGGGCATAGTCCTCAAATCCATGTCATGCAAATGTTTGTCACTTAGAGTAGTAAAAGTGGTGCCAGCTTCAAATATATAGGGGCATTTTATAGAAATATGTTGTTTACAGGGAAGTAAAGGTTGCTGTCACCTAAGCAGTGGAGTAATTTGGTCGGACTATCTTACTTGGCATTATAACTGCAGTCACCTTGCAAGCAACAAGGCCCTCCTTACAGCAGTCATATTGATAGATTGCAGGTGTGGATTCAGGACTGGATGAAGCTGACTGAGAGCTGTGTTGACATCAAAAGAAGTGGCCTTCTAAGCCTGGCTGCATGTTCCTGTACTCCTCTTTTGTGTTGGTGCTTACCAGACATGCGGACAAATCAGATCAACTCACTGATCTAGCTGAAAAGAAAACCAGGAAAAAAAAAAAAAGTTTTCTGGTGTAGCTGAAACAGACTTGTGTGGTTGCAGGAGCTTGTGGCTCAGGCAAGGACATAGAAGGTTGCATCTTTGGTCAGAAGTGAGGTTTTGATTTTATAGTCATTAGAAGCTGATAGAATGCTGGATGATGATGCAGTTTTGCTGTTACCCTTGATAACTGAACTTCAAGGCAGCAATTTGGAAAATAAGTCCAATTTACAAGATGTAGTCACCTTGGCTGTTGAGGATTAATTGGTTTAATGCATTAGTTTAATATATAAATATATATTTAAAGCCAATATATAAAATTCTATCCCTTACCAGGCTTGGATTTCCAATAGCACATGCCAAGTCCTGTCGTGTTCCTTCACCGGTTCCCAAAGGCATTTTTGGATAGGTATTTTTGAAATATGTGTCTTAAGCACGTCCTAGAGGAGATTCTGAGCAAGACATGAAGTTTACTACTGCTTTCTTTGATGACAGCCATAGAAACTGGAGAAGAGTCATGTTTGTGTATTGAACTGATAAAAGGACTTGCCCCAGTGGCAGGAAGCCAGGGATGATTCCCTCTAGGCACAGGCTGTGTGTGACATCTTCAGTGGATACAGTAATGCACTGATCCTGATTTCATTCCTGTTCGGGATCTTGTTAGAAGGGCCTTGCTTAAAATCTAACACCGTGTTAGTAGGATAGCAGTAAGAAAGAGGAATTCTTAATTCCTGGGTTTCTGAAAGCATTGGTGTGTTCACTGCTTAAAGACCTCACTGAAACAAGCTATAGCAATCTCAATTTTTGGTTGCAATTTATACAATTTGGAAATTGTATTTTAAATTAATATTAACTCTCCCGTGAAGTGGGGGTTGATGGGGTTGACTGACTAGCTATTTAATTACTGAAAGTAGGTTACATATCTACAAGAATAACTTCTCTCTGACAAAAGCATATTATATCTTGGCTCTTACTAATAACCAGCTCAACTTTAATTTCACAGCTTGCTGCCAACAGCTGCCTTACTAAGACATAGCACTCATAATAAATGAAATTTCATGTAAAAAAAAAAAAGAAAAATGAAAACTTTGTTCCAGCTGGATTGAAAAGGCAGTTGGAACATTTTTGTCCTGCATATAAAGCTGCCATCCACATAAACATTTCAAATTACTTTTTCATTTTTAATAATCAGGATCAGACCTTTTCTGAGTATTGAGGCAACAGCAACATATTAGGAGCATACAGTTTCATTCAGACTCCATTAGTTATTGAATCCTGTCCAAAGTTAAGTATTTGGAGTGTTTTGGGAGAAACTCACCTTTTAGTTTCAGGATTTTGACAACCTCCTTGGATGAAAACCCTGAAATGAGCAGGCTCTAGTCCTGCTTGGTAGCTTTCGAAGACATTGGTTACATCATTTTCTCTTGGAGCTGTTGCTTTTGTGTTGTTGAAAGTCCTGCAGCTGATGAGTACTTGCCTGAACTACCAACAGGAGTCTCAGTTCAATTATCACACAGCCTCTCTGCACATGGAAGAGATTAATTCTCATAGCCACAAACAGAATGAACGCTTTGTACTTGCTATTATAATGTAAGTTCATGCTGAAATGCAGTGCCAGTAACCAACTTCTTCACCAATAAATTCACAGTTCTAATAACCATGTGTTTTACAGCATCTTGATCCCAAGGATCAAAGAAACATTGATTTACTTAGCTTTGGGTCCCATCCCCCCTTATTCTCTTTTTTTTTTTCCTCCTTGCTCCCCATGAGCTCGAAAAAGCCCTATATGAGAAGAAACCCAACTGTTGTTGTATAGTCCACAGCAGGGAAGGGCACTTTGCAAAACCACAGAAGAGAAGATTTTAGCCAGTAGAAAATGGCAGGAAGTGTTGTGGCAGACGGAACGCAAATACCAGAGCCTGCTTTGGCCAAGAGGCAACATCAACCTGTTATAAACTGCCATGAGGTCCTTAAGTGACTATAACTGGTTTGAAAGTTCAAAATCCAATACGTTAAAAAGTTGCACTATGCCTGCAGCAGTATCACTTTGCTCCTGTGTAGAGGAGTTCACTGAAGACACCACTGATCTTCTGCAGACGTGGTTGAGGATGCAGCTAAGAGTACTAGCTCAAGACAGTGGAAGTCAAGAAGCGATGGAGCAATATGCCTAAGGCAGTCAAGGTACCAACAGTGGGTGCATTTGGCCTTAGGAAAAGGTGAATAAAGCTCACAAGGAGCATTACTGTCCTATAGGTGAGCTTTTGGTACATGATTGTGTCCCCAGACCTCTGTGAAGGCCCCTTGTACAATGTAAGCATGAGCTGAGAGTCTGGCACATCTGTAAGCACTCCCTGAGGGCTGTTAGGATTTATAACCTAGGGGTTTCCAATGTTGTAGGACAGGCTGATGTTCTCATCAAAAGGCCAACCGAATACAAGGCTTTGAAAATGTGAATGGACAAAACTATTTGGTAAGTGTTACTGAAACTACTCTAGAAAAGGTGTTCTGTAATTCAGGAAGTATTTGGTGGCTGTTATGCTGCAGTAGCAGGTAGAGGTCCCAGCCCCACACAGCGTGTAACTGAAGTGCTTCCTGACTCAGAATATTCTGTTTCTCATGAGGGGAGAAAAATGTGTGGAAAAAACAGGGTGGACACAAGATATAAAATTGCTATGGCCAGGTAATTATGTTGTTACTAAGTAACCAAATATTTGTTTTTTTTTTTGCCTGTGACTTATACAACTTTGGGACAGCTCAATAATTCCTCATTGCTGAAACATCCTATTCCTAAACGTAGAAATCCTGCTTCTGATTAAATGGAGCTTATTTTTAGAGAAGAATCCCAGGCTGAGTAGCTGCAACTTTCACTGTTTTAAATATTTTCAATCCCATCTTAGACCAATGCAATGAGATAGTTATTAGTTATACTCAGGCATATGTGTCTGTCAGAAACAAGCAATTATTTGGGGAAAATCAAATTGAAACACTGGAGAGAAAAAAAAAAAAAGGCAATTGGAGGAAATCCTTTTCTGTTATTAGTCTAACTTTAATGTGCTTATACTTCTGAAGTAAATTGTCACCTCAAGCGTGCTTTGTTTGCTTTCTTGCTTCTGTCTAGGGTCTATAAAGCAGAGGTTGAGGCCAGTACTTGAAGCAGCGCTTGTTGCCAGCAAAAGAGACAGAAAGTGTTGGGGAAAGGAGAAAAATTGAAAAAATTAAACATACATGTTTGTATGTTTAAGAATGTTTTTTTGTTTGTTTGTTTTGCTTAGGTTTTTGGAAAGTCCAAAAAAATGCTGCAAAAATGACATTATCCCATGTCTTTGTGGATGGGAATGGCAGAATAACATGAGTGTCTTTTCCTGTGCAGATAATATATAGTGGGAATACTGAACAAATGAATAAGAGTTAATATCTGTAGTTATTACCAACTCTAATATTATTCTCCCACATCTAACAGTGCAAACCTTTATCTGTCATTTGATCTGTACTGTCCATAGGTCTTTTATATACACAGAGGGATTACTGCTTTGTAATCAAGCTGCTGAAGAAAAACGTTGTCCTTTTATTCACTAGGGATGACTGTAATAAATTAAAATGGTTTCCCATTAGCCTTCCCTACTTAGGGGAACCACTTAAAATTACTTTGGACTTTGCCCTTGTCTGACCTCCTCACCTTTGCTCAAACACTTCTGCTTCCAGGAGTGCGGCAGTGTTGGTCCTCAAGCCTTGCTTCTCTGAATAAAGTTACAAAATCGTTTCAGGCTGGAAACAGAGCACCAAGGTGGAGCCCATTCGGAGTTAAAGGAAATGCTGAGTAGTTTTAAAAGTCTGATGTAGCACCTGACTTGCAGGCAACCTGTGGCATCATAGATTGCTGTTTGTGTCAAGAGCCGATTGTAACTTAATTGCATGCATATCATTCACTAAGACCATGTGCATGAAAATGAAGATGGGTTTGGGTGTTTTTTATTACTCCTCTGAGGTTTCTGTGGCAATAATGGCTTTACCAGCTTGTGGAAGAAGCTGTGGAGGTTGCAACAACCAAAACTCAGGGGCCTGTTTGAGCACAGCAGTAGGTTTAAACAAGCATATGGGAAGTTCTCTCTTGCTTTGCTTATTAAATGCAGCTAGGGGTATGCTGATTTACAAAACAAACTGCAGGATTACAGAACCTGTTTGGTCAAATGTTCAACTATTGTTTTATAACTGATAGTACACTAGTGTTAAATGCATACATATTAATTAGGTATGCTAAAGTGAAAAGAAAATAGAAACAATTCTTAGAATATATGTAGTTCTATTCTGGATTGTCAGTTTTAGTTATGAGATGAACGAGAGAGCTACTTTTTTTTTTTTTTTTTTTTTTTTTTTTTTTTTTTTATACTGAGTTGCCATATCTTGTGTTCTCTTGCCTGTTCCTTCTATTTGTATTCGGGTCCTAAGGTCAGTTTTTGCGCTCCTCACTGGTGTGGAATCGTAACTTGAAGGTGGTTTGAGAAGGCCTCAGTGTGGTGTTATCATCTGAGGAGCTTTAGAGAAGATGCTGCTCTTGTAGCAGTACAGAGAAATACATGGCATCGCTGTCTGGAATTCTTTCAAAATTTTCAGTAGCATAAAGTGCACAAGGAGTGGATAGCAGAACAGTGATAGGATCGAGAAGTTTTTTTTAACAATATGAAAATCACTCACATGTATAGAAGTCTGAGCAGACTGACTTTTATCTTGTGCCAGAAAGCCCGGAGGGCCAGCCCAGAACAACTCCGTGGCTGTGGTGTGCATAGTGTGTGGTGTGCGAATGTCTGGCTTTGAGGCACTGCTAGTGGAAAACCCCCTGGGTAATCATGAGCGTGCACTCCCTGATAGATGGCATGTTTATTAGTGCTTACAAATGAGCGGCTTATTTTATAGACAATGAAACTGGGTAGAGCTCCAGATATGTCTCAGCACACCCATACTGGAGACAAGTAAATGCACTAGGGAGGGAGATAACCAAATCCTTCAAAAACAGCACACTTGTGGGAAGGTAGGAACTGAGAAAGAAGCTCAAAGGGCATTCTGCAAAGGTATCTTGTGGTAGCCTGGTTTTACAGGAATTGGTAGATAATGTCAGTCTCTGTGTTTCAGGAAAATTCCAAAGCTGTCCTATTCTCTGCTATTCCAATTCTGAAATATTTTCATTAAGCAAGGGATAACTTGTCAGAAGAGAAAAAGCAGCCAACAAGATTTTGGCTGGTCACAGTGAAGATCTCACATCTTAAGTATTTCAGCTATCTGTGATTATTCCACATAGGTAAAAATAACTCATAGTCTGCATAAATTTGAATAAACAGAGGGAAACCGCAAGCTGACTGCAAATGTTGCTTAAAGAAATAAACCTATACCCTGTGTGCCATTGATCAAAGTCATCAAGTCACAGCTGAGGGCAGTTTGGTATCGCCAGCATTTTCTGGTCAACAGGATGCTGAGACTGTGGCAACACGTGGCGGTCATAGGTCAGGCTCAGGTATGTTGTGTGATGTAGGGAATATCTGCTTAAGAAACATGGAAAAACCACTGTTTCTGATACTAGTTTTGGAACCTCGAATAATGTATCTTGGGCCATTGGGATGCCAAGGGCAATACTGTGAGCAGCTGAGAAAAGGAAATATGTTGCCTAGTTTTGCAATCATTAGTGCGCACTTGTATCCTGGGAGGAGGAGAGCAAGACCAGCAGAGCGTTTGACCAGGAAGGCTTGTCCCCATTCCAAAGCAAACTCTGGGCTTTTTGCACATGAAACTATGCAAGAATTCATAATCTGACCCTCTGTATTATTTGTATATATACATAGGCTGCAATTTATTAAAGAAATCCTCGGTGCAGCTCCCTGTCTCAGCACCATCTGGGAGCAATGCAGAGATGAGAACGCTCTTAGCCACTGCAAGAGATTCAGGCAAAACCACCAGTTTGAACAAGCTTATCACTGGTGAGAGAACTGTCTCTGGCATTTCATAAATCATCAGCAGTACTAACATGCTGTTTGGAGATTTGTATCATTAGCAAATTAATCACATTCAGGAACACTCCCGTAGCAGTGTTGGATGAGACACTGTGCAACGCCTTTCTGCCAAATCAACTGTAGAAAGAGGGGCCTGGGGGGTTGGGAGGTGGAGTGGGGAAACCAGAGCTCAGCTGTCGTATTACCTCAGTGTTGTCCTTGATAGCAAACTTTAAAAATATTTAAACAAAATGACAGTGAAAATCTCTTCAGCATTTAACTTATGCTGCTGGCAGAGTATGATGGAGAAATTCTTCCAGGTTCTGTCATCTTTTGTTTCTACCCCTTCAGGGAGAAGTCACAAAAGTTTGCTCGTTGGTCTTCCAAGTCTGTAACATCCCTGCCATGGCCCAGCCCTGGAGTGCCAATGCTCACCAGGCTGCTTCACGTAAGGAAGAATAGAGAAGCTAGGAAGTGCAGTGTTTATATGGAACACATGAAAACCCCATTTTGGAGTGAGAACTAAACGTGAAGTTCTGCCCACTTGAGCGCTCCTGTCTAAAACCAGCTTTTCTTGGCGTAAACCCAAAGTTTTGGTGTAACTGAGGATAATCTTGCCAGCTTGTCTAGAGTTTCATTTATACACTCAGTTTTTCTTAAATTGATGCAGTGTTCATTCTCTTTTTTCCCTTGAATTCGCTGAGCTTCAGTTTTGAATTTTAAATCCAATTGGTAATATTTCCCATGCATTGCACTCTAAAATGCATACTTGGATAAAAGTTTCCATACAGCAAAAAGATAATGTTTATACCGCTGCTTCTCTGATGTAATCTCCTTTCCCCTTTAAAAAAATAAACAAACATAAACCACATATTAAAACAAATGAGCAAGCTGCTGGACTATTGAATCTTGCCAGTTTTTAATCACTGGGTGTTACCTGCAAATTTTGAGCTATAGTAGTACAAAACACCAGCAGAACACTATGTATCTAGATATTTGATAAACTGCGTTGTAAATAGCCTTTAGTTGGCTTATCCTTTGATTAGACTTTCATACCATCCATCCAAAGATGAATCATTTTACTGAGGAACAATACAGCCAGCAGGTTATACTATGTTACTCCACAGCCCGCCACCACCTCTTCTGTGTTGTGGCATAAATCAGGTAACTGCCATTAGTGACTAAGCCTACAGTGTACATTTTCTGTTTCATACTAGCTGCTAGGTTAGTCTTCTCAGTTCTTCTGCTATGCCAGTGTGTGCCAGCAACTTTCAAATTTAAATGCTTTTTGATGCTTTGTACAGCACTGGCCACATTTATAGAGCTCAACTGGACATATGCTATATTGTGCTTACTTTTAAAATAGCCATGATTCAGCTCCTTGTATGGAAAAATGTATACTTAGCTTTTGAGAAAAATCTTAACTCTTACAGCTCTTGGGGTCGGGCTATTGCTTTTGAATCTTAGATTTTTGCTTTGAGTGTGTATACGTGCTTTTCAATGTATTTGTCCCATGCATTTACTGGCAGAGTGTGTGTGACAGGACAAGAAGAAAGTTTCCTTTTTCAGCTAGGTTTTATTAACCTTTTTCCCAATAAGCCAGAAATTGGAGGTCTTCTGGGCAGTCCCTTGACAGAGGGAAATAATGTAATTCTTGCAGAAGCATGTTTTGTTTGTTTACAAATAATACTGAAAGGGGGGTTGTATGTGCTTTGTTGGTTGTTTTTGTTTTCTCCAGTGCACAAAAAGGAACAGAGATTGTGGTTTTCAGTAGTATTCTATGAGGTTTCCATAGGCCTTTCTCATGCCCGTGTCTCAGGAGCTTGTTTTTTTGTTTTGTTTTGTTTTTGACTTTTTTGCTCACTGATTTTGTGTCTCTCAGCTTCCACTAGTTCCTAGGCCAGGTTTAGAGGGAGAAGTTCTAGTACGGGCTGTCCTCTCTTGTTAAATGCTTGCATTTCTGGATCTTTGTCGAGCCCATTTGCTCTGCAATGGCTCTTGCTGAAAATGTACCTTCAGGAACTGTGTTAGAAGTGGGAGGTGCAGGACTTTTAGCCGTTACACCCCCAGCACTAGCTTGTGAAGAGAAGCTAAATGAAGGGAAGCTGGTTCTCTAATTGTGGCATTTCAATTCCGTGCTTAAATTTGCAGCTGAGCTGAATGAATTCAGTTTCTGGGCTCCTGAAGAATTGAAGTGCTCCAAGCAGGCACACAGGCAGTCTTTGTGATGACAGCCTGTAAAACCAGCAGCTGTCTAGGGGTTAGCAGATTGGTTCTGCTTAATGCAAACCATGGCAGGACATGTGCTAACGGAAGATGCACAACATACCTAGCACCTATTGCTCCAGGGTGAAAACAGACCAACTGGAGTAGAATGACTGGGAGAGGAGAGTTACGCAGCCAGTCGTGAATTAAAAGAATTTAGCTGTGCAGAAGTTGGGCATAGGAGAAAGGGGTTATGTGGTCTAGGAGAAAATAGGAATGTGAGATTCTGGTCTGTGCTGACAACTGCAGGCAGTATCTGCTCTCACCATTGGTAAAAAAAAAAAAAAAAAAAAAAAAAAAGTGGAGAAAGTAGTAAGGAAAGTCAAAAAATACACTAGTTTCATGGTATTCTTAGTAGGTTTAGGGTTTGGCATTTGTATAGCTTTCTCCCTTACTCCCTTGTGCTGATTTACCCGAATGTAAACCCATTATCTGCATGGTTTTGAGCTCAGCTTACTCAGAAGTGAAAAAAATGCAGGAAGCCTTGCTTTACAGAGGTAAATAGAGCAGGCAGATTAAATATGAATTGTCTCTGTAAGATGCTCTGGTAACAGGAAACCTGTGGCTGATGTGGAACTGAATATACGTCTGCCTAATGAGAGCCCTTACCATGCGAGTGTGGCTTCAAAATTGCCATTTCTGAGAATACCACTTGAGAAAAAAGTAAATTTTTACATAATTACGGGGTTTTTGGTGTTAGCATTTAGGATGGCTGTTTAATTGTTCAGGGGAATTCATGTAGTACTGTAAGTCTGTAATTTATCTGAGCTGAAACCCCTTTTCTTCCAATTTTTGCTTTGGTTCCATGCAGTAGTTAGTTGTTTTGTTTGTTTCTGCTGTTTTTATTTTTAAAGGAGGCACACTTTCAATTTTTCTTGTGTTTCACTAGTTACCAGGACTACTATTCTGGAAGGAAGGGAAAGAGATGAGCCACTGTATTTCCTTCAGAAGCTAAGCATTGTGCTCAGATATTTAGCCAAGTTGTTGATTTTTGGTAGCTCATATTGCAGTAGCCATGGCAAACAGTGGGGGTCAGCGAGAGCATCTTTGCATGTTGCTTATTGTGAATTTGTTGCGTTTGTGCCATCCTGTAGTAGCCAAAGGAAATAAATGATTTTGACTCTTTTGTCTGTTGTTGAAGTTATTCCATCAAAGTGTCGGAGAGAAGCTGTGCCAAAGGCGATGAGCTGGACTTAATGTGGTGTCAGCAAAGGCATCAGCTGTTGAACCGGGCTGTCGGGTTCCTCTCCTGGGCTGTCGAAGGGGAGGGCCTTTGAAGTCCCACGTGCGTGGGAGAGCTTTGCCTTTAAGCTAAGGATATTGCAGATCAAATCTGAGTTTTAGGCCTACGGCAGTCACCTTCTTAATGTCATATGTAAGCTGCTTCTCATATATCCAAGAGGCTGAAGTTGGCTTTTGCTTGCAGCTGGATTTCCTAATCTGTGGAGATGATAAAGTTTTCTTAAATTATTTGAATGAACTTGAGGTAGCTGCCAATTTCTCTGCTTGCAGGAGGTTTTCCAGAGCTGCCTTGCAGTCCTGTAAATGAAGCCATCATCTCTGTTGCTGCCCCGAATCCTGGTACTCTTGTGTTCATGGCAGTCCCCGCGTTTGGCGTTGTGCTCAAGCAGTTGCTGTTGACAGCCAGGCTCAGAGGTGATGAGCTGCTGGACTGGTGATCCCAAGGGTGAGTGGTGCATAATGTGATAGGAGGAAACTGCTCTTTGGTGAAACAAAAAGGCTTCAGGGTGCTAGGTTTGTCACTGCAGCTGTAAACATCTGGTAAAAGACAACATGGTTTGTGGTCATTGAAAGTTGTCTCGGTTTTCAGATTTGTCAGTTTTGTTTGGAGAATTTGAAGCCACCGGGAAAAAGTTGGGTCATGGTAATCAGATCCTCTTTTTCTCAGTTTGCTTGTTTTTTCTTGGGGGGGGGGAGGGGGGGGGGGAAGAAAAAGTGGAGTTTTCACCTTTAAACCAAGTCTTTCCTTTCATGTGTGTGCAAGTAAGTTGGGACAGGAGGTAACTTTTATACGCCTCCCCATGCAAACCAGCACGTTGGGTAATCCCACTAGGAGTGCTTGTAAATATTACTTACAAAAATTGCATGGTTACTACTGAGGTTCAGATAAGTAGCTTGAAATCTGCTGTCTGCTTTAGCATTCTTTTAAATTTTAGTACTAACCAGATTGGCAAAAAGCTCTTAAGACACCACACGCATTTCTGACTTAAGTGCAGTTTGTCTGCCTGGTGAAAGTGGTCCCTTGTTTGAGAGCTGGGTGAGCTTGTAGAGTTTTAGAATTTGGGGTGGAATATGGGGATTTCCTGCTGAAGGAAATGAGTTGCTTGTTTGTTTGAGTATTATTTTTTGTTTGTTTCGTTTTTTAAGATAAAATAGCAATTGAAAAATGCTGCTCTTATGTGGCTGCCTGGTTGTCTGTGTGAAGGAAGATGGTGTTGTCTGTCCAGTTGCAGGCAGACACATGTCCACATCACAAATCATCAGAGCCTCATGTAGAGCAGACAAAATCAGCCCATGCTCCTTCAGTTCAAGTCAGGAGAGAGACAGAGAGAGTGGAGAAGAAAACTTGCATTTCTCTTCTCCTTTATGTCTGCATTAAAAAAAAAAAAAAAAAAAAAAATCCTCATGCACATCTATTTCCAGAGCACTGCACCGGCATCACTGACTGGAAGCAAATTCCCTCTCTGGAAAAAGTATTTTTGTGTGAGTGATCTGGTGTAACTTGTGGTTGTGCACAGAGGTTCTCCTGGCAGATAGGTAGCTGGTGGGTTTTGTGGGCTCGCTTTGGTGTGACGGACATATGAAAGGCACTGCTGTGTTACGTTTGGTCCTTGCCATTGCCCTTAATTTTGACGTGCCATTGTAAAACCATTTAATAGGTGCTAGATTAAGTGGTTAGCTAATTGGCATCTTTGTTCCAGCAACAAAACCATGGCCTTTCTCAGCATTTTTCCATTTAGTGCTCTGTATGCTGTTTATGGCAGCAGTGGCAAACCTTTTCAGTGCGTCTGCCAGATTTATTTTAAAGATCATGGTGTTTGGTGCCAACTCTAATCTCTCCTGGTTCCAGACTTGGCTCTGCCAGCAGCAGTTCTGCATTGTTAGGCTTTTGCAACCGTTGCATTACATCACCCTGAAAGGAGGAATAGGGATTTTAAAAAATTCAAGTTATTCAAATACAATTGTCACGGGGGAGAAAAAGAAGGCAGAAACCCAAACTCCTGCAGTTCAAATGTCAGTGTCCCTCTGTACTATGGCAAGTCATTTGAAGCCTGCCTAATATCACAGAAGGGCACTTTGAGGAAGTGCTTTTCTTTCTCAGGTCAGACTTTGCAAAGTATAACTAGGGTGTTTGTGTGAATGGCGTTGGGTCGATGCATTTGTCATTTGATGTTTCCATGTCCATGTTGCTCTGTGGTGTCTCAGTGACTGACGGCAGGATTGCTGCAAAGGTTCTCCAAACTCTTCTTCCTTGTTGGATAATATCATCTGGTCATCCTGGTAAAAATCCCTTAGTCTTGAAAATAAATCTAATGCTAACAACCTCCTGATTTTGGCTCATCTTAGCTTTCACCTGGGCTTCAAGAAAAAGATTCAACATATTGCCACACCAAAACTCTTGTGTGATCAGACCTCAGCCCACCTGAAGCCATGAAGTGAATCAAACTGTCACATTTCTTATTGCCATGTTATTTTAGTCTGATTCTGAAATGCCCACAGAACCAGGATGTTTAATGGAATGAATGTGAAGGGAAATACCATATGAACATTTGCTCCAAGAAAATTTGTTCTCTGCTTAGTTGTTTTCATGCTATTAATGAGCATGAGTGACAAATCACAGTGCAGGTTTTGGTCCAGTACTGCTTTTCATTAGTTATTTCTCCTAGTATCTCCAAGATACACAATGATTGGACTGCACTACTTTGCTTACTACTGTTGTACCATAGCTCCTAAAATGAGAGAAGTCTGCTCCATAGGCATGCTATGGGAATCCATTGCCCTGGCAGGCAAACTGCCCTTCGACCAGTTAACAGGGCTTGCATCCCACTGCCACCACAAACGTGTTCAATCAGCAATTACTCAGGAGTCATGGGTTCTGATTTAGTGATTCTTCAGTGAAGACCACAGCAAGGAAACCCTAAAATGGAAATATATATATAAAAATCCCCCTCCCCTGCCATGAAAACCCTATACCAGAAATCTATCAAAGATGCAAATAGAGAAGCCAAGTGAGGGTATGTGGGGGGGTGTTGGTTTTTGTTCTTCCTTATGTGTAGTAATGGGCTACCACAAAGATTTTTATATTTTATTTATAAGTACGAGGAGCTGAGGGAGGCTGCTTAGATTCCAGACTTTGAGACCAAGACAAAATTGTACTGGGTTTTCAAACATTTTGTTCAATTATATTGTATCTCCAGTTTATTAAGAAAGTGTCTTCAATTTTAGGGAGTTCACAGTCTCTGCATTTCCTTTTGATATGTAGGACATCGATTACACTTTGGATAATGAGGCTGGCATTTGTGTTTTCCCTCATCAAGGTACTTTATAAATAGGTGAAAAGTATCATAAATCTTTAGTGTACTGAGGCATATTTTGCTTCTGCATCCTTGAGAATGAGCTGCAGACAGACAAAATAGTATTCCATTCCTTACTGGGGGGAAGAAGAGAATCCCAAGCAAAACAAAAAAAAAAATGCTTTCAGCACTTCACACGTACAACAGACTTTCCTCTTTGTTGTCTTCTCTGGTCTCTGCTTCTGGAGCAAGTTTGACCTAGGGGATTTAATCAAGGGGAATGTACGTCATTCTCACTCCGGCCTCACCTGTGCTGTTATGGTAGACTTTTTCCTCATATCCAAGGTCCTTTTACTAACTTGCCTTTCATAGTTCTTTTCCCATAGCTCTTTTTGAATTATTATTCCCTAAATGTCAGTCCTTTACAGCCTGAGAATGGAGGTGCTGACACAAGCCTGTTATAAAGGGGCAGCCCTACCTTTCTCACCACGTTGTTGGAGTTGCTGCAGGACTCTGACAGGTTTAAGGAGTAAATCAGAAGGGTGAAGAAATTCTCATAGTCTGGGAACGGAGAGCTTTTAGACCAAAAATGAGTGAGAGAACATGCCCTGAAGGACAGCTCTCGTGCCTCACCTCCTCCTTGGCTGTCTCGCATTCAGGACAGTCATTATTCATCAGCACAAATATTGGTACTGCAGCAGTGTAACAAATTTCACTTGTAGATATCCGAGCACTTTCCAGCCCCTAAAAAGAGCTTAATTGGCAGTTTATACTGTGTTTCCCACTTCCACAGAGGCCCTAATATAGTCCTGAGAAACTTATCCAATCTGCTAGTGACAGAGCCTAGGAGCAAAACTGAAAGCTCAATTCTCGGTTGCCTCCTTGACACGTCTCTCCATAGCTGGCATCAGAGCCAGTGGTGTGGCAGTGAGCAGTTTTGTGCCTCACCTCGCTGCCGTTCACAGGGGCAGCTCTCAGCCCTACGGCACACCGGGCTCCGGTGTGTGCAGGCAGCTGAGGTTGCCCCAGGTGTCCTTCAGCAGGCTGGGTTTGGTCAGGGTCCTCTAAGAGTCTGGATTATTCATATGATGCAGCACAAAGCTAAATGTGATGGGTGAAGATATCAAGGCCAGCACAGACTTTGGGTTGATGTATGTTTGGCTAATGTGAGGGCTAGCACAGGTCCACCTCTTCTATCCGTGAAAAAAATGATGTTTGGCGGGGCAATTTTTAGCCATATCTTGCCTGTCGACAGCATGGATGCTAAGATGCTTGACACCCAAGCATGTTTTTTCTAAAATCTCCTACTGTTGACGTAGTGGTGGCAGCAGTGCTGAGTCCGATGTGGTCCTGTTAGAGGGAACAAAAT
Source organism: Aythya fuligula (assembly GCF_009819795.1). Classification (NCBI taxonomy): domain Eukaryota; kingdom Metazoa; phylum Chordata; class Aves; order Anseriformes; family Anatidae; genus Aythya; species Aythya fuligula. The sequence goes on along the minus strand of NC_045574.1, from coordinate 1,535,213 downwards.
ATTGCACATTGTTCACTGGAAAAACTCAGTAGAAGCTGCTTTCTTTGGGATAAGCTACAGCCCTAAGGAGAATTTTAAGTATATATTTTTTTTTGTTATTGCTGTTTATTTAGTACAGCAGTGCCTCCAGTAGGAGCCTGTTGCACTGATGGATGCTTCACATACACAGAAGAAGAGCACATGTCCTGACGTCTGTAGTCCTTGCAGAGGAGGAAGGCACACAAAGGTCAGGAAGCACAGTAGACACAAAGGACTCGCCTCGGGTTCGCCTGAGTTACCAGGGGCGGAGTGGGGAGAAGGACCCAGGTTTCCTGATGCTCAGCCCGGGAGCTGATCTGCTGATCCTCTGCTGCAGAACTCATTTGTACCGCTTCACACCCCTCCAGTGATGGCTTTGCTGTGCTGTTGGCACAGTGCTTTCCCTCCTGAGCCCTCCACGACTCGCGATAGCTTCTTTGTCTCATCCTGCTGTGCATAACGTGTACGTTTACACAAATTTTATCTGAGCGCAGGTTCTCTCAGGCTGTGCTGTTCCTTGGCCGCCAGGATCTAGGTGGGTGTACCCAGAGTGTGCCATGTGGGAAAAGGGGTAAGTAACTAGTATTAGGGATAAAGTAACAAGAGGGCTTCAAGACAGCAAACATTCTTGCACACGTCTGTAATAGAACCAGAGGATTTCAGCCTGAATATCTAAGTTGTCAGCTGTTACTTCCTCATTCCAAATCTCATTGTTTTCCTCTAAATCATATTTTTGTGTGATTTAATTTAAGCACGTTTTTAGCATTTGATTCTGAAGAGAAGAGATAACAAGCATAGTTCTTCAGTGAAAAGAGATGCCGAAGCAGTAACAAATAAATCACAACTGTCTATTGCAGGGTCCAGCTCCTGAGAAGCCGGGTTGGTCTCTGGAGGCAGTCATTTTGTGTTACGGGTGTTGATGCTGCAGCTGGAGCTGCTAAGTGGCTTTCTGCAGCCATAGGTCTGAGTAGGAAGACCTGTTCTTTAATGGAGTTAAAAGCTTGTGAATGTCACAGAGAAGTGTTGAAACTGAGAGAGATTATATGTACATACATGCATATACAAGCAATTTTAGTTTTCAAATGACTGCAGATTATAAGCTTGTAGTGTTTCTTTACCAGTTTAGTCTGTTCTGTTTGGTACTTGATTGTTCACAGGAAGAGAGCTGAGCAATTATGTTTATTTTTTGGCAAATAGGAGGTCTTTTGCAAATGTTGCTCCCATTTTAGCAAACAGGTTCAACGGGCAAGAAGGGCGTTTTGGAAAAATTAGAGTTTCTCGTTTTGATTTATTTGAGTGAAATATTAGTGTTGAAATTAAAAAACAAAACACAGTGATTCAAAGCAATTAATAAGTATTTCCTGGTTAGGTTGCCAAATTGAGAGCTTGTGGCACAAACCCCATCACTTTCAACCTTTGAGCTCCCTGCCAGGCTGCGCCTTCATAATAACCAGCTGGGAAGAAAGCTAGATTTTGGTTGTATTTGCTCTTGAACCCCTTCCAGTGCTTATTCCCACGTTACCTCGGACTGATCAGCCCGAAGATGCTGATGCTTCCCCGCTCTGTCTCCCTTCAATCTCCTCCCGGGTTAATTGCAGGAAGCGTGGGGACTGCAGCCTGCCTGCTCTCCCCCTCGCAGCACCGCTCTGTGCCTGCAATGTGAGGGTCAGGGAAGGAGTAGGAGTAGGAAGAATATTTATTTATTTGAAAACAGCCTGCTTTCTTTAAATCAACAGGTCTTACACGAGCAACAGAATTTCTACATAAATACTAATAAAAAAAAAGTAACTGGAAATTAGTCTAGTATAGCAGGTGATGAAGCCTGGGGAAGCAAGCCAACGCTTCTGGAAATGCAGGGCTTCCAGGGAAACGAGTAATGCAATTATTTTTGCCAGTCCCAAGCACTCAGAAATCCTAAGGCAGGCTTCCCAGGCTTCCCTTCAAAAAAAAAAAAAAAAAAAAAAAAAAAAGGCTCAAAACACTTTTTTGGATCTTTTTTTTTTTTTTTTTTACTGTCTACTCTATGAGTTAGAGCAAGACGGAAAGCTTCCAGTGAAGTAAAATTTTGATCAAAAAGAATTGTCTCATTTTTTTTTTTAAAAAAAAAGGGAGGTATTTTAGTGCTGTTGGAGTAATTTGGGTATTTTTTAATTGTGATTTCAGAATTTGTCAGAAATGATCTGGCTTGTAGTCTCTCTTCTCAGATATTTTTCCTTAAATTGTTTAGAGTTAACACATTTTAAAAAGTAATTTAGGAAATTTAATTAAATCCAAGTCAGTTTTTTTCTTTTGTCAGTGAAGTAATTTTAGATGTACGCAGTTATTATGGAAAAGGGAGGGCTGTTTCTCATTGTGATTTTTTTTTTCCCATTTTGTTCCTGAATTAACAAACTAATTAGTGATCAAGGTCTTGGGTGCTTGGGCTCCTGTTTCAAGTTTTGGATTGGTTTTTATGTTTATTTGTTTAAACTGAAGCAGTGCATGTGCATCTCTTTCAGTTTATTAGAGCTGTACCTTTTGCTGAAGTAACCATGTGGCCAGCTATTCCGGTGGTGGACTGAGCAAAAAGGGTTATGTTTCCAAAGACCCAGTAAGACTTGAAAAGAGGTTGACAATATGTGCCCAAGGGCAGTGAGCAGAGGGCATGAATTTGCTGCTCTGCTGGGGGGCACTTTTTGCCAGGCTATTTCAGAAAGCAAATGACATCCTGCTTCATTCAAAATGAATACTTCGGTCTGATGTGGCTTTTTTTTTTTTTTCCTGTCTTATCTATTCTGTGCTGGAGAATAACGCTCCTGAGTGCCCCAGCCCCAGATGCTGCCCTACAAGCTGTACTACTATGAATCCTTGTACTTTTTGTGTCTGCGATGGGCTGGGCGATGATAAATCCAGACACGCACTGCTGCTTTTATTGTCCGATTACGTCAGTGAAAGGCAGCTCTCAGGAACACAAACAGCCTGAGGCACGCTGCCCTGCAGGTCACCTTGAAAGGCTATCTTATCTGGACTGTCGGTCTCGTACGTGAGCATTTTTGCCAACTCAGGTTTAACTTTATGCCCCTTCAGCCTTTCCTGCATACATCTATCAGCTGAACTTGTGCGTGAGCTGAGAGGCATTATGCATTGTGGGTTTCACCTGCTGAAGCGTTTTTAAGTTCTCGAAGTGGGAGGAACAAAGGATCTATTATGTTATCGATGGAGAGAGAGCATCCAAAGTGTGTGAGGAAGAATGTACTGACAGAGGAAGTGAAATTACTTTCCGCTGCTTGAAATTCATGGAGAGATGTAGCCAAAATCTTCAGGATGGGAGATTCCCTGCTGTTCTACCACCTGGAAGGTGACAGCGAGATAATGGTGTTTTCCCTGCACTGGGAAAGCATGGCTCCCAGATACTATTGGGAGCATAATTGTGCGAACTGTAAATCTTAATTCCTGATGAAAATTAATGAGACGTAGCAGGTGCTTTTGAAAAATTGACCCAAGGAATAAAAACAACAAATCTGGTATTTCCTAGGAATTAAGGAAAGACAAACATTTAGGATTGGGGCTTTTTTGTTTTGTTTCTTTGTATCAGAGGGAGTGAGAAATCAATCTTCTCACTTTTTTTTTTTTTTTCAGTTACCTTTTAGTAATTCACTTCTAAAGCAAGGAAGAAATCAGACTGTCTTACTTTTTATCATGAGAAGCATTGGAGTTGTAAAGTTTAAGCTTTCTACTTAGGAATCTGCACCATTTTTGAAGGAGAAGAAAGGTGAAAGCAGTTAATCAAATAACGAAAACCAGATAAAGTCATGGAAGCAAGACAAAAATGCAGCCCTTGTAATTAGGCTGCAGTCTGTCTCTACTCCTTCTCTTCCCAGCAAAGCTAAAGCAGAGGACTTGGCTAGTACCAGCCCTGCCTAGGGCTCTGTGTTGGCATATGCATACGTTTAGGAAGATGTAGTGGGTTTAGCTTTTATTTGGCCTCTAGCCAGGTATCAGTAAAAATTGAGAAGATCATTACATGGGGCTGTTGCAGGGAGAATCCTTTCTAGATCTGCCTGTGTCCTCACCAACAAACTTTCTTTGCAATTTCTTACTCCCTCAAACTATCTTATTTCTCTCATTGTAGGATCTGCGAGGTATTTCCTATGGGCAGGAGTCCCATCTTTTGTTTCTTATCTGCTTCCTTATGCAGGGCTCCTAGCTCATAAGTTCCTCTACTGATGGCAGATGCAGAGCTTGTTCTCACAACCAGGTCATCTTTTTCCCCAAGCTGTCTTCTACTGCCGGTATGTCCTTTCTGAAGTGTACCATCGGCCTCCCAGGGCTCAAATAACCTCGTGCAGGCTGCCGCTGTTATGGGGCAAATGCTCTGCTCCTCCTCATTCACATTCCAACTGAAAACTCTCCAGGCAGACTCCCATGACAAAATCCGATGCCTCCAGAGTAGAGATGGAAATGCTGATGCTCCTGAGATATCTTTAGTGTGTTGTGAGGAGGGAGTTGCAAAACCATTTAGAGCAGCCTGAGAGATGCTTTAAATTATGCCCGAGCAGCAGAGCCCAAGCTTTGGAAAGAATCTCCTTCATCTCTTGCTGGTGCCTTCTGGCCTTTCAGCTGTGCTGAGCAGAGCTGTGGAGCGGTTGCGTGTGCCCACAACACCATGGTGGTTTCCTGTTTCAGCTTTTCAGGGTACCATCCATCAAGCTGCTATCTGCTTCTCATCACAGCCAGCATCCAGAGCACCTTGCTGGCTGGCTGTGCTGGGCTCTGCTCCGGCGCTGCACTTGCACCTCCTTTGAGTACTTCACTCTCCAGTGAAGTACTGGATGTGGGACTCCCCCATATATTGATCCTCAGCTCATGTTGGAGTATTTTGAGCTGGGGTCTGGCTTCACCGCCTTCAGAACTTCATTGTAAAAGAAAATGTGATTTGTAGATTACTCCAACACCTTGAACAAAAATTTGAAACTTTAAAATGTTTAATTTGGCATTCCAAGCTTCAGAGAGACTGCAATAGGCTTTTATACTTTTTTCTTCCTAAACATTCCTGAAAAGAAAAGGCTCTGTTCTTGGCAGAGATTTTGTGGGCCAACTTTAAGGGCAAAATACATTTTTTTTTGAGTAGGGAATTCTAATGGAAAAGCTGAGCACCAAATTCACGCAAGGTTCTTCTTAATTATATAAGCCAAAAGCTCTTCCAGATGTCTGTCAGCCCAGCATGCTAGATGCTGCCATTGCTGGTTTTAATAAAAGCTCATATTCAGCAAATTTACTACTGATTTACTGTATATTACTTAAGCCAGAAAATGTTTTTGCTCTAAAAAGCAAGCAAATGAAGTCGTGATACTTCCATCAGTTGCACTCCAGCATGTCATTCATTGTGCTAACATCCCGTCCATGTCCCGTTATTTTACAGAAGATTTTCTGTAGGTTGCCACAACTAAAATTGGAATTTAAGAAACTCAGAAACTCTGTGAAGAAGTACATTAGCATGAAATTCATATGAACAAATTGGTAAAATGGGGCATGCAAAGCAAGCAAAGCCACTAACATGCAAAAGTGTACATGACGTGCACGGCCAGACAGGCTTTTCTCTGGAAAGCTACCTGTTTGTACCTGCAACCAACACACACCCTAAAGAAAAATGGAAGCTGGGGAAGAAAAAAAAAGTTTTAGAACAAATACAGGGAAGGGTGACTTTGAATATAAAGGTGATCAAAACAAAGAAGAAAAGCATCAGAGATTAGCTAATGAAATCTCTGAACAATGATGTAATTAAAGTGCATTAATCATTATAAAAGATCATTTCCCTTTAAACATCTGCTCCCGTTCACTTGGCAGCAGTCTGGGCAGTGTCATGAGTGATAGGGTATGGGATTGTGCTGAAGGGCGTGTGGTACCTGAGGAACAATGTGCAACATCCCCAGCCTGACAGGAGCTGGGATAGCAGTGCTTTTCCTAGATTCAGGCGATAGCGTTAAGGAAATCAGGAAAAAATCAGACCTCGTTTACAGTAGAAAGGAAAACCTGTTATAAATCTGAACCCTGCTTTTCAAGCAGTGCAAGCAAAATTTCATTTTGGTGCCAGTGGATTTGAATAAAGTAATTCCCCGGGGAAAAGAGGCCCTGTTCACCTGCTGCTTTCAGGGGAAGTCTTAGGAGCCACAGTCGCTCATAGGAGAGACCTCGTTCCTGCCCGAGGAGAAATAAGGCCCACCACATCCTTCCTGACGCCTTCCTCTGTTGCAGCCTGGCTGTGCAGGCAAAAAAAAAAAAAAAAAAAAGTGAAATTAGCCATTTCAGGAAAATCTCCTTTTCCTCAGGCGCAGGCAAAGTGTGCAGAAGGGCTGCAGGCATTCCTTGCTGCCTGCCAGCCTGTGGCTCGGGGCTTCCCCTGCCACCCCTCTTCTGAGGCTGCCTGCAGAGCTGCTGCGTGGGCTTCAGAGCAACCACTGCCTGCAGGTACTGCTTCAGAGCTTACCTTGCCACGGTGCTGCTAGGGCTGAGTGACGTTGCTGGTGGGCTGTGCTTTGTGTAGGCTCAGGTCAGGAGGCCTGGATTCCCATTTTAGTGCTGTTATTAAATTATATTGCTTAGGGAGAGATTTGTAAAGCAAGAGGCAGTTTTGGTATCCTTGTACAAATCTGAAGCCTCATCACATTTTCACGCGTTTGGTAGCATGGGCAGTGATTGCAGGCACGGTTGGTGTCCCCTGTGCACCTGTGTCTGTATTTCTGTCCTGCTCTACCTTAGTGTGTGTCCAAGGCAGGACTTGTGTTGCTCTTGCAGGGACACGCCTGAAGGTGGAGCACTTTGAGGGGCTCTAGCACCAAAGAGCCAGCTGTGGAGCAGTACCTAGTTCTACCCTAGTCTTTCTTAGCAAATCTACAGGGCACAGCAGTTGCGGAATGTGGATCACACAAGCGGTGGATCCAGTACACTGTATTTCTACCCTGTTGGCATTCACTGCTGACTTGAGGTCTCCTTCGTGGCAGGTAATCAGACAGCCTTTGCCAACCTCTGGACTCGATACTACACTGAGGGCAAAAATACACAAGCCCACATGAATTTGTAAGGGAGGCAGACAAGGCGAGTCTAGATTCTGTTTGGAGAAAGGAGGAGGACTGGGGCTGTGCACCTTGCACATGGTTATGTCGCTTTTTTCCCCTTTTTGGCAATTCTGCAAATTCCCAGAGGATGGGTGCAGAGTGTCTTCCTAGCTGGTAGGTAGGGGAAGTGAAAATGAAATCAGCATTGGTCTTTGCTGTTTAGCTACAGATAAAATATTTCATCTGATCTGTGCCTGTTAATAACAATATATACCCTCCCTCTCAGGAACTTGCAGTCTTTATAAAAGTGATTGGAGAAGTTCAGATAAAAAGTATGTAGTTTGTTCTCTGATTCTCAAAACTGGTAAAGTCATACACTGGCTTTTAAACAACAACAACGACAAAAAACTCAAAACAAATGTCCTTGCTTCTTACAGAACTGCCTAGTGCTGCAGAAGCCCAGTGTCAAGAGTTCAGATTTCCATGCTGTTGTCTTCAATTTCATGATGATTTAGGCATGCTGTGCACTGCTACTGGCCTGCTGCTGCTGTGCCATCTCCTGTCTTCATAGCCCAGTTAGGTCCTGCTGAGAGCAGGGATGTGCCAGCCGCCCGTACGGGCAGCGTGTTCAGTGCTGACCAGAAAGGGGAGCCCATGCAGGTTGCCAGGATCTGCTCACCACCATGTCCCCTCTCTCCCATTTGCTCTTGCTGTTCTAAGAGCACATTTGTGCTTTTGGAGGACCTGCTCGGTATGGCTGTGGGAAGAAGTTTGAGCCCTTTTCAGATAGATTTCCATGTTATCGTGTGTGTTTTAGAGAATAAAGAATGAAAGAAAGAGAGAAGGAAGAAAGAGAGAAAGAAAGAGAACTGGCAACTTTAGCTTTAGATTTTCTTTGGCTGGCTGCTTCTTTGTAGTTCCAGCTGCAGCCACTGGCTGTGCAGTAAACAGGGGCAGAACCTTGTGGGAGTAAAGGTGCCTAGGAGGCTGACCTTACGTAAACACCATTGTGTATCATGCAGATAAATAACACACAGTTTCCTTGCTGTACTCACCTAGATGACTTTACCCAGTCGTGCAAACAGATGTGCAGATCTTGCTGCCATATTTTGGTATCCATCAAAAACATCCAACACTTCAAAGGAAGCAAGTAGCTCTGTTTTAAGCAGGTTTCCTTGGAGCCCACTTCCAAAAAGCTGCACAGGTGGAGTTAGGCACATGTATCAAAAGCTGTGCTATTTAGATGAATAGATGTGTTCACATGTGTAGGGTCTGAAAGAATGATTTATTCAGTCTCTTTTCTTAAACTCTTTGTGATGCACAGTTTGTAGGTTTTCATTATTTTGTAAACCATGCATGCCCACAAATAACTACGTTTTTCTTTGGAAACTCAAATGCTATATGACATAGATTATTCACTTGAAATTTTCAGTTAAATCAGATGAGTTTTTTTTTTTTTTTTATGTGAAAGTGACTGCCCTGGTATCACTGCCACCTAATGGTCAAGACTTTGTAGTTGGGATCAGTCTTCCAGGGTATATCCAGCAGAAAGCAGGATTAGCCCAGACACCTAAATCTCTCCTATCACAGGTACCAACTTTCCTATCCGGTAAAAATACACAATGCTGTTAACTGCCCTCAGATTCATTTTCAGCCCTTAGTAGTCTGTTCTGGAACCTCAGAGGACACTGGTGGGTGCACCCTTGTGCTGCTGGCATTAAGGAAAGATGGAAATTTAGTTTTTGGATGGCAAAATCCAGGAAGAAAGGGAAAGCATTAATCAGATGGGCGTAATCTCCAAGGGAAGAAGTAGTTCATTGCAATTCAGCATTTCCCTTTGATGAAAACTTTAGTGAATGTTATTATGTGGAATTTATATGAAGCCTGGGTTTAGGTAATCAGCTTTAATATTTATACTCTTAGGGAAAAAAATTGAATCATTAGTAAGCATGCATAATTAATGAATAAATTATATTTTTCCTTTGTTTTCCTTCAGGTATAAGGAAATGCTAGATCTAGTGATATCACCCAGCCTGACTGTAAATAGAGAGTGCCCTGACAGATTGAAGCTTAACCTTTCTAACATTTATGCCACGGCTCCAGATGACATAGAAGGTAGGCTGCCTCTTTTGCTCACTGTTTGTTAGCTTTAGCATAATGTATACATATATGTAAAAGGAGAGCTGGCCGCATGCATGGCCTCCACTTCTGATAATTAGTTCTGCTGTGTAGCGAGCAATTGAGATTTTTATTTGAGAACATTTGTAGCTACTCCAGTTGTGGCTGAATTCTTTAGTTCAGAAAAGGTTTGAATGCAGACAGAATTGTAATGTATTACATGTATAGAGGTCTTTTTATTGGAGGTGTAAACACATGCACGCATGTATGTATCTGTTCACTGGCATAATAGCAGGTATAAAATGTGTTTTGTGTAGAGCTTGTACTTTTGGTCTAGACCCTACTGGAGCCCCAGCCCCATAGGTGGCTTGAACATGAGCCCTGTGCTTTGGTGGCTGTGCTGCTGCCGGTGGGGTGTGGAGCACAGGGGCTCCTGGGCCCAACAACACACTGTGCAGCCAAAAAAACATTTTGCCAAAGCAGCCCTGTGCCCCAGTTTGCATCATTCTGAGGTCATTGCTATCATCTCCAAACGGTTTGTCCTGCTGATCTCTGGTCTGAAGTTTCACTTTTGGCAGGTACCAAGGACAAATTCTTTCAGTGGTTGAGGCTCTGATGAAAATCTATCTGCTCTTCTCTTCTTCCTCCTCTTCCTCCTCCTCCTCCCCCCCATCATACTGTTCAAGTGAAGGAAACAGAAGAATGTTAAATCTGCTAAAAAAATTATTGGCAAGTGATGCAGCTGAACTAGTTCTTGCTAGTACAATTCCAGCTATTGTTTGCTGCGGTCAGGATCTGTCAGCCTTCCTGTTGGAGCAGAGTTAGCAAAAGACCCTGGCTATTATGTTTTAGTAGTAGGTTTAACCCTTCATTTATAGGCTCTTAGAAGCCAAGGAGATGTTTTGCTTGCATGTTTGCTAAGGCATTAGAAATTGTGTGATTAAAGCATGAACATCATGACTGCCTATTTACAAAAGTAGTCGAAGGGATAAGAATCTAAAGGAAACATCCTTTTAAATGTATGTGTTTGCAGAAAAGATTAGAGCTAGAAATGATTTTTAAATACATCATTTTGTAAACTCCTTGGTGCAGGAACTATTTGTTATTATGCAATATAAGTAAGAGCCAACAGAACACTTGTACCACAGATCAGCAATCTGTGAGTGACAGCTCATGTTGATAAGTTTCTTACAGAAATAATACAAGATTTTTTCTACAGAATGATTCCCTGTGCTACCATGATAATGTTCTTTTCATTGAAAATATTTATTGTTAATTTGGAAAACAGGAAAATACCTGTGTTTTTGAAAATCTCAGACTGCCAGAGCTTTTAGTGTGATAAATGCACACACGTATATGCTCTGTATTACACATATAGTTTTAATTTCAGCAAGTCTAATAGCAATACTTATTTACATAGACGTCTACTCAGATGTCTAGCTTGCTGTTTTCATGGGTGCTTATCATGATGTACAATCGTATCAGTATAATTTTCAAATACACATTTTGCCTGTAGATGTACACATTTGGATAGAAACAAATAGCTTTAACCTGCCTTTTTCGACAGTGACAGTGGCATATTGAATATTCACACACAGTAAATCCCTGTTTGGCATTCTTGGCACATGTATTTACTCTGTATTTATCTCTTTCAAAATTAAAAAATCTGAAGGTATTGTATTTCTGAAATAGAAAAGAAACTAAGCTTACGCTCAAAGTTCCTGTTCTGCTGTTTTTCAAATGTAAAAGTATTCTATAAAACTTTTTTTTTTTTTTTTTTTTTGTAAAGAGCAACTGATTGGTAGAAATTCATACAGATTTTGTTTTCACAATCTAAAATCCTAATTTTCAAAACTGTTTTCTTTCAGGTAAGTCAAAGCAAATTTTTCACAGTGAGTATGAAGGTGAGTCAGGTAAGCCCAGCTTTGAATTAAAAGCAGTCTTTTCTATACCTGGTATTCCTATATCTGTAGTATAAATCCTTGTGTACATTTACATAACACTATCTTTTGCCTTACTATGTTTTATTCAGTTTTATTTATTTTTTTAAAAAACAAAACCTCTCTGCCTCTTGCTGGGGAAATACGTTACTGTTAGCCACATTGTAGACGTAGAGAATTAGGGCACAGATACCGGTGGGTTTTACTTTTCTCAGGTGCTTCTGGAATACAGGAGCATAGAGTCTTTATGGTTTGGTTTGTTACTGCCCATAGCACATTAGGGATGTAGAGGATGCACAGTCAGGCTTGAGTTTGTTGTGCAGAAGGGGAAAGGCACAGAAAAGTATTCAGAGAAGGGAGAGCAAAGAGTGGGTCATAGAAGTTGATTTTACCGCAGCAGCTGCATTGGGATGAATTTGTTCCTTTTCTTCTTAATATCCAGAGAGAAGAGGGCGAAGCAGGTGTCCAGCGTGGCACTAGGAAAGAAATTAGAGTCCAGTGCATGGGCCTGTGGGCAGATGGGGTCAGTGTGCAGCACAGATACATGTCCTCAAGTTGGATTTTTCTCTTAGTAATAATAGTAGGCAGCAATGTCAATGCAGTCATGCCCAGCTCACTCTGAAACCTGTTCCCCGTGGTCATCAGTGCCTTTGTTACCAGAGCCATTTTTCCTAGAATAACTCAGCACTGCACTAACATTTCTGATCTATTCTAACCTAAGAGTAGTTATTAAACACTGCAGTTATTGCAGAGAAAAGAGACAGGAGTACACAGATATATTTTTTTCTAATTTTGTGTATTTTTTATTAAGTGATCTTTGATGATTTCTAAGTTTGTGGGAAAAAGGGCCTCTTTTTTGGAGAAAGTGTGTGTTCTAGGTATTTTCATGTCTTATTGAAATATAATTCTTTCTGAGAAAATGCAGCTCTTTTTTAGTTTTATTGTTACGTATAGAAACATTCTAAAAAGAGAATAATATCTTGTAATACATATTATTTTGTTAAAACTCATGTACCTCCATTGGAGTTTTTCTATTTGATCACTTCCATAAGTGAACAAAGATAAAAATGCATTTTACTTCAATTTACTTTCTTTTTTTTTGTCAGATTAAATGTTTTTCTTTTTAAAACTATTTTGATGTAATTTTCATGTTACAATATAGAATGACAAAGCCATGTAAAATATTGTGAAAGAAGCGTGTGGAGGAAACAATATTAAAAAGAGTTAAACCAGGAAGATTAAATATTTCATATGCAAGCATGTCAAAGCTTTTTGGAAATTCTCTGCACGTTTATGGCATAACAAGTTACTTAAACCCATAGGACTACTTGCATGTATTTACATCTTATGTGTTTTTGTATATTTCATTAAATAAAACATACTTTAAATGTTTAATTCACCAACTTACAAACTGCTGAACAAATGAAGTGATTCTGTCTTGGACGACTCCGTGCTGAGGATAATGCTTCTGTAGCACTGTGGGTACATCCACCTTGATGCATGGGACAGCACTGCAGATGTTTTGTGCCTGGCAGTGGCAGTGTGCAGGCAGGGGGGACACTGCAGGAGTCTCCCTTTTCACCCAGCGCATGCTCCTGCATTGGAGAGATCTTCTTTTCTGCCTGAGTTTGGGCAGAATTTCCTATCCCATGTAAGAAATTAGATGACAGATGCCAGCACATAACATGGAGAGCGGTGGTGCTATAGTCAGCAGAGAACATAACGGTTGATGTTATTCTTCCTGGAGAAACTCTTTGCAATTAGTTTGGTGTGTTGATTGGTACAGCCAGCAGATAAAAAGTTTGAATGTGTTGTGCCTAATGTCATTATTGATGATTGTGAAGGTGTGTTGGCATTTATACTGCTTTAATAACATCTAACGTCAACCAGGACTGGAGAATCAGAATTTGAATGGCATTATGGAGCCAACCTATGTAATAATACTCATGGTGGCGTTATGGTATGGTATTTTCCTTATGACTTGTGGGTTTTGACTTACATTTAGGTTTAATTTTTATTTATTTATTTTTAAATCTATCTCTAGATTAAGACGGCATGTTTTTCTTTGCTAGTGTTACAGAACACAACTGTTTGATACATTGGGAAGCATCCTGCATGTTTAACTCATATGCTACATTTTCTAATGGTTTAATATTTTGATTGTTGGCAGGTCAATTAGGTAGATAGTTAACTCAAAAAATTCAAGAATGAGGAGATTTACAGTGTTGTATTTTTTCTATTTATTTTGATTTTATATGTTTTAACTAGCATTTTAAAGAAAGTCAGTCATGATCTAGGAGAGCATTTAAAAAAAAAAAAAGGGGGCAAAAAGTGCAGTGATCTTAAATCACTTCAGTGACCATATCAGGTGCTTTTATAGCCTTTAGCATGATTCATCCTACCAAAGCCCAACTTCATGGTTGGTACCAGTCCCATGTGAAGAAGAAAATGGTAACTCAGTCAATCAGTAGCACCCTCAGTGAGAAACTAAAGATGTATTTATTTGTTAAGTGGAGAATAGGTTTATCTGCTTCAGCTTTTTGGAAATTCACTCCAAAACAAAGTCTCCTAATTACTGTATATTTTTCTCAAACTACCAGTTGTAAAAGCAATGGTATCATCTTGGCTGTAGAACAGAACATAATGAAAATCTAAGACCCTTTAATTTTTTTTTTTTCCAGGCAACAGCAAAGCAGCTCCACGTTGTCCTCTCCATCTGTACTCCACAAAGTGAGTGTTTCTGCCAAGTGCTGTGATTTTACCAATGATGTTTTGCTGAATAACCATTTTTTGTAGACTTCTGTCACCTTAAAATACATTTGGCTTAAGCCCCTTTACCTGTTCCTCTGCATGTCTCAGGCCCAGTGAAGTAACCAGTTCCCCTAATCTTGTTAGATATGGAGTGAAAGAAGGTTTGAGGTACTGTGTATTCGTACCCCTGGGAATCCAAACCTTATCACTTTGAATGTTGCTTTGTGTGTTGGTGACCATAGAGGAATATGTTAAAATGTCAGAGGTTTCCCATGACACTTGGTTGTTTGGCAGACTCAACATGAAATATGGCAATCAGAGTGCTGAGTTGTGTTTTTTTTTAATTTGCATGTATTTTGCAGAGTTGAAATAGACCCAATGCATATATGCAGCTTTATCTTAATAGTTTATATGAGGAGCCATATACTGAAACAAACTTTTGCCCCAGCCTAGTAAACTCTACACTCCAAAATATTCACCATCATTGAAGTATATTGATAGTATTTTATCAAAATGTCTAGAAATGTTTTACATGTACTCTAGAAGATCATGTATAATAACTATTGCCTTATGCCTTCTGCTTTCTTGTTCTCAATAGACATTATCCCCATATAGTGACAGTCTCATCATTCCCAACAATGGCAACATATGGACAGACTCAGTACAGTGCGGGAATCCAACAGGCTGCTGCATACACTGCCTACCCTGCTCCCGGGCAGCCCTACGGCATACCCTCCTACAGTGAGTACTCGGATACCATGTTACATTTGAGGACATCTTCCTCTTGCTCTTAGAAAAATATATTTGAAGATTTAGAATGGAAGGTCATTTCTGTCTTGTCAGTGTTCTCTTCTTAAGCTTGGAGGAAAATGTGACTTTGTTAGAAATGGTAGGATTACTTTGAATTATCTATCTACTCTTTGATATCCTGGGATATGGTCATACTAACTAGGTAAGGTTGGAGCTGGTCATTAATAAGGTAGGAGACAGCGTGAAAAACACAGGTTCAGTGGTATGTGCTACTTATAGTAGTAGTTTGTGACTGTTCCCATGGCTCACTGCTAACAGTCTTTTGTAGTAAGTAAGATATTTAGGTAAAATACATTTTGCCTTCTTTGATTCTTCCTGGGGTTTCAATGATAAAAGCTATGTTAGGAAAAAAATCTGTATACTATTACTGAAGAACCAAGGCACAGAGCAAAGACATGGGTGAAAAGATAAGGAGTACTACAGTTTTGGAAGACAGTCTATGTTTCAATGGATGGTTATTAGCTATAAGTGCCGTGAGCATTTCTAACCCTGGTCAGCTTTGTTCCCTGCGTTCCTGCACAGCCTTGCAAGCAGCTGTGTGGAGATGATGCTAGGCCAGGAGCAGATGGAGGGTTCAGGCAGAGAACTAACTAAACCAGCACTCCTGATGGTGGAAAGCCTGGCAAACCAAATGTTAAGAGTGTCTTCAAGCTGTGCATGTAAATACCAAGCTCTTGAGGCAATTGGGAAGTTCTTTCCACTCCTGAAGACCAAAGAGATATTACTCTTGCTTAGGCACAGTTCTTTAACAGAAAGCTTTGGGCTTCTCATTCCCTGCTGATCCCATGAGTGCTGAGTCTTGAAGCATTAAAATGGCTTCATAAGTTCCTTTTCCACTCTTGGTTTCTCTCATGCTCTTAAACACCTTTGTTTGCTTGGCAAATAGAGTATTCTTTTCCAACAAGAAGCTTTTATAGAGCCACTGATAAGGCTTTTACCAAAGGGAAATTCAGTGCAACAGTCTGGAAGGCTAGGGAAATGGGCTTGGAGGAGAGAAAGCTCTACCAGGATGATATGAGGAATGTTTTGAGACCTTTTCCTGGAGCTACTTGTGTGTTTGCATCATCTGGCTGATTTCCAAGAAAAACTCTGAACAGTTGTCCTGTTAGAGCAGGTGAAAGTAGAGCCATTTGCTACTGCCTTGAGTCTTTAGGGCATACATGTGTCAGGCCCATATGCTGCTTATAAATCCTGCGGATGACCTCTTAGCATCCTTGAGCAGTGATTTCCCTCCCCCAACCCATATACCCTCTCTAAGATACTTGACACAGCATATGAAAAACTCCACCTGGCTGACAACCAAGAACAATGAAGCAGTATTGTTTTTAGGCACAAAAAAAATAAAACTCGGCCAGTTTCTAGACAAAACAGAACATTGTGTGGAAATTAATTTGGTGCTAAGTTATTTCACTGTCTGACAACAATTTTTAGACTTCCAAAAAGGCCCATTTGCTGAAGATTAATTGTAGCCAGGGTAGGTTGAGTGTTTGCATGCAGAGTGCTGATGTAATTGAAAATCATGGGATGTTATGAAAAGAGGCTTCTTTACATACACTCACAAATCCTTTTGCTCCCCCAGCAGTAATGGACCCAGACGCTTGCACCAAAATATGTTCGCTCACTATCCAAATAAATTTTCTGTGTTTCACAATGCAGCATTGTCATGTTGTTGCTAACTAGTACTCAAATTGCTTTGCAGTTATTCTCACCTAAAGCTAAAAGAAGAGATTTTACTAGAGAAGACGTAATCTGGGAGAAATTATTCCCAACCTGAGCATATGCAGACTTGTTACTTCTAAGAGTCATTAAGCTAGAAAACAGCATGCTTCATGAAAGGCACATGGATTTGACTTGTCTTTTGGCAAGTTTGCCCGCAAGTGCTAAAAGACGACAGCAGCCTGGGAAGCATATAAATCCAAAGCCAGAACATCAACATCAACAGGGTCTTTGTTTAGCCCCCATACTCAGGATGTGTCCAATGGTCATTTATGGTTTTGTGTAAATAGACATGCAAAGGAGGGGGAGGATCGCACCCAAAGGGTTCATAATAAGACATACCTTTCAGCTGTTTATTTCAATAATACAGCTGTAAAATCATGGCAGCGTCTCTGAAGAAAAAATCAGCCCCTTTCACTGCAAGTAAAGGTTTCTTCTTGCAGTGCTTCATTCAGCTGGGGCCACTCCCCCTGTAAATTGTCAGTTTAATTGCCCAAATTTAGTAATGAAAAGATTTTGTGGCTTCAGGGCTTCTGTTCCTGAATTGTATGTTATACCTATCTGAATAGGTGATAACCCCTCCTGTATGACCTGATAATAAATATTATACTACCAAAGCTGAAAATGTAATGTAAGTAGAAGATAATACCTCTATTGAGAACAGAAGTCTTGAGCTTAGTTTGCTGCAGGCCCTGTTGTTAATCGTTGCTTGCATCTGATAACTGTTCAGAAAGTTCTTGAGTCAATGAATTTAAGTGATTCTAAAACAAAACTGTCCATAAATTGTTTTTGAAAACAACGTTATTCACAGTTGCCTCTCTATCTTAGCAAAAGTTCATTCAGGTGTGCATACAGGATGTAGCAGACTCAACCATTCATGGTGAATGCACTTGGCTATATTGAGACCTGTTTGAGTAATGTAGATTTTTTTTTCTAAAAGAAAAAAAAAAAAAGACTTTATAAGAAAAAACAAAAGAGTTCATTGGTTTAAAATCTGAAATATTCTGAATTCCTAAACTTGCATCTTTATACCTCTATGTGACAAACACTTATGTTCCGCTCTTGGTTTCTACCATATGTTCCAAAGGCATCAAAACGGAGGACAGCCTGAGCCATTCGCCAGGACAGAGTGGGTTTCTTAGCTATGGATCCAGCTTCAGTACCCCAACTGCTGGACAAGCACCATACACCTACCAGATGCATGGTAAGTACAGCTTGTTGCCTTGTGTGATGTGCTATGAGAAGTCACAATAATATGCCCCTTATTAGATCAATTCTTTTCCTTTTGCAATTAGAATGAAAAGATTAGGTGTAGGCAGTCAGGGTAGGAGAGACGGTAAGTCTGTAGAGTTCTGTTGTGCCTCATCAAGGAATTAATTTCTGGCAGAAGTACTGGATTTAGAACTTGTGTACCCTAGCAAAACTTCGCATATGACCAATATAGGCTTTGCCTTTCTACAGAGACTGTTCTTGTTTGTTTGTTTGTTTTGTTCTTTTTTAAATTAATTTTGTGATTTCCTCATTGGGATTCTTGGGTTAGTGTGAATTCCTGTATTCTGAGTGGAAACAAAACAAAAGTGGTTTTACACTTTGTGCCGATACTAATGGTGGTATTACGCTTCTCCCCAGTGCTGTTCTGAACAATCTGTTGCATGGTAAAACTGCTGTGTATTATCACCACTAAAGTTTAAAAAATAAATAAATAAAAAAAAGATACCTTCATATTACTTTTTTTTTTGACTGTTAACGCATAATCAGTGCCTGCTAAGATACATCTACCTGTTTTATCTCCTGAAGTACCAACATCATTGAATAAGTACAGGCTGTTGAGGTGAAATTCAGAAAAGCAAAGCTGAAAGCAGCTGTTTTTTCCCAAGGTTCCTGAGCTGAGACTTAATAAGTTTAGAGTAGCTGTTTTATTACAGTCAAAATAATTACTGGTTATAAAATAGAGAATTGGATTTCCTTATGGCATCGATGACAGTGCCTTGTGCTTGGAGCTTTCTAACACTTTGTTTTGTTGTACAACCAGGAAGGCCAAAATACCCTATTCCTAAAAATAAAACTTAAAGTTATTTTTTCATCATTCCGTTTCAGAAGCTGTACGAAACACCAGATTTCATGATTCAGTGTTGATTTGCCAACTCCAAGAAAGTCTTGAAAGGGTTTAAATCTGAATTGCCAAAAAGAGTGAAGTAAATGAAAATGGTGAAATTTCATTTTATGATTCACTTTAACTCATTTTTAGCATGGAATTTGATTTCTTTGAGCATTTTGGTGCTGCTGGTCAGAATCCTGAAGTGCGTATGGGAGGTTTCCATTATCTTAGCTATAGTAATGTGTTTTTTTCCTCCAGTGTTTTTTGTTCCTTATCTTTGTGAATTATGTTTGTTTGTTTATTTACTTTCCTGAAACTTGCCAAGCCATTATGCATGAATCGGAGGAGGAGTATTAAGATTTGGATAAACTCTGTGAAATCTGAACTTAAAAATACCGTCCAGGGAATTCTTCAAGGAGTCAGCAGTTGCATTAGAGGAACCATAGCATAACCATTTCAGCTTTGTCAATCATTTTACATACAAAAAGGAATAATGAGTATGTTCTGAGAAAGAGATCATGTCCTTAAAATGTCGCTTCATCTCTGTCCTTCCACATTGAGTCCCATGAGAGTGCATTTTCGTTCCTCACTTGTAGGTCTCTTACTTTGAGTCCACTTTGATATTTGTATTGAACTTGACTAGTAAAATGCAGTAAAATTAGACTTCTGCTTTTTGTCTTCTGCTTTTTTGTCTTCTGCTAATCCTTAGCATGTGTGTATTTGAACATGCCTTGCATTGAACATGAATTGCCTTGAGTGCATGAACTGAGCCAAGCATTAAGTAAACAATTCCAAGAGATTAAAATGCAAATATTCTTGCTGTTTCTAAGCAAATACCTTCATTACAGCTGATGACGTAACAGTAACACAAATGAACATGCCTCAGGTAGTTAAAAATTGCCCAACTTAGGTTCTGGTGAATTGGAAGTCTTTCCTGCTGTGACTACAGGTATTCAAACTGCCTAGTTTAAAAGCAGCTCAGGTACAACTGCAGCAGCTCTGCTGGCAGCAGTGCGAGCTTGTCAGTACAAAATATGCATGAGAGGCTGATCCGCTCCAAGATCCAACTGCTGGAGGGAAGGCAAATGCATTCTGCCTTGTCTTTGTCCTTACCTCGAAAACTTTACGAGGGTTGGAAACCACAGAAGAATTATGTGACTTGTCCAAGTTCATGTGGAAGCCATGGAAAGGAGAAAGATCAAGTCTCTTACTTTGCTTTTTGATATTGCTGGGGGTCTTTTTTAAAAACTCTAGGCAAAGTGTCCTTCTGTGTTACTACACTTAACTATCCCCCACATAATGAGGAACGGAAGGAGAAAATTGTATTTCTTCTCAGCCCTGAATGTGAAAGGTGGACAGACACATCTGGTTTGATTTTAAATCCAAGAGCAAATAAAATCCTAAACAGTTATATAAACCAGGAAACAAGGTAAAATCCATTTCGTTCCAGAAATTGTTTAGGAAAGCTAAAGACTGAGAAGTTACCTTTGGCTGAGACTTCATGTGCTAGTTTTGTAAAAGCGCACATCTCTAACACTAAGGTGTTTTTTGTGGCTTAGATTCCATGTGGGACATGTTCGAGACACTGGAGTTGAATGTGTCACCAAAAAAAAAAAAAAAAAAACAAACCAAAAATGCACAGGGCTGTGGTTTTCTTAATGTTGATTCCTACATGCTCTATCCATCCTACTCCAACTAGGAGTTCAGTTTTTGGCTTCTATTTTACTCCTTGAATGTCTCAATCCCATTTTGAGATTGTGTTATGCTGTTAGCAGTGGAAGTCCTCTCTCTTTGGTAAAACTGGCTTGCAGTTAACAGCAGTTAGAGGCTCTGGAGTGTTGCAGCTTGTTTGCTGCTTTGTCAGTGAGCTGAAGTATCATGTATATGCCCTCCTGGAGCAACAGCAGTTGCGCTCTAGCCTGACTAGCTGCTATATGATGAGATACTGATGGCTGTTGCACCACTTTTGACAGAAGTATGGGCATTTTCTTTACTGCCTTGGAAGATCGGTATATTCATGTCTAGGTTTCGGGTGTTGGTTTTGTGTTTTTCTTTTGTTTCCCCAGAATGCAGCTCCCACGCGTGCTTTGTGTTAGCTTAGAAGAATCTGAGCCATTTGGGAAGGCAAACTCTTGACTCATTTGGGACTGAAATTTTTAAGATGGCCCCTTTGCTCAATCAAGAGGTTTGGACAAACAAGTTTTATGCATCAGGACTTGAAAATCTTACACTTGCAAAGAATACTGACGTAACTGCGTGTGTTGTGCCAAAGCAGACTGGGAGGAACTTTGTGCGTGTTCATATGGGCATGAATGTGCCCAAGGTACCTTCATAAACTGTTTCTTAGGGCAATGCTGTGGTGTTAAATAAAATCACTTATTTTCATTCAGATTTTTATGCCATTTCAGCCAGCTAACTGGCTGAAATGCAAGAGTAAAACATAGGAAAGCAGTTTCTGTAAGTGGCAGGTGCTTACTCCAAGGCAAAGGGAGCAGAAGTAAATGTGTCTTCCTGTTGTAAATATATATTTCAACCCTTCTTCTCCTTGCTCATGCAGGGGAACAGTCTGAATCTCCCTGACCATACAGTTTATTTACCTTGTTGAGTGCTGGTGAAAGGTTTGAGTGAGAAGCTAGGAGCCTTCCTGTGCTGAGTGCTACTGAGGAATGTGCACTCTGTGCTTTCCCACGCTGCAGCACCTGGGGGCAGGGAGGCAATTGTTCCATCTCCTTAACCCAATCCAGCAACTCTCCATGCCACCCAAACTCCAGGACTGTTGGGACTTCTGCCAAGTTCACATCAGTCCTATTGGCCACCCCATTACTGGCCCCAGGCAGGAACTCTTACTGATGTGATAAAACAGCTGAAAGTGCAAATTTTTATTTAAATGCTTTCATAAAATCAAATTTCAGGGGGACTTGAAGAGTCAAGCTCTTAACCCTCACTTCAAGGACAAAATATTTATTATGTCATGTCAAAAGAGAGAAAGGATCTTGAAGAGGCTGACAAGTGCAGTGGATCAGTAAGGAAAGTAATCTCCAGGAGTGCCTGCTGCTTAGTTTTGTATTTTACAGTGTGAGGAAAAAAGGACTTTTTCAAGCTTAGATCTGCAAGTATTTTAAGACAGTAGTAGCTCAAGTACCTATAAGTGAAATAACTTTGACTGATGTTGGCCTCTCTTGAGCATCAGCTCCCAGAGCAACACAGTGAAGCTGTTTGCATGCAGGCGTGGGTGGTCAGGCCATGAATCTTGAGCAGCTTGTGCAGACTGTGAAATCCTCGCGGTCCCCTCATTTATGAATTACATGGCCAGGAAATAGGTGTGTTATGCAATCACGGACTAATGTACTTTTGGGTGACAAACACTTTGTCTCACAGAGCTCTAGGACAAATGTTCTCCTTCAGTAAGTGCCAAGGTAGCTGGAGCTGGTTGGTTTGCTCTCATGTTTCTTTGGAACCAGCATAAGCTCTGGCTGGGATTTGTGTGTCAGGGCCTCACCTCCCTGATGGCTGTTGTCAGTAATGTGCCGCTTCTGAAGCCAGATTCTGTGCTCCCTTAAATCTGTTCATTTTCATTACAAACACAGATAATGCAGATGCAATGTAGTGTTCAGCTTTACATTTTTAATTGCTGTTTCCACCTGTATCCTCGTTCTTTAGCAAGAACAGAATACACTGAAAAGTAATAATGAGGATAAAACCTTCTTTCAATCACTAAGTGGTAAAGAAAAAAAAATATTTTGTGGACAGCCAGAAGGGGAAATCTATTTTCATGCTCCCATAGCATGAAAATAAATTAAATATGGAAGGGATTTTAAGCCAAATAGCTAATGCAATATGTCACACACACATATAAATATAAAAGATGAGGTTGGCAAGTTCCATAGCTGACAAAAATGACATGAAACTGTGTCACAAACTTACTATAGATTGAAATAATGATTTTAATTGCCATGTAACAGAGTGGATGTGATAGTATTTTGGCAGACTGAGTAACATTCAAATAGACTGAAATCTAGTATTATTTACTCTGAAGGAGGGACTGTATTCTCTCTTTTTTTTTTTTTAATCAGTGCTGTTTACAGCGTTGATTCAGGCCATTAGTGTATTTACAAAAATAATATTTGATAATGAAGCTCAGATATTTGCAGTATGCATATGACCAGTTGAGGGATGCCACTTATTTCCAGAGCCATGAATCAGAAGTATCAGTTTGAATTAGGTTTTTCTGTCTTTAAAGTAATACTTCTGTAATGCTGGGGGGAAAAAGTGTTGATTCGATATGCCATTTCCTAATGGATCCTTATGTAAGTACACAACTGCAGCATTGAACAGCACCATAGTCTAGATATTAGAAATATTAGAAATATATTTACTTTTTAACACACATTTTTCTAAGTTTGCATTTTATGAAAATTTAGCAGTTCAGTGATTTGCTCGGACCTTTCGTAAAATTATTCAGTAGTAGAAATGGAATACAAGACACAAAGATTATATTCAGCCTCTGCCCCAAAGAGTTTACTGTCTAAACTGCTAATTGAGGAAAATGGTTCTTGTTGGGCAGGGGCCCAGATAAGCTAATGACACACACCCGCTCTCTTTTCTGGCTTCACTGCAGTAATGGTAACAGCACAGACAGGAGTTGCAGTAGGGCAAACTTTTTGTACTCCAGCCAAGCATAATCCTACCCAAATGGTTCCATGGTTCAACAAAAAGGAAGAGCAGGGCTGTCAAACCCAGCACTCTCTGGTTGAATCACTGGTGTGTGTATCTGTCTGCGATACTATGTCTGGTAGAGCTAATTAAGATTAGTAAAACCATACACTTCCACACCTTTTGATAATTATTACTTTCCTTTTGTTTTCATAAGGCTGTAAATAGCTGGTCAGAACATGAAACAAATGTTCCAATTAAAATGTGTCTTGTTTGTTTGGGTTGGGTTGTTGGTTTTTTTGTTTATTTGTTTTTGGAACACCTCTCTGCTCCTCTCCCCCCCCCCCCCATTTTTTTACAGCAACCCTCAGAGATATTTTTTATGCATCTACTCCCTAGCCATTGTGCATATTACAGACACCCTTACCTAGTTTTGTAACACCTCGTATGTATTTATCCTTGGTTACTGGAGGAGATTCTTGATGCTGCAAACTGTTGCTTTGGATTTGCATAGGCAGTAGGTGCTTCATCCAGCATCATCTCTCATCCCTCTGCGCGCTGTTCGCTTCCTGATGTGTTGATCTTCCTGTCCCTTGGATGGTGAGCGAAGAGCAGACTAGGGTTTTAGTCCTATGAATACTAGCCTGGCAACCTTTTGCTCACTTGGAAAGAACATTTTTGGATTTCATGTTAGTGTAACAGAATGGAATCTGGCCCTCCATAGGAGCAAATGAATTATCAAACACTTGAGGAAATCTTTGGAATGTAATAAACTTGTCATTTAATCAGCTACGTAAAATACTATGAGAAAATTGTGCCAGCGTGTTAGCTAATACAAAAAAACATAAGCTGCGTAGAGAGAGCAATAGCAGCCAGCTTATAGAGCATTTCCTGTGGTCACATAAGCATGTGTTACCCCCTCATTGCACATCAGGCCATCTCTTCCCAGCTTGTCATTAATTCCTAGACAATGTCTCGCTCTTCAGTTATTGCTAAAATGACAGCTGGTATGAAACTATGAAATTGCACAACAGTTAAAACTGCAGATACTGTTGTTGGGCAGGAAAAGATTTGACCTTTTTTTTTTTAATAGCCAAATTCATCTACCCACAAAATACTTTTTACATTACAAAGGAAAATTCAGTTACGTAACTGGGATAAATTTCCTTTGCCAAGGAATTGCAAAGTAGTATTGAGTTCAGTACAGACATAAATTTGGGGCCAAAGACCTACGCAGTGAAATTCCTTGCTACTGCTGAGCATTTGTTTTCTTTATAGAGTCTGTTCTGATCAGCTGTCAAGTAATGAATGAATAGAAAGTGGCATATATTTTGTGCAATGCTGACTTGAAATGGACTAATCATGGATGTTGCTTATGTTTGTGGAATTGCTTATGCTTGAGACAAAGTAAAATCTGAACATTTAACTGATTGAAATGTCTTATTATGCTTGAAACATTTTGGCCTATGTCAGTATCTGGATAATATTTTCAAAGAGATGCCTGAATTTCTTGCACTTTGTGTGCAAGTTTGTGTGTTGCATATTTAATGTGAGCCCGTAAATATCTATTTGGCATGAACAGTTAGTTCTGCGTGCATTAATTTTGCAAAGGAAGTGACATGTTTAATTTTAAGCTCGATTCTTTAAATATTTAGTGATGAAATGTGCAAGAAGGGTAAATCTCAATTTACACTTGAGAAGTGTGGATCACACTTTGGCATACAGATAGTGAACCCATAAGTCCCAGAAAATAAAGGAGACGGAAAAAATATTCTCAGCAAACTGTCAATCAGATGCCTTAGATTCATAAAATTAAAACCTCAATAGCAAATGAGTAGCCTCTTTCAAAAGCTGCTGCTTCACAGCTGGTTTGCATTAGTTGCAGTCTCAAACTGTGGCAGCAAAGCTGTCCTCTGCTCCATGGTGAGTTCAGCGGGGAGAGGCCTCTCTTCAGGAGGGGTCAGACCTCACTTTTTACAGTGTAAATACAAGTTTCCCCAGAATAACAGCACAGCCTCCCTTTCAAAGATTTCTAAACACCAGGGGCCGACCGTGCTACATTTACTTTGTTTAAAAACCAGCTATCTTACAGGAGAGGGAACTCATGGGGAGAAGCAAAGGTGTTGACAGTGATGCACTGTAAGCTTCAAGGATCTGTGCTACTGAGACCCAAGGAGAAAGCCCTGCCTTAACTTTTCCTGTTTACTGCTTTTTTTGGTGCTTCTATTCAGAAACCTTACTGTAGTTGATATTCAAATACATTCCTAGGTCCTTATTAAACAAGGAGGGACTTAGGAAGGGATGTGCCATGGGAGGCAGTAAACACCAGGGTGCATGTTTCTGAAGCAAATGTGTATTTGCAGGAGAGAAAGGGGCTGACAACTAGTCTTAAACATCTCTAACGAGGCTTATCAGCAGCGTAACGTGTCTTTGTCGGTGCCTTCATCCGTAAGAAACACCAGGGCTTGTGGTAGGGTTTAAAGTTTGTATGGGAACACAGGTTCTCATGGCTGAGTTGCACTCATGGAAACTCTGAAGTAGTGGCAGAAAACATGTGTTGTGATAGTGGCACAGCTGAAACCAGGAGTCTGCTCTGAGACAGAGTGTGTGCTTGGGAGGTATCTCATGTCTGCCGAGGTGCTTGAGGAGGGTGTGGAGAGGGCTGTGTGGAGAAGAGCTTTGCCCACAGCCAGCTATCTGCTGTGAAGAGCTGCTGTATGCTTCATGAGGCCTCATTCTCCTAGCATGGTTCCTGTGTTTTGGAGTGTGTCCAAATCTCTGTGTTAAGAGATACAGGTAGTTTCAGACAGATGTGCTTGAATGAAAGACAATTCACAGGTTTACCACAAAAAATTCTGGGGGTGTCTTGTACAAAACATCAGAATGACTGTTCCGGGCCTGATATCCATAGCATCTAGCTGCCTGAGTGTTGATGTTGAAATAAAAAGTGTGAGTGCTGCCCAGTGATCGTGGTGAATCCTGTTTGTACATCATCACTGCATAGACTGGACAGGCCATATATCAGGCAACAAGGTGTCTGCATGGATCGGACAGGCCATATATTAGGCAAAAAAAAAATCTTAAAGTTTAGGTATAACCTAGATAATATGACTATGAGAGATTTCCAAGATTACGGTCCTGAGCAACAGCCAGAAAGTTATTCATAGCCATTAAGAAAGGAGGGCTTAAGAAGTGGCAATTAAGATGTCTATTTTAGCTGTTTTGAAGTCTAGGTAATGATTTGACTTCTGCAAGGAGACCTGCAAAACAAAAGCCAAGATTTTAATTTATCCTAGAAAGGTTTCCTTTCCTGGATCTTTGTTCTCCTTTTTACATATTAATATTTTGTAGATGCCTTTACGGTTGAACAGATTGGAAAAAATATGAATAATGAAATGGTCAAATATTACCCTAAAATCCCTTTACATGAGGCTATATAGAGATTTCTATTGAGACCTCAGTTAGAGACCAGATGAGTGCATGTATTTCAAAGGAAACAATACGTCTTTGCTATAATGAGATCTTAAATCACAGTTTTGACATCTTGTACAAGTGAGAGAGCTAGCTAATAAGAAGTGGATGAGAAAAAGGGAACATTTTTCATATCTTAATGGAGGTTTGGTGGCTAAGAGGTGGCATATGTGTTTGAATCAGCTTAAATCTGCAGTTAACATTTCTGCTTTAAAAATAATTAAGAAATTTTAAAATTATTGTTCTCTTTCATATAGATGCAACATCAACATAGAAAGCAGTTGAATTGCAGAGATGTTTGGGTGTTGTGGAGACTTCTGTTTATGAATTGTATTTTCTTCATTTTTGTAGGTCAAAAAATCATCAGATGGTAACAGCTTGAGAAATTATGAACTTGGCCTTCATTATTCAGTTATAGCGCAGGTCACATGGAATATGCTAAAGTGTTACAGAAGCTTCACTGAATAATTGATTTGGAACACCTAATAATGTTTTCTTGAAAATACCTACAAGGCAATAGAAGACCTAGAATAAAATTACGTATGAAAATTTACATTAACAATTAGCATACCTGAATAGTCAAGCACTTGAAAGTTAGGAAACATATGATTCAAAATACTGGTGCAGTATTTGTACTGCTTTTTGTTTTATCTCATTTTCAAGCGCTGTGTGAGGTAATGCTCAAAACAGAGCCTTAAAAAATAGAGTGCAATCATATGATCAGAGACTGCGTTGATATTTGTGGACAAATAGGGTCTGACTCTGCTTCACTTAGCACAGGCTTTGCAAATCAGGACTTTCTTAACTGCTGTGTTGGCATCAGATAACCCTCTTGCATGTTGGTTGTTTTTTTTACATGCAATTTGGATACACTTTCTATTTGTATTGGCAGGGTTCAAATAGTGAAATTTGTGCTCGACAGTATTGTGACCTGTAGAACTACAAGAATACCTGCACTGTCTGAAGAAGAGTCCAAGAGCCCATTGAGAGTTATTAAGGATAAAAAGAAGAGGATATGCATTTGGCTTAGAAAGTCTGTGTCTGGCAGATTAATTGAAGCTGATGAGGCAGTACCAGGCAGATCATTCTGCTTTTGTCTTGTTTTTCATACCTTTCTCTGAGCATCCTCTGTTGGTCCCTGTTTGTTTTTTTTTTGTTTTTTTTTTTTTTTAGCTTCCCGGAGGTATTGCAGTACTAAAGCAGTGCATAGAGGGGCTGGAAAAGCCTTGTGGCAATTGTCTGGCTCTAGGAAGTGGTCAGTAAAGTTATCATGATCCTAAATGATGGGTCAAAGAGTGGAAACATGCTGCCCAGCTTGCTCTTTTCTTTTCTTTTGGTATTTATAGATATTTGTCTTGCTCAGGGGGAAGGGAATTGCTAGATACATGGCTATGCTCACAGGCCAGAACAGCATGACAGCGGAAGTTCTGGGGCCTGCTTGAGTTTAATGGTGACCTGGGAACTCATAACCACTAAACAGAACAGGAGGTGTCAAATCCAGCTTTCTTTTATCATGTCCAGTTATCTGTCGGTGGGGCTGCAGCAGGGTTGTGCCCCGGATCAAACCTGCAGCAGGAGGAATTGTTCATCTTCAGTGCCCATGGAGTCTCCCAGATAAAGTCAGTTTTGCTGATTGTTTATTTCAACAAGGGATTGCACAGAAACAATCTACCTCATTATTCTAAGGATGTTCACTTTTTAGCCTAAAACATTTCATTGCAATTTGTTCTTTAAGACAATCCAACGCAATTTTCTTCTGTAGCTGCAACATCATTGGATTGGAGTGGTTAAAAGGAACACTTTCTCAAAAAATAAAATAAAATAAAATAAATTTGAATTGCTTTCCCAGGGAGTGAGAGTGAATGTAAACCATCACAGCACTTTTAACACCATTGTTGAGCTGGATTAAGCTCTGCAGGTGACCAGGCTCCAAAGCACGGTAAGAGCCAGGCCTGTACAAGTGGCCTGGTTATCACTCGTTAAAGCTCTTTGAGGCTCTGTGCCTTGGATGCTCCCAGAAGCAGGCAGCAAGGGAAGAGCTTTGACACAGAAAAACTGTGCTGTGAACTGTGTTTTATATCACCATGCGAAGTGCCTACAAACACCTGGTCAGGTTAGCTGGAGTGGATGGGATTGTAGTGGGAGGAGAAGGGGCATATTTTAAATGGGCTGCATGTCAGGGATTATTATCTGCAGGAGGTGTTTGTATGCTCCTGGGAGCAATATTCTTTAATAGACACCGCTGATGTCAAGTGCTATAACGTGATAGAGCCGAGCTTTCATCTAGGTTAATATAGTGTGCTCTTTCCCATACTGTCTGAGCCCGTTCAGACAGAAATACAAGACTGTTTTTGGGGAAGGGTTCATGATGCCTAATGGCAAACAGTTGAGCAATATGCTACAAAGTACATATGGGTTGAGTTTTTCTTCTCCTTTAACAGGTCAGATAGTCTTGAAATACCTCCACAGCTGACAGCCGTGCAACATTTTATGAGTTTTCTTGCCCAATAAATGCAGGCAGATGTTGTAGGATTTGGAACATTACAAGGCACTGGAGTATAGTTGGTAGGAGGTAATTTTGAGGAGTGCTTAACCTATTGCTAAAAAGTAGCAGCTTGGAGAAGGCAATATTTACTACAGGAAACATTAGCTTGTCAGAGAGCTAAAGCACTGCAAGGAACCTTTTTGAATGACCATGCAAATCTTCATCCAGATGTTCTTCATGGCATAGAGTAATGCACACTCTGCTGGGAGTTAGATTATGGCCTTTCCTTGCCTCGCTCATAGTCAACATTGTTTCCTTTAGGAAAACAGCTTGCTAATGTAAGATTATACAAGCCGTAATAGGCAAACTTGTGAAATACCATGCAATTCAACTGAACCCTGTAGGCATTTATTTTATTAGTGCTAAGTGATCAAATGATCCTTTGAGAGAACTCCCCCTAAAACCGCTGTGTGATTCATCTCCGAGTTAGAGGAAGCACTTCAACCTAAATGTCGTCGTTCTATTTCAGGCGTATTCAGAAGGGCCCATGGCAGGTCTCCTCCAAACCCCCTTGTCTCAGTCCAGCTTGCCATGTTCTGAGTTGCAAATAGTGCTGGCTACCCAGGGAGCTGTGTTAAGTGCCCTGCTGTCCACCTTTGTCGAACCTGGCTGTCTCCTCTGGTTTTTGAGTGTCTCATTGAATACTGGAAGTACAAACCATCTGTTCTTTTAAATATAGTGGATTATTCTTATATAAGAATATTCAGCATAGGAGACTGAGACAAACACCCTTCTGATGACAGGGTCCCTCTGACCTGTGTAATGCAAGAACACAAACTAACTTTCAGACTTGCTGTGGCATTGATCCGAACCGCACCAGAGGTCCATTCTATCTCTGCAGTCACAACTCTCTAAGACACCAGTATTCCTATGTTGTACTGTGTATTCATAAGCTGAAACAAAACTTTTTTTTTTAGCCGTGCCAGAGCTTAGTTCTGAAGATACTGAAAATAACTGTGAATATTCCCTTACTTTCCTTACTTGCCCTTGCCTGAAAGGGAAAGGAAGAAATGCAGCCTGTAACTGCAGCAATAGAAAGAGCAAAGGGGAGAGTCTGAGTAGAAGGAGGAGCCGGTGTGCAGTGCACAGAAATTTGTGCAGTAGCAACACACACACCATTGAAAATTATCTTTGACCATGGTATAGATTTGAAAATATTTGAATTAAAATTGGAATGAGGGAAACATAGCAAATGAAATCCATCTGTATGAATGTATAACATCAAACAGCTCACAAAGAGTTCCTCTATAAATATTGCCCTTGGACACTCACAGAAGGAAGGGCCACATCTACTTATCAAGCAGCCATGGCACTGAATATGTACAGCATATGCATGGCTTTTATGTGGTGTCCTTTCATGCAGATGTGTTTGTGATATACTTACTTTAAAGGGAAAGTTTTTGGTACCATACATCTGAAGAGCTGTTCTTCTCCAGAATCCAGATTGTTTTATTACCAGCTAAATGTTCTTTAAGCTACCTGTGAATGAGGGCATTGTGACATTTAGCAACTGGTTTGATTGAACGCAGATGTGAACTTCTCCATATTCCATATGGAGAAGATGCAAAAGCAGAGATCGTAGGCTTGTTTCTGATTTGCAAGCAGGAATTTGAATGCAACTACTCGACATTGAGCTACCAAGATAGTTAGAAACAAATTACTCATGTGCTCATCTACGGTGTTGCAAGTGTAACATCAGCTGCAGTTTGAGATAGCGTGCTGTCTTCAAACGTCGGGAAAATACGCCAGTGGATATGAAAGTAAAACTCCTGTAAAAATGGGCGGTATCCATTCAGAAACAAGAGGGGGACAAGCATTTCTGTACATTGCTTCCCCAGCAGCTTCCTAGAAGTGCCCCAGGGAACATAACCACTGCTTTTCTAGTGTCGTTTCAACCTACCTCTGAATATTTCAAGTGCTGTTATCTAGGAAGGCATTTGAAGAAAAATGGGAACAGTGATAAATTGCTAATGCCAGTATGTAAGGTTTGTTTTCCAGTGGTTTTTGAGTGTAAAATCTACTGATGCAAAACTGAAATTTCATGCAGCAAAATTAATTTTATTACTGAAATTTTTATTTCTCACCAACAACTTAGGAAGGAAAAAAACAAACATTTGGGGCCAGTTTTGATGTGTCTCTGAGTGGCTCAGTTCTGTGAGGTTGCTCACAGAAACTGTAACTAGCAGGGCTCATTCTCTGCGCTTCTTTGGGTGAAAAGGGAGGTTTTATCCTTTTCTTCTTTGACTGCGGTGCTTGTTTGTTTGCCTTCCATTTGAACTGATTGTTCCACATTGAAAATGTGGTTTCTCCAGGAAGTCTAGCCTGTAAAGTGGAACAGGGACTGAGCTGTCGTCCCCGTGAGAGACAGCTCTAGTCCCCAAGACAAACATTGATGTTGAGTATTATTACAAGGAAGTATTTCTGAACCTGGATTTTCAAGATCTTTTGGTTTCATTCCATTGTTTGTTTGGTTGGTTGGTTGGTTTTTGTTTGTTTTGTTTTGTTTTGTTTTGTTTGATTGTTTGGTTTTGTTTTTCCCCAGCTTTTTATCCCTATTCAGCTGGGAAGAAAATCTGAATTTTTACCAGCTTTGGTTGCTTGGTTTTCTCAAGTGTCCTTATCTGTACCTGTTCTGCTCTAGCAAGGCTGAGCTGCCAGGAGATACCGAGCTTCGCAGCACTGAGTATTCCTGGGGTGGGGGAGCTTCCCTCCTCCTAGTGTGGTACTGTAGGAGAAGAAAGAAAAAGAGGACTGTGTTTGATCTCAGTTTAGACAAACAATACTCGAGTGATACTCCTACTCGGTTGGGATACTGTCAAGGGACAGAGTCAGTGAAAAACCTGATTTCCCAAAATCTTTTCCCAGGTCTGCTGAAGTTAAGGTTCTGGGAAATACCAGGCTTATACACAGCTTAAAAAAAATAAATAGGATGTTTAGTTTGTCTCAGCACCACAGTCCCTCCTTTTGAAAACCTGCTGGGCAGAGGGAGCCGCATTGTGAAAGCTTGTGGGGTTACCTGAACTTGCACTTGGGGTAGCTCAGCTAAAATGGCAAAAGTGTTCCACAAAACCACAGTGCAAAATCTACCAGGTAGCATCTAGTCACAGCGCACTGCAGGAAGCTGTGGAATCATTTCCCCATTCTCTCACCCCTGTATTTTTTACCCTATTCTCCCTGCTCGCACCCCACCATGTGTGCACGGACCCACTGGTGTTGCACAAGTGGTGCAAAGCTCAAAGTAAGCTCGTTCCAGTAGTGCAGGTCTCTCCTTTTTGTAATTCTCTCAGATCACTTGGAAACTGGGAAGCTATGGTATCATGCGCAGGTAGCACAGCAATAAACGTGTTCTCATCACAATTTACACATAAAGTGTGAGTCCTTTGAGGTAACTCATCCCCCTCTTGACAGCTTTAATAAAGGATGATGGATTGTTTCTAAATGACAGTTTAGGAGGATCAGAAATTCCCCCCTGTATTGTTTGGAGCTCTGGTGTACAAGAGCTGTTTTGTGTTCTGTGAAAGTTGTTCTTGCCTGTAAGCGCTGGGGCTCTATTACTCCCCTTCACCGTGATGAGAAATGCTTGCTTACCACAGGAATAGATTCCTCCTGCTGTATACTCATCACTTTTTTTTTTTGGAAGAAATGTGGAAAAGCAAAGCCTGGCATGGGTAGGAGGTGGGGAAATGCCAATAGCTGAACATGTTGCTGTTGTCAGGATGCTGCTCTGGGCGGTCCCCCCCATATGAGCTGTACAGAGGAGGGATCAGGTGCTGCGCTGGCTTTCTTCCTGAATACTAGGGGGAGGCATCACCTGAACCCATCTGCGCTAGCTCCGCTCTCCCCAGCCAGCATCCAAAGAAGGCTCCAGAGATCCAGCACTCACCTGCACCCTCTTTTCCTCCTCTCTGCCCTCTTTTATTTTTGAAGGCTACATGTGGCAGCTAATTAGTTCTGGAAGGCAGATCTTCCCTCTTGTTTCTTTTTGGCGTGAGACTTACTTCTCACTGCTTTTGCTTTGTAGCTGCACTTGGCAAAGTGGAGTTTGTTCAGCTGTCCATTCCCTAGCTAATCTTGTGTCTTAAAATAAAAAGAAGCAAGTGGACCTTTGGAGAAAAGATGCCACATGACTCTCTCCACATCTTCATGTGGCTAAAACAGCACTGCTCAAAATCATTCCTACGGTAAGAAACATGTTAAGAAGAAAAGGCTCTTTATTAGGGCCGATTTCTCAGTTGATCATGCTCTGAGGTGACAAAATGAAGCCTAGGCAAGAGCCCACTGTGGCTACACAGCAACAAAATCAGACCTCTTTCACTGTATTTAGGTCACTGTGGAAGCAGTGGGGCTGAGTGCCCTTTGGAGCCCACCACCTTCTGTTAGGATGGAGTCAGCATAATCCAGCTTTTGCAACTTGTACATGAAGCTATCCCTTGATGCAAACACTCCTGACAACATGGGAAGAAGACTTTTGGTATAGATTAGCATCATGCCACATGGTCCCGAAAGAAATTCTCAATCCATACAAACAGGAAAATTTTGAAATGGGAAACAGCATAGACCGGAGTTAAACCGAGGCTAGAACTTGCTCAGGGGTCTAGAAAGGGGTCTAGAGGACAAGAAGCTTTCAGTCATCTGTCAAAGGAGGACTGTCCGAACCTCCTGTTTTCTGAACCTTTACTTCTCTGCCCATGAAATTCTTGCGGTAATGCTTCCCGCAGCTAAGAAGCCTTGGATGGATATCAGCTACTTTGTTGGGAAGGAACTATGTAAAACTCACCTGTCCATCCTTTCTCTTCATTATTTCATAGGATGAAGCAATGTTTTTGCTCCCTGCTGGTCCAGAAGCTTCAGGAATATTATTCTTATGTTTTGGTTACCAACACCAGGGTACAAATTTTCAAACAACCTACAAATTTTTAGGTACCTGGTCCATAAAGACAAGATTCCAGGACATACCTATGCATGAAAGTGTGTGTGTGTGTGACTGCAAATGTAATCCAGTTTTTTTCTTATATAAAAGATCATTAAAAAAAAAAGTTTCCATTATTTATCGGAAAAAGAAGTGACAGATTTTTAAATGGGGTTGTTGTCTCTGAACGTCTTTCAGCAAGCAGACCTCAGTATTAGCCTGCAGTCTTTACAGCCTATGTTTGTCAAGATTTATGATACGCTTATTTCTGGGGAGCAGGTACTTTATTTCCTGGTGGAAATTCTTTATTTATACATATCCCACTGTTTTGATTGCTGCTGTGTTTTATGACCGTGATATTCTCTCCCTTAGGCACAACAGGGATTTACCAGGGAGCCAATGGCCTGACAAATACTGCTGGATTCAGTGCTGTGCATCAGGTATGGCTCAGCATTTATTATTGGTAACCTTGCCACTTATTTTAAGCACCTGGGAGACTGGCAGATCAGAGAGATTACCCTGGTGCTTACATATATTTAAGGAAGGTTCTAGCGTGTGTTTTGCCATGTGCCATTTTGGTCTGCTTGGGTGGCCTGGCGGTTAGTTTCAAGATGTGTGTATCAACACATGCTCCTGGCAGTCTCTGCTGTGGTGTTGCACAGCAGTTCCAGGAGTTTCATCATTTCACTGCCATCTTACAACTTTCAGGTATGTTTTCCATCTTACACAGAGAGCTCCCCTTTTAGGATCCTGTCCTCTGCTGTCTTGGCACTGTGTAATAAATAGGAACAAATTGAAAGAGGTGTTTGCAGGTGCTGAATACTCAGCCATCTGAGCCGTCTCTCTGTGCTTCCTTCTTGGAGAGTACACCTGTCTGTGGGCTTCATGCTTCAGATACCTTGAGAAATGTGTGTGTATAAATAAACAGCAAGCATATATGCACAAGACAGATGTTTTTGCAGTAGTAGATGGCTTTTCTTGATTGGACCAAACAAATGCATACACTGTCCAGAAAATGTTTTTTGGTTAGCTGTGGAGCAATAATTTCAATCACTAGACAGCAAGGTACTTGTTCTGACTCATATTTGTAATGACAACAGTGAGCAATTTTGTTATTACTTCAGTTTTGGCTACAAACATGGTCAATAAACACTAATAGAAGTGCATTTGATTGAAGTATAGAGGTTACCTGCAAAAAAGAAAAATAAGTGGGATGTTTTCATCATTTTATGATGTTCTTTAAGAGAAAACAATGAATTTCTCTCATTTCATTTTCAGCTTAAATTTTATTTTGACAACTTGAGTCATCTTTGTTCTTGAGAGCTCCATGGTGACTGAGAGTTAATGAAATAGCTGTGTCATAGACAAAGATGTAAGCAGTTAAGAAGGAAAGGGCTTTTAGTCTTTCTAAAGACTATTATTTAATTTTATTTTATAATAAAATAAATGATGGTAATTAATGTTTCTGAGGAAACAAAAACTGTTGAAAGACAGTATAGTTCTGTATCTGAAAAAGCAAACCAGGTGGACAAGAACAAGGGCTGCAATTAAAAACAAAAGAAACATTTTTTTTTATGTTTTAGTTATCCAGAGAGAAGTTTTCTAATGTATTTCAATGTCATCCTGCTTCTTACAAAAAACAGATGGGCAGAGCGTTACAAAGTTTATTTGGGACCTTTTAAAATAAGACAAAGATCATGATACCTCAGCTCTGAGATCTCTCACACCTCATATTTTTAGTTCATTTTTTCTACAGACAGGGAAGATTATTCCAGCATTTAGTTCTTACTGAGGCAGTGGGACAATCTCAAGTGTGAGCATTTCTGCAAAACAATTGTTAGATTGCTTTTTTGATTGTTGTATCCTATTTGAACAGCTTATCAGAAAATGTTGCTGATCATGGGAAAATGCAGCCTACTTCACTCCTTCACTAGAATTGTTGAACCCTATGATGCAAAATGTGTCAGTGCTGATTAACAAAATCCCATAGAAAAAGCAGAACTTGCCTGATTTCTGACCTCTTGTTGAGGCCAGCTAGTTCTAATAAAGTAGGAATGTATTTGGGAGGAGGAGAAATTTCATAAGTGAAAGAAATGTGGTTCTTTAGCAAAAGTATTCCTGAGCCATGACTTGCTGCATGTGTAGATAAGACTGCCTTGCTGTATGTGGTGCCTTATTTATTCATAACACCAGTCGTACACAGAAATTACGTTTCTTTTTTCCTCAAAGGAATATTCATCATACCCAAGCTTTCCTCAAAGCCAGTACTCACAGTATTACAGCTCCTCCTACAACTCTCCCTACATGTCCACAAACAGCATCAGCCCTTCAGCCATCCCAACCTCCACTTATTCGCTGCAGGAGTCTTCTCACAATATCACCAGCCAGAGCACAGAATCACTGTCTGGTAGGTGCATTTCTTCTGTTCTTAGTTTTGCAGTTCCAGCCATCTGTAGACATAAGCACTGTAACCTTGTTGTTGGAATTTAGTTAAATACATGCATTTACCTGGATAAATGAGATTTCCTAGCACATAACAGTTCTGCTCACACAGTACAACACAGAATTTTGGGAAGAGACTTGAAAATACAAGTTCTGTAAGACTATCCTGTGATGTTTCCATGAGCACGCCTGGTTTGATCTCCTCTTAAGGTAGAAAATAATTACATGCAAAATCCAGATTAGTAAGAAGTACTAATGTGTTTAGCAATGAGTGGCATGCTCTGAAAAAGCCCCAGAGTTTCCTCACTTATTAGCGCACATCTCCATCAAGATTCGTGTTCACTCCTAATAACAAAATGTAATATATGCATTCATAAATAAGTTCATTAAGAGAAAATCTCTCTTTATAAAAAAATCAACATAAACTGTTTGTCTAAGTTAAAAGTTCAGGATGAATTTCATGCAAAAAGTCTTCAGAATTTGTGGCCTCTCTTTGAGCGCTTAATTTTTAAAGTCTTGAGGCTTAAATGGTTTATGGAATTATTGACGGATTATGATCCTCCAATGTACTGTTCAAGTACAGTCTTCAGATATCACTTCCCTACTAAAGTTTTCATTGGCATGCAATAACATTTACATAAAATGCCACATAATTTGAGGATGATAACAGTATACGCCCATTGTAGGTCTGCTGACTTATGGAACAAATCTGAACATCTGTGGTTGCTCTGAAAGAAAAATAAACTAATATTGGTTGTTAAAAAGAAGTGGTCACAGATTGCTCTGAAAGCAGTTGGAGGATTTTCTGTTCTTAGATCTTATCTCAGCCTTTTTGAGAAAGCGTGGCTTCAAAAAAGGCTTGTTAGGCACAATCCAAGCTGCTCTGAAGAAGAATATGGTTATTATAGGAAGCTGGAGAGGCCACAGCTTAGCAAGGTGAAAAGAAAAATATGTTTGAAAAGGATTTGTAATGTAAGGTAAGTGAAATCTGGACAGGTTTAAGAAACTCCAGCCAATCAAAACAGATACTTTATACAGGGAAGTTTTACCTGTCTCTTCTCAGTTATTTCTAAACTACTGTCCCTTGTGAAGTGGAATACAGCTAAACAGGCTAGTTATGTATTTTAAAAATAAAAGTTGATGTTGAAAGTATCTTTTTAATCATGAGTATTCATCGAGTTAAGAAAACATCATTTTTGCAGATGTTGAATTGATCCTCGTTTCCTTTTCCACTTTCTAATTTCTCTCTTGGAAAAGGAGGAGAGGGGGGTAAAACTCAAAAAGTTATATTGTTTTTGTTTGTTTTTAATTTAAAAATGTGTTAAGGTTCTCGAAGTGACACATCCACTTTAAAATGTTTTATATAAAGACTTGGTGCTTTCTGAAATTGTTGCAACTAATCTTAGAAGTTATAAATCATTTCTGTAACAATGTCAGCTATTGACATGAAAAGAGATTTTCTGATAGCATTTTCATAATGTTTCTGGTGCTCTCCGCTAAAAGCTTTCCTGCTTCTATTACAATGATCGGTGCAAAAATTAAGCTTATAATGGAATTCTTTTTTTTCTAAATAGGGGAATATGCAACAACACCAGCAAAAGATATAGAAACAGACAGACATCACAGAGGTTCGGATGGCAAGGTACGAGCCCGGTCAAAAAGAAGCAACGATCCTTCTCCTACTGCTGACAGTGAGATTGAGGTAATGACATTAACTTACATAAATCCAGCAAAGAGAAGTGATTGCATCTATTAGCAAAACCAACTATCAAATGAGTGAGTTGTAAGAGCCAGAGTAAAATCAGTAATACAACTGAAGCCTTTTAAATTGGGTAGTCAGAATAATCACACAGTTTCTGTATTATTAGCATCTCAGACTGTTTTTCATATGTACGTCTTTTTATTTTGTGCTTCTTGTAAGTCTGCTGTTTTGTTCCCCCAACTTGACACACAACAGGTGATGTCTGTGATTGTTAGGAGAGCAGACTCTCAGGGCAATCAGAATGCACGTAGTTCCAGAATTCTTCATCTTTCATTTTGCATGCTTTCACAAAGCATCTGCAGTCAGTGCTCTAAATGGGCTTGTGATCTTAAAAAGCTCTAGTCCAACAGGACATATCTCCTGAATGAACAAATTCTTGCATTTGCGTAATGTGTAACTGTATTTCTCTTTTCCACCCCATCTGTCATCACAGCGTGTATTTGTGTGGGATTTGGATGAGACGATAATTATTTTTCACTCCTTACTCACGGGAACCTTTGCATCCAGATATGGGAAGGTAAAACTTAATTTTTTTAACATTACTGCTTGCCCAGCCAAATTGCATTGGGAACTGTGGGGGCAGCTAATAAGACATCTTTTCAAACAGATGCTGCTGATTTTATTCAGACACATTTGTATAAATATGTCCTGTGGTATTTCCTTCTAATGTGAAAATTTAATTTACCTCTCTTTCATGTTGCAAGTAGCCCCATGTTTTTCTAAAGCTTGTATTGTTGGCTGCTGCTAGATAGGACATCAGGATGTTCTTTGAATGTCTGTCTTCTGTGAGAAAGAGCCTAGCCAGGAGCCAGAGAGCAGTAACTCTGGCCTGAATGAGGTAACATTTTTAAATTTTTTGTTAGAATGCTGTTTTCTTTTGAATCTCAGACAACTTTTTTTGTTGTTGTTGCTGTTTTGTTTGTTTTTTGTTTTTTTTTTAGGAGAAGTTTTGTGTTAGTCAGTCTAGGTTGCCATAAAGACTACTGGCTCTTATTCCCATACAGCTGCAGTGGAATACATTTTTGAGAGTTTTAGGAATCAGATCTTCAGCTGCCCGTGCGTCAGATACCCCCTTTGAAACACTGGCAGTTGTATTTTAGGCAACTCTCTGTGGCTGAACAGACACAACTTGGCTGCTAAGGAGAAAATGCTGGGTCTTGGATTTAGTACCACGTGCTTCAATTTCTTCCTAAGGCAGCTTTTTATGATAAACACTTAAGTCACTTTGAATTACACAATGTCAAACACTTTTAAACGGGTAGGAAAAAAGACAATATCATTACCTAATTAAAGTGGATGACCTAGTTGGCAGCTGTTTCCACACATGGCTTTGAACAGTCAACTTCATCAGGAGACTGGAAAATAACCCTGCTTCTCTCTAGAAAGCAGAAATATGATTTGACATCATTTCATGGCTTTAGCAGCTGTACTTGTTTTACGACACTTATAACAAGCTGAATGTGTAATTAGTAAGATAGATTTATTGTTTGCTGTTAGATGTGCACAGTTGTAAAGGATATAAAATGGTGTTTGTGGTGTGGAAGTCTACTGCAGCATTTGGAATGCTGCTAACACTTCCAGCAGCACCCTCTGAAAACCAAGCATGTGTTTCCAAGCAGGGATTTATTCAGACCCATGTTGTACAAAGTAATTGAAGTGGTTACTTTTCCCAGGGAACATAATGAATAAGGCAGTCTGAGGTATACATGTGTAAGCTCAAACCTACTGCCTGCAAAAAATAGAAAGAACTAGGCAGGATCAGGAAATATAAACTGAGCTGGTGTAGACCTGCAATGTGGTCATACTTAGGATTGAGTAGGGGCTGCAAATGGCATATGGAGAATTCCCTTCACTGTGTGGGGGGATATTTTGGCCCAGCATAAAAGCTCCAAAGCAGTTCCCTTCATCTGCTGCCTCCTGTCCAAGTTCAGAGGATGTGGGATCAGGATCTGCTACATGGGGGACATACGGTGATGGGCCAAGAGCTGTGACAGACTTGCCGAGGTGAGGAGCCCTGCCATCACAGTGACTGCAAGCTATTGCTGATGGGCTGCCGTGGAGGCAAAAGCTGCCATTTCTGTAGCAGAAATCATCGTGGGGATGAAGCAGCCTACAGAGAGAAGAGCACAGGAAAATGGAAACTCAGGGGAAAACTCAGAACCTTCAGTAGAAGGATTTTTTTTTAGTTCTTCATTTGCTTCATCAGTTTTAAATTCCTCAGAGTTTTTCTATAAGGTAATGGTTGTGTTATAAAAGTATTATAGACTAACAACTTGATCCAAAGACAACCAGAGGCTTCAGTGGGCTTTGGAACAGACCATAAACCAAGAGGGAAATAGAGCACACTCAGGCAGGCTGTCCTGGGAACCATTAAATAGTAACACAATTCAGAAATGTTCAAGTGAGTTGAAGTATCAAATATAAACGAAGCAGTGAGCCAAAGGTTAATAGTATTTCAGAATCTCTTACTTTGTGAAAAACATAGGAAGCGTTAATCTCAAAGTAAATTAAGTATCAGGGCCTAAAATTATTATGCTTATATATAATTGATCATAAAAGATTTACATGCCGGTGATTAGACATGCACGTGCCCTGAATTAAATCTCACACATGAAGGTCTTGGTTCTGTCTTCCTCCAGAAAGTGTGCCAGTTTGTACGATATTCACCGTTCCCTGAGCAACATTCCTGTCCCAGTATTGTCCTGTTGGTTGTGCTGGTAGAGCTGCTGTGCAGCCACCCAGAAAACTGGACTATGAAGCCACTTAAGCTGAAAAATAACACCTTTTTCTGGGGTGACTTTTCCTGGGAGAGGAGAGAAAGGGAAGTAGGAATATCAACCTAGCTTCAGAGACTGCGGACTAAACTCCTGTGTAGTTTAGCTACAAAATCACAGTGCTTATGCATATTGTTCTTTTCTTGGTGGTGGTGGAAGTAGGGAGCTGTCCAAAACAATCTGACTTTGGATAGAAAAAAGAAAAAGGAAGAAAAAGGTGTAAAAAAAAAAAAAGAAGAAAAAGCTGTGGGGACGAATTCACAAAAGTATTACCAGTTAGAGTCATTACATGACTCTTGGACATTAATGATTAGTGCTCCAGTGCATGCATTCTGACCTGATTTCATGTGAAAATTCTCTGTATGTCAGGTATAAAACTCATCTGAGGGAAACCTCGGTGATCCTTGCCATAGATATGGGTTCCTCAGTGCATGAGCAGTTGGTCTCGGGTGTTTAGAAAATACTTTGCTCACAGCATTAATAGAAGTTAAAGCACAGAAATTACTCAAGCTTGAAATACGAATGAATGGCTCAGTCTGTGTTGCTCCTCTAATCCCCTCTGTCAAACT
The DNA here is from genome assembly GCF_009819795.1 of Aythya fuligula. NCBI lineage: Eukaryota > Metazoa > Chordata > Aves > Anseriformes > Anatidae > Aythya > Aythya fuligula. The sequence goes on along the minus strand of NC_045574.1, from coordinate 1,493,603 downwards.
CTGCGCACTATTCCGTGTATTAGTCACCAGACATGGGGTCTTAATGTCTTTCCCATATGGTCCCTGCAGTACAGCCTTTACAGTGGCAGCCAGAGTGGCCTACGGATTCACATCTCCTTTTGCTTTCTTGCCCATGGTTGAATGGAGCATACCTGCACAAACACACGGAGTCACAGTCTAAATGGCTGGGGCAGCAAAGCTGTCAAACCTGAGGAAATCTCTCCACCCCCTCATTTCTTAGGAGGAGACTACCTGAGAAAGAAAAAAATAAAATAAAATTCTATAGCCAATTAACTCTGGATATTATGTTCAAGAGTTTTTAGAAACCTGTTCTGCAGGCTTCTGATCACTGCATGGGTACAGAATATTTACCAAGTGCTTAGAGACCACACCAGACATAAACCATCATTATAGCTTAATGTGCTGATCACCAAGCCCTTTCAATCCCTTCAGACATGTATAATAGAGCTCCCATTCAGCAGGAAGGTGGCTGCAGCCTTCACTGTGTCTGCAGAGATCTGCCTGACAAATCACTAACGAAATACAATGGGAAAAATGGATCAAAATCTATTACAGTGCTGTTGGGATTTCACGTGAATTGAGTACATGTCAAGGGGCCTCAGCCATTTGAGGCAGCAAGGCACAACATGGAAAGACTCTTTTAGTAGTATTAGTTCAGACACAATAAAAAGAGATTATGAGCATTTCTGTGCCAAAAAAACAGAACACATAAGTCTATTCCTTTTTCCTTGACTTGAGATATTTGCAAGCTTGTTCCATAATCTGTTAAAGCATTAAGTATTTCTGCATCTCTTTCATAGAAATGTAAGTATTATGTTGCAGATTCATTCTCTTACTTTTCAGAGGACTAGTATCAGGAAGAAAGGGTGCACCAAGTGCATTGTTTTCCCTAGATGAAGGGTATGTGTGAGGCTAATTCCTTTTCTCACGATTTTGTACTGTTTCCAGAATGTGAGTTTTTTGTTCTGTGTTGAGATACTCCTTAGTAAAACACGTCCACGGGATTTTAGTGTCAAAATGAAATGCAATTAAACTAAAATCTAGAATTAAAATTAATCTTTCCATGCATGAGTTACTCTGAAATCCTGGAACTAAATGGAACAAATCCAGAGGACAGTCTAAATACCTGAATTGTGTTGGATCTTTATCAGCACTTTGATGTCTGCTGATACTCAGGAGTTAAGATTCATAAAATTCCCTGTAAGATGCATTTTATTTTACATTTCAGAAGTGGCAACAGTAGATTTCTCCAAGTTGTAAGCAGCCAGGTATCAGTGTGGTGGACACGGGGCACACACTGATGTTATGAGGGACTTGCGGTGCCACAGGTATGCTTGGGAGTAGGAGAGCATCCTCCAGCAGTAGTGGGGCCTTAAGACCTTCTGGACAAAGTAACTAAAATCACTGCTTGGCCCAGCTGAGGAGAGGACCTGAAAATTATTTTCTGCCATTTCAGATAAACGTCAGAGCTGCTGTTGGTTGTCTGAACTGGGCTGTCTTGTTCTCACCAGAAATGTTGATGTAGATCTAAGATCCCTCAGAAGTTCCACTGGCAGTTACATGTTCTTTCAAAAAGCTTTCCTTTAAGTGAATTATCATTACCAATTAAAATATAAAAAATAAAGTCCTTGAAAAGTTCTTGCGTGGCCCTACTTGGGGTCCTTTTAAAAACACAGAGTTGATTTTTTTCTTTTTTTCCCTGCTTTCATTGAATGCTTTGAGTAGCTTGTGCTTTTCCTTGCATTGTTCCCTCACAGGACCCTAAAGCCAGGACCTGATTGAAACACCATAGGGATTTAATCAAATCTGATGGTGATTCATGCTTCTAATGGCCAAAACTGTCCTTAACTACTTTACAAACTGAGGAAGAATAAAACCCCATTTTATTGCTCGGCTGTTAAAAACTATCTGTAGAAGTTGCTAAGGTTCAAATCAAAAGCACCCTCCCTTGAGAACCATTAGTTAATTCAAAGTGCCATGCTGTTGCTTTTTTCCTTCTTCCCTCACTTGAGATGTGGCTATCACTATTGCTGTTCAAACATCTGAGAGTTTTCCATTCCTTTGACAAACATGAGCCAAAGTGCTTAAGGACATCTGTTTATTTTATTTCTTTAATGAGAAAACCTTCCAATTTCTTACAGGCTCAGCTGTGTTTATTTACATTTTGTTAGTCATATGTGTGGGGCACCTTGGGATGTTAAAAACCTGCAGAGGCCTATGTGGAGGGCTGCTAGCAGGCATCCTGGTCAGAAAGGCAGAATGAGCCCTTCCTAAGGAAAACACAGTCCTTGGAACTCCATAAAATAGATTTTCAAAACAAACAGAGCCTAATTCACTCAGTAGATCATGGATTAAGTCAAGATGAATACAATTTGGAAAGGATTTTCTGAGGAAGTTGGAGATTTTTTTACCCACTGGAGGCTAAACCTTGTATTTAATGCCTTTTTAAGTTAAATTAAAAAAGCATTCAATCACTGCAGGTAATAAAAAAGTCTGTTACTTTAGACATGCTGCTATATCAATTATTAGTTCATTATTGGAGAGAAGGGAGTAAATAATTCCAGCTATTTGATTATTTCAAATGTGTATTTCGGGAGCAAACATCTGTGTTTATCATCTGTCCTGGCTTGAGCGGCAGCAGAAACAGCAAAACCAGACCCACAACAGCTTCAATGCTGGGCATGGGAGATGTTCTGAGCTCATGTAGATGTAACCTCTTGTACTGCAGCTTAGGTGAACCGAGGGCTTTCTAAGCAAAGTGCATGTGTGGCATTTGGAAGTATTAAAGGATTATTTCTGACATAAAATACATGTCAGGAACAATGCTGGATTGTCTAACGAGCATGAGTAAAGGGAACCTGCTTTCCCATGTCGCTGAATTGTGACTTGATTTTTAAGGGAAAAGTAGTATCAAAAAATAAAGGAATGTAACTCGCATTAGGAAGTTGCATGTTACAAATGCGCATTTGTGCTGAGGTTTACACAGCACGATGTTTCCACCAAGCTTTCTGGGAGTTTTGTATTTTTCACAGAGCTATCAAGGGCTTACATAGAAATATGGTGATTTTCCTGTGAGAAGGGCAAGGGGGTTAAAACATGTATTTGGTTCAAATCCACTCCTTTTCTGACATTTATGCCCTGTATGGTAAAAAGAAATTATTTGTAGACTTTTGGTTGTGAACCTTTCGTGTTACTGTTGTGGTTTAACAGTGATAGGCAGCTCAGTACCATACAGCCCCTCTCACCCCCCTCCTTAGCAGCTGCTGTGGGGAAGGTTAACTCCATCCCAGCCAGACCCAGTACGATTCCTAAAAAAAACTTCCATTTGTTCTCGAGCATTATGGCCCAGCTTTTAAAATGTATTTAGGTACTGTATTGTACCTGGAATCCACCCATGGGTTCAGGCGCTGTATATATTAGTTATTCCTGCTTTTCCCTAAGCATAGCTCATTTGAGGAGGGAGGAAAACCCTTTCAACCTCTGTGTGCTTCTCGAATGTGAGGATTTAATTACTGACACATCCATTTGCTTATTGTAGTAATTTCCAAGGTGTAGTCCCCAACCACTTCTGAACAGAACCATGCCAGTGAGTTAGAATCCTTCAGTAAATAGTAAGCAGTACTGTGGAAGTACCTCCCAAATCACAGCAATGGTGAATATTGAAAGGTATCTGAAGAAAAGGATTAAATGATACTTGCTTTCTGTCTGGCTTGGACTCGCCATGAGGTCACACTTCCAATGACTGTAGAGACATCATTTAAATTCAGTAGATTGTCTAACAAACCTGGATAGGTCAATGTTTAGGTAAAACTGTATGTCTTCATTTTGGGGGCCAAAAAGTTTAGAGCCTGGAAATGAGAAAAGTGGGTGATGCTATTTGAAAAAGGACAATTCTTTGTCAAAAGAAACAAAGTCACTTCAAAAAATGAGTTTGAGCTCCTGAACTACTTGGGTACTTAAAACCAGTGGTCTCACAAATAGCCACTCTCAGCTGAAAAGCTCTGAGAAGCTGGGTCTAGAAGTTACCTGCTTCTATTAAAAAAAGATAAACAAAACTAAGCTCTAATCTAGTAAAAGAGCTAAATATGTTTTCACCCTCAAAGAGGATGATGGGGGGACACAGGGACACCAAGGGGACAGATGGGGACACAGGAGGACAGAAAGGGATGTGGGCAGACCCATACTAGGCAGGCAGCACGGCCATGGGGCCAGGTGCAGCAGCTGCCCCCCTTGACTTACTGGAACTAGAACTGATGCACAAGGTTAATTTTCTGTTTTTATGGGAAAGCCTGGTTAATGTCTCAAATTCAGATCAAGGTATAAAATGTTACAACCAAAGAACGATTATTCTCACAGGCTCTCTTTGTTCAAACATGTGGCGTTTGTGTCTTTGCTTTTTTTATTATTTTTATACTACAACCAAACCGGTCCATTTTTCAGGAGTTTCCAAGTAATTAAACCCAATTAAAACTATTAAATTCTTTCTCTTGGTGACAACTTCATTATTAACAGCTAACCACAAGGAAGAGATTTAACTTAGAAAGCCCTTGATTGTATACTAATCCGTCTCTCACCTCTGGCTGACACCTGTGGCAGATAAACCCTACAGAATAGGAGTCTGATGAATAACCTTAATTAATACTTTCTTCCTTGTAGAAAAGTAATTATTTGCTCATGGTATGAACAGGTATTTGACAGGGATTTAAAGACAGTGATTGGTTTTAAGTAGAAGGACTTTATTTATTTATTTATTTATTTATTTATTTATTTATTTATTTAAGTGGGGAGGTAGGAAGGTCTGAGTCCAAGATTCACGCTCCAAATGACTTTGTCCTAACATTTTGAATGTTGGTTTAATTGGCACGTTGCTAAATAGACGCGGAGTCAGACAACAAGCGGATTTGTTACCCGTCTCAAAGGAGGCAGCTTTGCCCCTTTACTAATGGCCTGCATGTCTGAACAGGGTACCTGTAAGGCAGAGGATTGGAACTGGCTGATTTGGAGCCAGGACTGGGGTTGAGAGTGACTTGCACTTGAGAGATTGCCAGAGATAAGTCTGCTTCTTGCTTCCTTTCAAAATTACGCTATACAAGAGGGGCGAGCTGGCTGTGGACATCCAGCCAAGTGGATTAGTAGTAACTGCAGGTGTTAACAAACATGTCTTTTTAATGCATTCTTTAGGGCAAGTATAAGCAGTTTATGAAAAATCCAGCTCAGTTTTCCAGGAGCAGTGGTGAGAAGGCCATTTGGGAGGATGCTGACAGTGCAGTTTGAAGTGTGGCTGCATCCAGCAAGGGCTTTTTTGTAGGTAATGCTACCTTTAATAGTGAAGATACAGCAACGCAGGCATAGGTGAGCCTGTCTTTTGAGCAAGGCCAGACTGAAGGCTGCTCATCAAGTTCCTAGCCACCTTCTGTCATCCTGTTATTCATAGTGAGAAAAATGAAACAGAAACAGAATTAATTTTAGGAAGGATGTTTTTAGCTTGTAGGACATAAGTGAATTAAAATTGTGATTTTAAAATGTAACAATTCACATCTACAGAATGAGTTCAAAGAGGAGCAGTGCATGCAACTAGCCAGCACAAAAGCAATATTCAGAGCAAATGTGTCAGCTCATGCTTTTGGGATCAGAAAGAAAACATTCCCCTTGGTGAATGGACACTTTTGCCTTCCCCTGCAGAGTGTTTCAGAGGCTTCTCTTTTCTGTGTTTTCCTCTAGTAGGGCTATCCACTGAAAGGGCAGTAAAGCTGCCCCCCTGCAAGCAGTTACAGATCTGGGAGCTGGCAGTGCCTCACTTCTACTGAAAATTATCTCATTCACAGCATTGTCAGCAGTAGGCAACAGCACATCAGTCCTCCTTAGCTAGAAGTCACATCCTGTGACAGACACAATAGGGAGACATGTCCAGGAATACACTTTAGGTTCAACATACTTGATCGAAATGTGGTTTGTTTGTTTGTTTTTTCAAAAAAAAAAAAAAAAAAAAAAGCTTATTTTCCTCTTTTTATGTTTTAATACTTTGTGAAGAAGTGGAGTGGGGGCTTTTTACCTCTCAGTTCTCTCAGGATGTACGCTGAGCAGAAATGGGCAGCTGTGAAACACTACTACTAGGTAAATATGGAAGTGAAGGTGTGGCAGTTAGGGGGAGTATCAAGCTCTTTGGGAATGAGTACTTCAAAACGAGCACCACTGCTGTGATGCTTATCCCATCCAGCTGACGGGAAGAAGCCCATTAAGGCTGTGTTGATCGGTCATGAGCTGAGCTCTGTTGGGGTGCCTGGTCTGTTGTGTAATTTTTGGGGCTGTTTAACATCAACCCTGAAGAAGGCTCCAACAATGTGCCCTGCAGAGATGAGGCACACAGAAACGCACTGTGGTGCTGGAGGTTTTATTTATAGGAGTTTGTTGCCTGTTTTCTATCCCTGCCTCTCATTGTCCTTGTCTGTGAAAGCATGACTTGTAGATTAGCAGAGGGGTAGGACCTCGCACTTCTAATGTTACTGAACAAACGCTCAGGGTCGAGGTTTTAGGTGAATCTGTTTTCACTGTAAAAAAAAAAAAAAGTGGTTCCTAGAGGAGATACAATTTCAAGCTGACCACAGCCCTTTCGTTCTTGGGCTTCACATGCATCAGAAAACATTGGCTAGATCTGCTATTGAGGAAGCTGGTTCCTAGGGCTCCAGGGTGCACTTTTCCTATGGTAATACATTTTGGCAGGAGTCATCATTATGGATACAGCAACTTCCCATTGCTCTGCTAAACTCAGACTGCTCTAACGTAGGCGTTAGCAGTCTACTAGGGCATCGCCTGCAGCACAGCCTTATCCTTTAGTCCTTCAGGACTTCTGTGTACACTTAGGAAGAGTTCTCCATTAACATCTTCAGGAAAAAAGAAATCATAATTCTCTTTCCAATTCTTTATACCATATACAGAGAATTCTAATGACGCATTGATATACCTGTGTCATTTTTGTGCTTGCCCATCAGTCTGATTCTCCTGTTTATTCATACTTGAATTGCAAGCTGTGGGTAGGGACTGTGTTTTTCCTGTGTGGGTAGAACTAGCACAGTGGGGTTCAAGTCTGGGACTAGTGCTTCTAGATCAGTGCAACAGTAATGCAAATAAATAATTGCTAGTGGAACCCTGGCCTCATGCCTCTAGACACCTACATCATACTGGGAGCACTGATTTGCCTTTTAACTTTATCAGCTTAAGACTTGGAAGCGTGCCTTGTTGCAGAGGAAATATCCATACTGTGAAAGCACTGATGCCAAATCATTTCCCCAAACGACTTCCCCTCTGGGTGGTAAAGTGCATTTTTCTGTTTTATTTTCATTCCATCATATTCTATATCTCAAGAGAAAGAGTTTTTGTTTTTTTTTCCTCTCATCTACAGTTTAATTTCCATATTGTTTAGTTTAAGAGAAGGTAACTCCATACACTGTGGAAATGTTTCTTACTCCCTGTTAGTGATTAATACCAATAAAACTAAAGACAAAACTTAGAGAATAAATGACAGATACCAACGAATGAGACTTCGTAAAAGAGGTTTAAAGGCTAATGATCCTTGAAATGTATAAAAATAAATTGCTTCATTAAAAACTATTTTACAAAATCATTTCTTCCTAGCAGCATATTTTCTTCAAAACAGTTCCCTCGTGTAACTACACCTGGGAAGTAAAATTTGATTCAGTGCTGTTCACATGGGGCCACAGTCAGATGCCCTAATTGCACCTGTGTCCCTGCCCCTCATCAGGGGAGCAGGTTTGGGGCTTAAGGGTAGACATGTTCAAGGCAAGCCTGGTGGAGTTTACTTTTGGCCCAGAGGAGAAAGTGCCCTTCTTTCAGGAACAGCAATACGCATGTTTAAACATCAGTGACTGAGCTTTTCTTCAGATGGGCACAGTGCTCGTGAGTCACACACATGGCTGAAACCACAGCCATTCTGCTCTAATTAAAGAGAACTACACCAAGAATGCGTAATAATTAGGTTAGCGTGTAATACACCATCCATGTCAACAGCATCTGCCGCAAAGGTTGATTGAAATGTACTCATCCTCCAAACATTGTGCTCCCTGTTAGAGTTCCTCAGCTAATTCATTACTGTCCTGTCATACAATAACATGACTCCACAGAAATCTGCAGAAAATTAGAGCAAAGACTACATATAAATCTGACATTTTAGCATGGCTTGTAATGTTCGCGGAGGAAAACCACCCACATGAATGTAAAGATGAGAGATCCCTGTCCTAATGAAGATGAATTACAAATAAAAGCCTGTTGTGGGAGTGCTCTTTTTTCAAGTTCTGTTGTTGTTTAGTTTGAATGGGCAGAATGTTTTTGAGCTTGTTTTTCAAATTAACTGTAAATTATTTTTACTTGCATTTTTGAAGAAGAATATATTCTGAATGAATAATAAAACTTTCTGCTAGAGACCTAGTTTGCCTCAGAACATGTCTGTGCTTTTGTTGTGAGTTTAGGAACAAGGTCGGTTGTTTGAGGAGGGGAGACGTGGAAAAGTGGCTGCGGTTTATTTAATACTGTAGTGCACCAGGCTGGGTGCAGCATGTCCCTTGGTTGTATTTCAGAGCATCAGATCCCCGGGTCTGTACACTGTGCCCAGGAAGCAGCTTTGAAGGAGTACGCCAAGGCGTAAGAGTCCAGTGGCCACTGTCCCCCTACCCACAGGGGCAGCATGAGGGACCAAGTGGCTTTGCTGCACACATGCAGTCAGACAGTAACAGTCAATTCTACACGGGTTTGTCTGCGAGCAGCTTCCCTGGCCAAACAGTCAGCCTGGCTGCTTTGGTCTGATTGAAGCTTGTGTTTGTGACTTAGCGGGGAAGTGAAGTGGTGGCCCTCTCACGGGCAATTGTGGTGTCTTAGCTGGGTAGCAAAGAACAGGGAGAAAAATCATTTTCTAAAGTAAATCAACTAAACACACAGGAGGTCCATATTGCTTGGGACATCCTGCATTAGAGCTGCACAGGAATGTACTTGTTCTGTCACTGATTTTGGTAGGAGCAGGAGCAGGATGTTAAAAACTTCACAGGTGCTTAATATGTACAGGAGCTGTTTTAGAACTGCTGGCATGTGTGTTTTCATGTTCTTTTATTCATGAAAAAGTATGTTTTCAAAATTCTGTAGGCAGCCAGAGCTTCTGCATTGTTTTCTTGCTGTTCCCTTTAAGGAAGCAGTTGGGACCCTGTCTGGGGTCAAGTTAGGGCCAAGTTGGACCCAGACCTGGAGGAACTGCTGATACAAGAAAACTGCAGAACAAGCAAATTGTGAAACAGTCAGTCTATGCAGGCAGGGGCATTAAGTGCATGTCACCATTTCTAACACCAGTTCAAATGGCATATGGACTGATCCAACATTTTAATAAGCAATCTTGTTTTGTCTTCACTTTATAAATAGGTGTAGTTACTTGGGTGTAACTGCCAGTATGACATCTCTGGCTCTGCAAGTAAGCTTTATGCCACTGCAGAGCATGTCCTGTCCTGAGCAAGAATAGTCAGACTTTGACAAGCATTTTATCCTGCTGTAATTGAGTTTGCATGGGAGGATGGGATTGTTTTAACTCTGCTGGTACTGTTAAATAAACAGAGAGCTTCAGCAGAGATGGAAGAGCTTTGCACCAGTGTGGCTGCTCTTGCATCTCCATGTGCACTTATGCTACCAAGGCCAGTACACACTGTGCCACACAGTGGGCTCTGATGTGGGAACAACACGTCTGTCTTTCTGTCCTTCTCTGTGCTCATCACCCAAGTTAGCATGGCAGTAAAGACCCAAGCATAGCAAGATGCAGATTGCATGCTTTAGAGAAAGAGAGATAATTTATGTTTGAACTTGTGGGCTCTGTTTTCAGATTCTGCTCATCGTGTTGCTGCTTGACGTTAAAAGTCTACTTTCATGTGTAAAGAATAATGCTGGCCTCTTACGGCTGATTCAAAGGACAGGGTCTGGAAAGAATCACCCTCTGTGGGCTCTGTTGTTCATAACTGTCCCCTAGCTGCTGTGTACTGATGCTATTGGAAATTACTTCTTCGTCCAACCTACTGAAGCAATTCTTATACAGTCTCAGGTGTTTAAATGTTCTTGTTAAACTCATCTGGATGTACAGGCTGAAATGCATAAGGTGAGCTATATCCATCCTTCAGAGAACAGAAACTGATTAGTAGAGAAAATAGAAAAAAAAGAAAAAAAAAAAAGGGATGGGAAAATCATGCTAAGATACACTTGGGAAATTAAATGACTTTAATGACCGTATCTTCAGAAAAAGGAATGTGTAGATCCTGTGTCTAAGATCTCCCACCCCCAAAAAAGAAATTGAAATGAATGGGAAAAAAAAATGATTCTCCCTCAACAGGACACTACAACGTCTGTGCGGATAGGTCTTATGATGGAAGAAATGATCTTCAACCTTGCAGATACACATCTGTTCTTTAATGACCTGGAGGTATGTAGCTGCTTATTTTATTTAGCATCTTTCTTTCTAATCATTTGCATCTGCTCTACAAACTTGTTTTTCTGGCCAAGAAACTTTCATTATTGACCCCAAAGAAATGGGCCTTAGATGGTTTATTGGAAGCATACTTTTAGTATGTCCCTTTGACATCTTCATTCTGTTAAGGAATTTTTTTCTAAATACACAGTAACAATGATGGCTTTTGGCAGTTTCAGTAAATCTAATAATGAGGACATTACTGCTGCTTCTCCAGAAATTTGCTATTTAATAATTTTATTAAGCTAAATTAGCATAGATCCTATGGGGCAGGTAACAATTAGCTATGATGCAATGCAGAGGTTTTAAAAACAGTGTCTGTTCTTGAGGAAGCTCTGTTCTGCACACAGAGGCAGAGCAGGAGGTCTGCTCAAGTGCAGACACATTGCAGGATGAAACTATGTGAGTTTCTACATGAAAGACCAAGAGGAAAAATTCCTCCTTGTCTGCATTATGGCAGATTGTTACGATCTGGCTATGCCTTCCTTATACAAAGTGAAAATCCTTTTGAATATATAGTGAAATCCAAACAAAGTCAAGCAAGCAAAATTCTGTCACCAGCTGAGAAACAGCTGTATAGTGCTGAAGAAAAGTTGTTTTAATTTGCAATCAGTAGAAATTATGTGAATGAGTCACCTACAGTGAGTAGGATGGGTTTGTGCTGTGGGCATCTTGGAGTCAAGAGTACTGCTTGGAGGAGTTTGGAGGAAAAAGTTCTGGGATCCCTCGGTAGGCTTCTGCGGACTTTCTCTTCACTTGAAAAATGAAGGGTTTGTTTCTGTGCTGGATAAAATGGGATAAAACTTTTTCTGTGCCTGATGAGTTCAGTGAGAACTTCTGATTCCTTCACTGCTTAATTGCACTGTGTTCCTCCACACATTACAGGAGGTGCCTGCTTTCCTGCCACCTGTCTCCTTACAATCTGGGGGTTTGCTTACTGAGAATTATCTGTTTGGTTTTTTTTCAGTCTTCCCTTTTGACTCATGCTTGACAAGTGAAACAAACTAAACTTTTTTTTTCAAATCAAAGACAAACAAAGGTGTTTCGATTTTAGCTGAGCATTTCAGTAATTAAAGTGATGGATAAGGAAAGATTCAAAAGAAGTGAATGTCCCTTACAAAATTCTGTGTTCCGAGAACAGAAGTCATCCATCTCTGTTCATTAGCCATCCTACTCCTTGGTTTTGGATTGTAAATGAAAGTCAGGCTTGAGCGTTCACAAAGTGGTATTTAAGGGTTGTACATCACCAAGTGCTGGGCTTGAAAAAGACACAGTGAATGATATACTTGAGAAAAAAATAGATTTAAAAAAAAAAAAAAAAAAGCACAGAAGCTGCTTCAAGTTCTAGACCCGAAAAGATTACCGTATGCATTAGCACCATCATGTGGCATAACACTGACCTGTGCAACACAAAATAAGCTAAAATTGTACAGGGCTGAAACCATTTCTGATCATATTCTATGGTGGGGCCAGGTGAAAGAAGCTGTAACAGAGAAAGCGGTATGATTGTCACCCTGTTCAGTACTAAAGCAATACTCTTGTTAGGAAATACTAAACATAGCAAGACATTTCTCTGGCATGAATCCTTCCTTAGCCAAGTTCAGGCATTTTGGGGGTGCCCAGCATACTGAAACAGCTAAAGTATGGCTGCCTCAGCGTGGGGGACAATTGTGAGGGAGAAGAAATGTCATCTCTCCTCACCAGAGAGGCAGGTTGGACAAGGAAATCAATTATTACCTTGTTTTGGCAACAGGGGACTGGTTTATTATGCTGTCTGCAGTTTTCAGTGCTGTGCAGAGCAGAAGGTGCTGCCAGGGTATAAAGCTTTGTTGAAACATTCCTAGAAGGTGCCTGATGAGGATAAATCATTTGCCCATAGATACAGCAAGGTTCACACAGTCCTTGCTAGCATTTATGTAATCCTCATTAGCCTGGTAAGGCTGTGACTGGACAGCCTAGCAAAAAATTGGCTTCAAATTCTGAGTGAGGGGCCTGAACTGGAAATAGTTGTTTGTTTGTTTTTTTCTATCAAAGCCACGTGATTCTTGCCTTATGCAGAAATAATGCTATCAGGCATTATTTATTTTATTTATATATATATATATATATATATATATAATTTTATATATATATATATATAATTATATATATAATTATATATAATATATATATTATCTGCATATATGTGCATTATATCAGGCACATCATACTTCTTTTAATGTTTCAGCAAGACAGGAGAGAAAAATAGGGTTTTCCTCTATGGCAACACACTGTCAACTTGTCCAAGAAAACTAGGCAGCCCTTTGTTTTGCTGCTCTTATCAATCAAGATAAAATCAAGAGAATGAATTACTGCAGTTGATGCAAGCTGTCAGCTCAGCGGATGACAGATGAATAAATAGCAGGAATTTTCAGAGCTTGCTTCTATAAAAAAACTGCCAAATGAATACAGGAGTCAGGCCACTGTTACTCTGCCTTCGCCTCACCTGTGCCATAGCCTTGAACCACACGCAGTGCCATCCTGCTCCCTGGCACCCTGTTGTTGGCCAGGGTTTTGTATGTTTTCAGGGTCTTCCTGGGTGGGATTCAGGCAACTTCTTCCTAGATACATTGCCTGGAAGCGTTTTTCCTGCTATGCCAGAGAAGGGGAATCTTGGGCGTGTGTGAAAAGTAGAACCAGCAGATCCATTCAAATAAGCTGCTACAGCCCAGCCTCTCTTGGTGCTGCAGCCTAGCAGAGGCCCGTTTCCCACAAGATTCACCCCCAGCCCTCAGGATAGCAGGAGGCTGATCACCAGTTTCCAGGGCAGGTGGGCGAATGGAGAAGCCCTAGGCCTAGACTCTTACCAAATACTTCTGGTCTTCTTACAGAAAGGGATTCTCTGCCAGCAAGTTAACTCTTGAGTAGTAGAACTTAGAAGATGGATTTATTTCCAGCAGATTTGGGCAGGAGGAGGGTCGATACTTATTAAAACACAGCTTAATGGTGTGGCTGCCCTGTAACAAAGAATGAAGGCACCAAACCTTGACAAGGGCAGCTTTGAGGGTATGCAGCCACACAAGTATTGCCCTGTTCTGGAGGCTGTTAGAAGCACAACCCAGGCAAGCGAGAGGCGTGTGTTTGCTGAGCCGCATTTTAAATTATAAATATGTGGGTGTACCACACTAATTCACCTACTCATGTAGCACTTTGGTGCTTGTTGGACACATCACCTCTGACTGCAGTTGCAGTACAGGCAGGTTAGATCCCTACTGTCTGCAAATGCAGGCCATACAAGGTGTGGCCTATAAAGGTCTCTGATCACACTATAGACTATATGAGTAAATACACTTGAAAGGAAATCTTCTCACTCTTTGTTCCCTTTTTGGGAAATCAGGCAGAATAGGAATTGACCACGGTTACAGATCATGGTGAAGCTCAAGTATGGACTCTGGGCTTTTCAGGGTTGTGCTTTTTCTCCCAGGCTCCTTTTGTTTACAGTGCAACACAAGCTAGAAAATAGTACATTTCATCCTCCCTCTGGAGATATCGTTGCCTAGCACTCTAGAAAGCAGGTGTGAAGGACAGCAGGACCGAGAAGGGGATGAGGAATTAGCAAACAAGGGGATTAGTGTGTTTACAGGTTATTGCCTTTCAGAGCCCTCCCTGGAGGTTTCCTGTTCTGGGAACTGTTAACCCCCTATCCCCACCTTAAGAAGAGATGTGAGCTCAAGTGATCAATGAATTCATTAGATGTTTTTTAAAATTATCTAACACAGTACTGATACAAAAATGGACAACCTGTATGTCTGCAAGCTGTTTCTACATGTGCAAGAGACTAATCTAGAGAATATGCAGAGAGAGCAGAAGTAGTAACTGAAGGAGCTTCTCCATGCATCCTCAGAACCAGCTTGTATTTCACAAGGAAGCAGCAGAAGCTTTTTCCAAGCCTGTGGTACCATTTCAAAGCTGTGCTAGCTCAAGCACCTTTCTGTGTGGGTTCAAGGGCTTGCTCCCATCTGGAGGCAGATTGTGTATCACTGACTGGCCTGGAGATGTCACAACAGTAAGAACAGTTCCGTTCCAGGAGCTTGGAGGATTGACTAGGTCTTACACGTTTGACTCAGTTACAGGTTGCACATTCAACAGATCACGTACCTCTGAGATCCTAGAGTATCGTTTTAAAAAGTCAGCAGATGTGGAAACTGGGTTTTCCATTGCAGACTTCCATTCAGACAATCTGGACCTTCTTTTCAGCAGCCCAGATATCCTGCCCTGATTCCCCACTCACTAAGATCTCAAGGAAATTCTGCGAGAATGAAAAATTAGTCTCGTAACCAAGTAGTAAAACACGGTCCACATTCTTGCTTTAACCAGCTTCCCTGTGTTTTACCCAGTAACATGATAGGCTCAGCCGGCGGACTATGAGGTAGTGTCTCACCAAGTGTCATGGTATTTTATTAAGTCAGAAATGTGATAGCTACTGTTGTCACACTTCAGTGTACAGAACAATTCATTCATAAATGAGAAAAACAGATCCCTCCACAAATACCTTTCCCTTGACTTAATGCCCTGCATCACACAACTGAAATGGAGTGGGCTGCATCAATATTATCCCAGCATGGCTCACAACAGCTATGGAGAGGGGGGCTTAAAAAATGACAGTGGGTGGAAGAGAGAGAGGTGCCAGCAGAAATCTGCAATACAGTTACTTGGTTCCGGTTATACAGAGTATACACCTCAGTCATATGTTGATGAAGAGGACTGAGGAGACAAGAACAAGATAAAATTGGATGACTTGTTGAGAATTATCTAAAACAAGTTCTGCAGAAAATGTCATGATTATGAGCAAGAACAATGCGTGACATATTGCCGTTGATATCAAGCTTAGTTACTTGTTTGGGGATTTTTTCTTTTTTGGATGGGCTAATTTAAAGGAATTCGTAAAGCCTATAATTATGTAAGGTAGGAGATCGTGTGGTTTATAAAATACTGTGGTGGTAAAGGATAACTGTTCCTTAGTTAGCTGTAGTTGTTCTGACTTCAGTCTCCTTATATCAACTGTGCTTTTACTTCTATTGAAAATCAGCCAGAACAAAGGGTAGTGTTTGCCAGCTTGAAGGCTTTCTGTTTTCTCCTTACCTACAAGGATCATAGAGAAAAGAGATTAAGGCAGTAGGGAGAAGCTTACAGATTTTCCTCTCTCTAATGATGGTGTTAAGACTAGGAAGGAAACAATAGAAACAACATTTCTCAAGTTTTTGAGGCAGGGCCTCCATGATTCAAACAATGAAGAATTTTGCAAGATAAGATCTTGAGTACGTACTTCATGCAGGCTGAGCTCTAAGTGTACCTTCTGGTTAAATTTCCTGTCCGTAGATTTCCTCATTACTGACATATTATTTCTTAACTCTGCAGTACAGGGCTATGAAAGGGTGCCTTCTTCAGTGCTTCTCTGCACATCAAAGGAAGCTGAACCCCCTCAGTATGCCCTGGGAAAACACCAACAGGACAGGTGTCTCTGGAAATTTCTGAGACAGATCTCCCCTTATAATTATGTGGGGATACACCGTCTGTCCAAAGCAGTACTGTCACAGTGGGAGAGGCTGCCAAATCTGTGCCTTATCATGTATAACAACATTTACAAAACAGTTTTCCTGGCTAAAAGACAAGCCCCTCTCTCTCCCTCATATCTGCATAGGAAGGAATTCCATTTAGTGCGTTATTAAGGAGCTGTTGTGCCTTTAGATAGCAGCTTGTCTCACACACATTTAGTTATTTATGCAAGTGCTGTGTAATATTGTTTGTAACAATTAGCTGGCTATACTGTACTAGACAATGTTGGCAACGTGTAAGATTTTCTCGTAGCATTAGCCTTGAAGTCATTTTTCATTACATGAAGTGTTCTTTAAAATGTTTTTTCAAAGTATTTATTTACTGATGTATTTTTTTCATACGCTTCTCAGGACTGTGACCAGATCCACATAGATGATGTATCGTCAGATGATAATGGTCAAGATCTAAGGTATGGGATCTCCGGGTGGAAGCTGCAGGCCAGGTAGTCCCCAGCTGTTTGAAAATAGCAGGGGGTTGGTCAGTGTTGTAAAAAAACTTCCTTGGCCATGTGCCTTCTCCCCTTCCTGGCTCCATGCTGTCTGCAGTTATTAAACGCACAGAAGTACAGAGCTGCTGTTCACACATTAATTTGCCTGTGCCTACTGTCAAGCCCTGACCTTGCTCAGCTTTGAACCATTCTAGGAATTATGTTTAAAATTAGGGTGAACTTTGCTCTGACTACACTGGTTTCCAACATGATTTGGCCAGCCAGTTGGCTCAAGTGTAGCCAAACCCTTTCAAAACCAGACTGAAAGGTTTCCCACTGCCCAATCTGTAATAAATGGGCTTACTCGTAAGGACTGTCGTCCTTGCCAAAGCCACAGCCTTGTCACTGGTGTAAACATACACCAAAACTGCACTAACTATTAATATTGCCTGTTTAAGTTCATTAATCATGTACATAAAAACTATTTTTGTACGATTACATTTACCTTTCCCAAAGTTTTGCTTGTAGTCACTGTAATCAGTGCAAGAAAAAGATACGCAGAGCTCTTAAAAAACTTTAGTTTGTGTTTTTGTGGATGGTTGTTTTGAGAAATTGGTGCAGAAGCAGCATAGAAAGCAAAGGAGCAGTCTTCTGGAAGAGCTTTCTCCTTCTGTAGAGAACACTCAAAAGATTTTTTGCTGAAACTGAATTGATGGTTTGTGCTTTGTAACGCACTGAAATGGCACATGCATGTTTTGGTCCTTTGGCTCCTGTGGCTTGTTAGCAGGTGAGTCTGGATAAATATTCAGACATTGATTAAAATAATAATTTGGGTTTTATCTCAGTCAGTGCAATTACTTTGAGTGAACAACAACAACAAAAGCTGTAAGCTAATAGTGTATCATGAATCCTGTGAAAAGCCCCTAAGTGGTTTCAGTTGTAGATACTTCTCATGCTTATGGTTTGTCTGTGTGGTATATGAAGTTGAGCTAAATGAAATACGTTAAGCATGTTAAATTTATCTGGATGTTCTAATACTGAAATAAATTGGCCTCAGAGCTTTCAAGAAGGGGAAATTACTGCATAGTAAATCAGGATGTGAATGTAGATGCACTGGCTACTGCCCCAGTGAGGTACCGGAAGCACATTAAGCTGAGCTGGCTTCAAGATTAGCCCAGAAACACTAGGTCTGTGTCACTGAGCATTTCTGTCTCTTCCCTTTCTCTGGTTCAGTTTGTCTGACTCCGCTGGGTGTGTGACCTGACCCAGCAGACTGTGTCCCATGAGTGCAGCTGCCCTCTTCAACTGCAGCCCAGTCTGCCTTCTGCTGAAGCTCTGAAACCCACCCTGATGCTGCCATCCAGCAAACATGTTAGGATAACATGAGCTGCTCCATACCCCACCCCCAGCCATATTTTCAGGGAATTGATCCAGCTGAAAAGCAACTTCTTTGCTTGTTTTTAAACTATGTTGTCTTTAAACTGGAACAGTTCCCTGATCTGATGCACCTCAGTGCTAAAGAAATGCTTGCACTGATACAAAGCGAGGTGCATCAAGGAGGGCTCAAGACGGGAACAAACACCTGGAAGAAGACAGGCTTGCTGCCTTCCAAGACATTGTCAGTTTAGAATGCCAGTGGAACTGCCACTAGCCCCCACCCATGGTGGTAATTACCCTGGGGTTGCTTTGAAGTTTTCATTCAGTTTTTGTTTAAAAAGCTTTACACAGTGCAGGCATTTAAGGCTTGTTTAGTTATTTTTTTTTTCTTGATTAATGTGTTCAGTTCATGTTTAACAATATAGCCAAGCAGCCAGAAAAATTCTTTAAGATTTGACTATTTCTGCAGCTTAGCAGCCTGGATGACAGGCAGGTAAGGATTTTCAGTGACCTGAGGACAGTCAGATGTTTTGTAGTCCAGAGAACCTCAGAATTGACAGGAAGTGCTAAACAACCTGTACTGCTTACAGTTGTGGTAGTTGTCGCTGTTTTTTTTTCAGAGATGAGGCTAATGACTGTGTGGGATCATGGGTCTGGCAACCAGGCTGATTCCCTAGCCTGGAAATAAATCATTCAAGTAAATGAAAAATAACAGGCCACAAATGCCCTTTCAAATCTTTTGGTTCTAGTTGCGCACAGAAAAGTTACACAGTGGAAACGAGCATTAGGCAGGGTGGCACACACCCTTCTGGGATACGTGGGTGAGAGC
This sequence comes from Aythya fuligula, assembly GCF_009819795.1. Lineage (NCBI taxonomy): Eukaryota > Metazoa > Chordata > Aves > Anseriformes > Anatidae > Aythya > Aythya fuligula. The sequence goes on along the minus strand of NC_045574.1, from coordinate 1,474,847 downwards.
AGGCAGCAAGGATGAACTCCACGGCTGTACAGCGTGTGCTGTGTACATCTCTGCTGCCACTTGACTCCACATCACTTTTCAGTTGTTTCCGCTCCCTGCTGGCACTGTATAGACTGTGATTATAATGACCTCTCCCCTTCCCTCCTCCTTCTCCCAGCACATATAACTTCTCTGCAGATGGCTTTCACAGTTCAACTGCCAGTGCAAATCTATGTCTGGGCTCAGGCGTTCACGGGGGAGTTGACTGGATGAGGAAATTAGCATTCCGCTACCGCCGGGTGAAAGAGATGTACAACACCTACAAAAACAATGTAGGGGGTGAGTATTTACTGCCAGGCAGCAAGCATGCCGTTCATCATCTCAAATACTTCTGACCCTGCTAGAAGCATGCTGTAGAGGAGGTGTAGAGAACACTGTGATAAGAATATTTTACACTGAGCTGAGCAAGTGTTTCAGCAGTCATTCTTAAATGAGGATTCAGTATGAGGTTTTTAGAAGATATGCTACAATACTTGGTTTAATGGTTGGAGAAGGACTGAAGTCTGAGCATGGGCTGTATTTTATTATTACTTTGGCCAGAGGGCAGCCTTCTCAAATTTTCCAAAATGTCTAGTAAGCAAGCAAAAAGTTTAAAACTAAATATTTATTTATTTATTCCCCACAGAAGAACACAGGACTGATTTCTGTCTGAAAACATAACTACTTGCTTTTAACTCCCCTAAAACAATACCACCAGTTCTTCCAATAGGTTTTTCTGATTCTCTTTTATAACTTCAACAACAAGTCTGTGACAAGAAAGAAGTAAAACTAAGAATTGTTAAAACGCAGACTTTTTGTTGTTGTTTTGTTGGAGGAATACCCTCCCACGTTTACTAGAAATGGTGCACGGCTTTTTCAGGAGGAAAACAAAAACCTTCCTGGCTCCAGCTCAGGACATCAGCCCCTGTACACGGCTCTTTTGTCCTCTTGCTCATTTCCCGTATGAGCTCTGTGATAACTCCAAGATGTTTTAACGTGGTCCTGCAGACTGCAGGTGACTGATACTACTCCCTCAGAGAGGAAGGAAGCTGAGCTCTAGTAGCACAGGCATGCATTGCAGTCTGGGTTTATGGACCTCAGAGCAGAACCTTGCAGTGATGTGGCTGTGGGTAAAGGGGAGCAGCCTGCACTGAGGCCAAGAGAAAGGCCTTTAGGAGAGGCAGGATTCAGAACACAGCCGGGAGGCCTTTGGCATACTACATACAAAGCCACGCAGCTCTCTTTCTGTGCTTCTGCAAAGATGCTTTCCCTGCCTACAGGTTTAATAGGAGCTCCTAAGAGGGAAACCTGGCTGCAGTTAAGAGCAGAACTTGAAGCGCTGACTGATCTCTGGCTCACACATGCTCTGAAGGCGCTGAATTTGATACATTCCCGGTAAGAACAGCTTAAAGAATTGCCTACGGGCTTGATCCAGGATCTCCTTTGCTTCCCTTTTTTTTCTCCCTCTAAACAAATTGAGACACATTTATAGGACTTTGCTGGCCAAACTTGTGGGAGGCCTGTCTGCACATGTTGGTCAGACGTGTTGGGGTTAGCTTGAGATGATGAACTGAGCAAAAGAAAAACCAGCCCTTATTTCTTGCTTTTCCATGACTGCCTCCTCTGTAGTACACTTTTCCTGTGCACAGATTTAGAGAAGGAAAGGGCCCTTCTATCCCTGAACATGTTCACTCAAAGAACAAAAGCATGGCCATTACCTAAATAGCATTTAAATTCCTGCAGAATAGATCCTGGCATGCGTGCAGTAAGGCTGCATCACTGCTGATGATTTGTATTTTTTTTTTCATTCTATTAAATTGATAAAGAGACAATAACAGTACTAAGATTACCTGCCTCTAGCTGCATAATCCTTCTAGCTCCATAATTCCCCTTGGCTGGAGAACTTGCATTTGCAAGAAAGGTTTGCTTCCTGCCATCTTTCGATTTAGAGTAAAAGAAAGAAACACATATTGCCATTTCTACTAACTTTTGTTTTCTAGGCCTAACTGTGTGAATGTGTTGGTCACCACAACTCAGCTTATACCAGCTCTTGCAAAAGTTCTTCTCTATGGACTGGGCACTGTCTTCCCCATTGAAAATATTTACAGTGCAACAAAAACAGGTAAGAACAAACTAACTTATGCTTCACCAAAGATAGATTGAATTTTTGTCCCTAAGTCAGGCACATCCACTCAACCTGATCACAACAAGCAATGTGTGAACTTTCATTTTAGCTCCATGTTTACACATCTGTGATTTGCATCCTGACTGACCATACTTAAGCTAGTACAGAGTACAAAAAATCAAGTCTTCCCAAGCATCTCTGGGAGGGAACAAGTCTGAAAAATATCCACCCTGTGGAGCAGCTAAAGTATGTTGGGTCTTAACTGCACCTAGCTAGAAGGAAGGCAGTCTGGTTGTACGTGTTACAGAAACACTGTTTGGATCCTGTTGCTCTTGCTGGAGTCAAGTGTGCTGAATGAGTTTTATGAAGCTGTGAGAGTAATAAATATTGACAGGGTTGGCTTGGAGGTTTTTTTTGCTTTGTTTTCTGTCCCTTTTGGTTTAAGTGTTTGAACTTTTGAGGTTTGTTTTTCATGAACAAGCAGAAGAGGGCTCTCAAAACTAAAAATGATGACCATTGTATCACTCTACCAATGGCCAGTCTAAGTAGTTCATCAGTCACAATGGTTACAGAAAACTTGCAGCACTTAGAAGTCTTCAGCTGATAAAGAAAGTGCTAGTAGCTTTCATGGGATGGAAAGAATCCATCTCACATGAAGATTAAGTTGGGTTCTAATTTCTAAAGAAAATGAGCAATGCAGCAAGTTCAATTAGGTTCCAACTTCAGTTCCAGTACCTGAATGTCAGCCCCACTTGTTGTATGTGTACAGATAAAATATGCATCTTCCCTTCTGTTTCTCAGGGAAAGAAAGCTGTTTTGAAAGAATAATGCAAAGATTTGGAAGGAAAGCCGTGTACATTGTAATAGGAGACGGTGTTGAAGAGGAACAGGGAGCAAAAAAGGTACAGTTTGTGGATGCCATCCTGGATTCTTCCACATTTTCATTTCAATGGCTCATTCTTTACTTAAGCATTTAATGAAGCTCCCTCCATTTGAAACAGCTTAGAATTGGTCTAATTTCTTAATAAGCAAATGGCTTAACAACCATGTGAGCTATTTCATACTGTAAATCCTCCCTCCACCTTGGCAGTTAGTGAAATTTTTCAGGTAGCTGTTCTGTCACGTGTTCCAGGAATCATTCTTGCTTAATAAAGATGGCTTTAAACACAAGAAAAGGAAAACTCCAGTGTGTGATCTCAGATGAGCAAGCAGGGTGAATTTCTGATCTGTAGCTGTTTTGTTGTTGTTGTTATTTTTGTTTTGTGAAGTCCAAATTCTTGGAATTAGTTTTGAATGGTCTATTAGAACATGTATGTATGCACACTTCTATTTATGACTCAGTGAGGTCATAGGGCATAACATCATTACAGTAAATACCAAAAGGACCAGTACTGAGCTGTTGCCTATATTAATGATTTATTGATCAGTGTGATTGATTTCACAAGCAAAATGAAATCGGGAAGGTATACAGAATTTGAAGTAGAACAAAAACTCTGACAGCAGTATGGTCAGGAATGATAAGCCCACAGTTTGTAGCATTTCATGCTTGATGAATAGCCCACTGGCATAGGTAGACATAGAAATAATTAAATGGACTAACCCTTGCATCCAATTGAGTTCTACAGCCATTAGTGTCCACAGTTCACTCATTGTGAAACAGGAATTGAAGTTTCAGGGACCAGTTGAAGCATCTTTCTTTTCAGTAGGCTGTAAGAGGAGAGAAGCTGGGATTCCAGAGCTCGGAGAAAGTACAAGCAAAGTTTAAGAAGACCAAAGCCCGTGTTCTGGTTACAATGATTTACGAGGAAAAAAACGAGATTTAGAGTTACAGCAACGGAGTACCTTCTGCCATGCACAAATGATGTCAGTGTATTAGAGAAACACAAGAGTGGTAGTAAGGTAACAACTGAAGACAGAAAGTAGTCACATTTATCAACTAAATTGTGCAACATGAGATTTGAAGTGCCACAGTTTTCATTTCCTAATCTTTAGGACAGCAGCCTGCCTGGAATCTCTGTTTATTTAGCTTTACAGAGACAGGAATACAGTTTGCTAATGGCAAGCATTAATTTCAAGATATCTTTGTGCATCTTGAATTTTGTGTTCCTGTTGTACCTGCAGCAATGTGATTGAATTGCATTTGCTTCAGGAGCACTGCACTTGAATCTAGATACAGGGATTGACTGCATGAGGCCCATCTTCAGCAAACTGATTAGTTTTTAGGAGACACACAGATGGTTGTAGCTTAGGTAATAGACAGAATATTACATCACGGTAACTCAGCTGTGAGGCTTGACTTTATGCTGGAGGACCTGACATCTCATTCTGAACGAAGCTTCTGCAAAGACTTTTCAAACAAATCTAATTCCTGTGGTTGCATAAACCCAGGAACAAAAGAATCCCAGCAAATAAATAAGGTGGTCAGCACATGTTCTAGCCCCAGAATTGTATCTCAAGTCATCATCAAACCCCTCCTTCTTATAATACATTTAGCCTTACTAATAAAACAACAAATCCCACCCCTTTGAAAACTGCTCAGATTTGCAGAGGGTTCTCTAGTTCATGAAGGGTTAAGGAGTCCTCAGAGATGAGTCCAGAATGCATGACTGGGAATGAAGTGATAATAGTCTGCTGCTTTTGACAGCCCAGTACCATACTTCAAAGGTAGTGGGTCAGTGAACATGACTGCATCAAAGGCCACCAGGCTCCCTGGCAGTATGAAGATGTGGGAAGGTTCAGCGGGCTCATAGAGGCAGGATTTCAAGAGTCCTCTTGCTTGTGTTTCTTGGCCTAAGCAGCTCTCCCATTAGTGGAGCACATTCTTTGCTGGGCTGTCACCTCCTTTGATTGATGACTATCATTAGTCAAGACTTCTACACACCTGAGCTCTATACAAAAAAAAAGTGGAGAGAGAGGGCAGGCAAAGAGCCTTTCACTGTTTTGCCGACAGCACTGATAATATCTCCTTTTTTTAGTGGGTCATTTTTCTTCACCTGTCTGATGAGTGGTAAATCTGTAAATGCTGAGCAGCAGGAGAGGCCAAGAGACCAAGCTTTCTTCCCTTTAAAGAAGGAAAAATAGATAATTTAATGGGAGGGGTTTAATAATAACCAGGGGAAGGGAAGGGAGAAGGAAGTAACTCTTCTTCTTAAAGTGAAATTGCAGAGCAATGGAGTCCAGGCACTTCAGAGGTCTGTGTTTGCTTGCTGTTTCTACACACACTGATGAATAGCTTGAAGGAAGCATTTGTTTACTGATAGGCAACATACCAGAGGGAAACTTGAGTTGTATTTAAACATCAGATGCATGTCAATAGACACTACACTGGAGGTTTTTTTATACAGGTAGGTAGACTTGGAAAAGGATCTTCTCCCTTCATCAGCATCATCTCTTCTTTAAAGCTTTGTTTATGCTATTTATTCAGAAACAGTATGTTTACAGTGATAAATTCAGAAATTATTCTCACACTAGAAAGACAGTACACTTTGTCAATTAAGGCTTAGTTACTGCATACTTCACGTTGACTGTACAGATACCTGTATTTTGGGAGGAAGCTAAGAAAACAATGATCTTATCATAAAATCTAAGTGCAAGTATGAGCTGCGTATCTTTGATCTAAAGTAAAATTGTTTGAATTGTTTTGGATAAGAAACAAATGCAGCTCAAACCACAGGCTGACCAGAACATACCTAGAAGAGTTGAATTTAACATTTAAAAACAAATTCTAATTATTTTGATATTTTCACATAAAAAGTGGCCATGGCAATTGCAGCCATTGCTAATCTTTATGGAACTATGTTGTTAGAACTGGACTTTGATAGAACTATTTATACCTTACCAGATTATAGTTTCCATCTCAGGTCCTTTGTTTAATTGAATCTCTCTTGTTTCACAGCACTTATAAAAAGCTGGAATCTTTCAGAGATGTTTTGTTTTCCTATGGTATATTCACAATTCTCATTAGATGATCTTGTTATCATAAAGAAGCTAATAGTAGGTCATAGCTGATTTGTCTAGATGCTAGGATATCAAGTGGCATGACTGGTTAGAACTTGGACATTTGTATACATGACTTCAGATTTATCACAATTAATATGAATTGAACAACAGGAAGGCAGAAGTACATATGATAGTCTCTCAAAAATTAGAATTGGGAGACTTCGTTGAGGACGGATTGTCATATAAACCTATTGCACCTTTCTCTGAGGCAGTGGTGTTACACTAAATGAAAAATCGATCTGAGCAATGATACCAGTTCCTACCTTTCCAGGAAATGTAGCATGACCTATTGCTCCAGTTAATTAGGAAAGGGAAGTAATTGTTAGAAAGCATGTTGTCTCTGTATGGTATTGCATCTTTGTAAGTTTAAATAACTTCATTTTGTGATAAACATATTGTTTACTTGGCTGTGATGCACTGGCTTTCACTTACAGCAAACAGAATAACTTTGAACCTTGTGTTAGAGGATAGGATTACAATGCTTAAGATTCTGTATAGTTTGTTACTATAGACAAACATCACAAAGTGGCAAGAAAATTGTTTCTAAGAGTACTGAAATTCTAGAAACTTTCTTAATTAATCCCTAAAAAAAATACAAGGGTAAAGTTTAGTGGCTAGTACATTCAGAAAGTCTTCCTGCATCCTACATCATCCCTGAAGCAGGACACTCACAAATTGTGGCAGATCTTTCCTTCCTCTCTGCATAGGAGAAATGCCTCAGCAAATAGAAACTTCCTTCTTCCTTCCTTTCTCTCTAAGATGAGCCTCCTTGCCTGTGACACCATGACAACCTGGTGGCCCAAGTACAAAGCTCTGTTACTGAGGGTCCAAATTAAGAAATTTGTTTTCATCTCAGTATTAAACAACAACATCCACCAAAACAAAACAAAACAAAAAACCCTCTTTTGGTTTCACTCTAGCACAACATGCCATTCTGGAGAATCTCTTGTCATGCTGACCTGGAAGCTCTTCGGCACGCCTTGGAACTTGAATATTTGTAGCAGACCCCAACATCTTAGCACTGTGAGGGCTTCACTCAAACTATTACATCGGTTCCGCCTATTCCTCAGCATTTTCTTATTAAAAAAAAAAAAAAAAAATCCCACAGCAACTGCAGTTTTTCTTTTTTTGAAGGAGAACCCTTTCAGTGGAAGCCTCTAAGAACTTGCAGCCAAAGAACATTGTACCAAGTCCTTCTTCTTTTGAACAGAGGAAAAGCCTTCAGATAACTCTGGGGAGCCTGCAGTTACATGCTTAAGCCGGATTCACAGAGCTGTAACTGCCTTTTTGCCATCGACAACAAACACTAGAAGTCTTGGGTCTACTTGTCAGTTTTCTTTTAAAAGGGGAAGAGGACATAATAAAGAGTCTGTGAGCATGCTCTGTGCATAGTACATCATATCACATGGGACCTTCTGAAAATAAGAGTGAAACTGTTGATTTTTTTGTTTGTATTTTTTAATTTATGAACTAATCTCATTACTCTGGTATTAAGCTCTGTACCTGTGTTTTTAATCTGGCTTTTTGGGGTGGGTGGGTGGGTGGGGAGAGTCCTGCCATTCTAAATTAAGAGTTCATTTCTCCAGGACAATCTCTGGGGAAAATCATGTTGTGTACAGTAACAATAAGGACACATGGGACTGCCGGTAAGAACTATAGCTGTGTTTTTAAATCTTACATGGATGGTATGTGGACTGTGCATGTGTCTACACGGTGCCTTATGCTGCCATCTTGGTTTGGGGGGTTGGGGGTGGGGGAAAAGTACCTTGTGATGAGTGAAAGGCATTAAATAAAAAAATGTTTACATTTTGGGGAACTAGGTTACCTGCCTTCTCTTCTCTCCAGCTGCTCTTGGGCCTAGGAGTAGGCCCATGCTGACCTGGAATACATACTCCTCCTTTCAAGGTGGGGTTGGATTAGGAGGACTCTGAACACAGCCCCTCAGAGGCAAAACGGAGTCTGTAGCCAACTATTCTGTCTGTTGGTGCACAGAGTGAAGACAGTGGGTCTGTCCACTGGAAGAGAACACGGATGGTCAGCAAATCCAACTTCTCTTGCAGAGGAAGATGCAGGGCAAGCAAATATTGCAGCTGTGCATATTTATTTTTATGTAAATAAATGCATCTACAAGTATGTTTCAGCTTTAGGATTTCTGCTGAACTGGCAGTTAATTCTTGCTGTCAAAATGTTGCAGTTCTCTGGGTTTGGCTGAATCTGATTCATTTTCAAAACTGCTCTTTCTTGCTTGCACCAAATAACCTCACAAGGATCACAGCCTTACTGGAACAAGGTGTTAGAGCAATGCTGCAAGTAACATAATCCCCTTATCTATCATGTGTGAAACACGATCAAACACACATACATTGCACAAATTACAAGTGTTACACAAGTGCTACATAAGTGCTACAGAAGCCTGAGTGATGCTCCCAATGTTAAAATACTTTTACCACAGGAAACGGACTCATTGCGAGATTTGTGAGGGGATTTTCTGCAGGACTCAAACAGAGAACGCGATCTCAGTCTTGGGCTCAAAATGTTGCAGCACTGCAGCAGTTTTAAAATGTTAGCCATACTCATCAACAGCAGGCATGAACAGAACCATCCTGTGAGTACATGCTTTGGAGGCATTTGCAAAGAGCTGGTCTCTGGGCTGAGTACAACACACAACAAATTAAAATGTGATTTTTCTAGCAGAGGCACTGCTTGTCCCAAGGTCTGCTGAGAGGCGACTGGTAGAATTTTTCCTTCAAGGTTTTCCAGCAGTGTATGAGTGTCACAGGTAGGCAGTTTTATCACAAGTCAAAGAAATCAAACTGGAGAACTGACAGATACTTGCAAGATAAGCACATCTATGAATAAAACTTCTGAAAAAGGAACAAATGCCAGGGATAGCAGACTCCTAAGAAAGCAATACTTCAGCTTTTAACACCCTGTCAATCAGCTAATTGCTCTTGCTTGATACTCCAAATCTAACACCTGCCTTATTTGAGTCAAGAGTGATTCCCACCCAGCCCGCAAGGCTTCTTAGAAGATTTTGCTTTCTGATTGTATTTAAAGATTCTCAAGCTCTGTTGTTTCTGTCTCCAAAGTTCTTGGCGGCATTTTGTTCTCTGTTAGTGCCTGCTGGTGCTCCGCTTACTATATTACTGTTTCTCCATATATCCTCCCAGCTAATGATTTTTACTTACCCACAGGTAACAGAGCTGATGAGGGTGGTGTACACCAGCGTTAGGAACACTTGTTTGTCAGACTTGGCGTAGTGTTTCCTTCCCGTCACAGTAGCAGGTATTCATCTCTCACTAGAGCCAGACCATGAAGATTTACCGTTCCAGGGAATCAGATGGCTGGAAGAAGGTATCTGTAACAGCTTTTTATTTGTGAACATACATTAGGCCTGCAAACACATGCATGCCCCACACATGCAGGGGCCTTTTCACCTGTGTTTCAATGTATCTGTAACATTTTGTTACTCCTGAACACAAACGGCTTAATATTTTCAACTGTTTCAATGCATTTGCATAGTTACAGCATAAAATCCTTTCAGTCACATCATTAACCAGGTCAGAGTACAGCTATAATGTGACCACATTCTCAAATAAGTAGCAGTAGAGCTGAATCTGAGGTGAACAAACTAAACAAATCATGTTAGTACCATTATTAAAAAGATGGCTGATACCAAATTCTGCCCCAAAATGGCAGAACAATACACAAAGTGGCAGTATGTTAGTACACTTCTGAACCTCTAATTCAAACTTGTTGGAACCTAAGTAGAAAAGGGGATGTGAAACACATACCTGGTGAGATAACACTGGTTGGACTCTTGAATGAGACTGTAGTATGAGGGTGCAGTAGCTGCTGTCACAGCTCCTCTCCCATACTTTGACCAAAATACGTTTCCAAACAAGGAAAAAAAAAAAAGCCTCTAAACTGGCATGTCATACATCACATCCTCTACACTATCATTCCCTCATAGTTAAATAGATGACATATGAATACAATGCTGCAGAATAAAAGAAAACAGCTTTTTAAAGCTACCAATTACTGATTGCTAATATTCCCATAATTTCATAATCAGATCCTTTGTATGCCATAATCTCAACTGGTTTCCTAACCTTTTGTAAAGGAAACAGTCTCGCTTGGGAGCCAGAGCGAAGATTTCCTTGCTGCTGTGATCCTCTGGTACCACGTGGATCCCAGACACGTGTATTTGATGTCTGAAAAAGCTGGGACTTAAAATGACAATACTAGAAGAACTAACAACCTACACCTCAAATCATGTCATGTGAACCCCCAAAACCCCCAAATTCCTGTTCTGCTGTAGCAGAGAAGAAGAGCTACATCAGACCCTTTGCCAGAAGGATGAAAGAAAAATCAAGCCATTTTCATAGAGACAGCAGGTATTGCAAAATACAGCAAAGCTAAGGGTTACGTGGGAGTATATAACCCTTCCCCTCTAAGCACCCACATGGGGCAGTATCACCAAAATAGCTGGTAACTCCTGCTGATCAGAGCAGAAGCCTTGTGATGAGTTACCACAGCCATCTACACTGCCTCCATTTCAGTCTGTTCCTATCAGAACAATGAACAGCAAAAAACAAAACAAATAACCCATACCAGTAATGGTAAAGCACCTCCTACATTCCTGTTGATTTGGTGGAGTTGTGATCAAGGAAAGTAAAGAAACTCATTTTTTCTCAGGAGCAGCTGCAGGTTTTGTGATTCCAACACCTCCTCCCCAAACCCCAACAATGTGGGCAGACCAATCTCTATTATAAAAGACAAAATACTCAATTGCAAAGACATGCACTGGAAGCCATTTTTTAAAATATTTTACAGCATTTTAAAAGTATTTTCTAGACTATTACAGCCTCACAGCATGTTTACTGTTTGCACTTTCAATTATTTCCCAAAGCAATGAACGGAAAACTTGCATAATGTGGGTTGCCTATTTCAGCCAGAAACTTCTCAGATATGGGAGAAAAAACTGAAAAAGTTTATCATTCAATTATTCTGTTCTGAAATTAAGGGCAGTAATTCACCTGTTACATACTTCTTAGACAGGATGGAGTTTGAAATGCTGACTTACAGTAAATATGTATTTAATCTATTGCTGTAAGAGCAACACAAGTGCTGATGGTCTGCTGCAGGTACTTGAGACTGCAGTGACTGGGAGATAAATTCAAACAGATACGTTATCACTTGGCTCTTAAAAGCAGCTTCTAAAAGCCAGAGCAATTCTTGCTTTTCCTAGAAGTGTTTAATGTAGCTGTGTTACCTTCTCCCTCTCTTCTGGCATTTCTTGATCATCTCTTCTCTGTCAGGTAAGGACCTTCCTCACTTACGGTAATTATTCTTAAGTAACATACTGTATATGGGCTTCATCAGGGTCAAAGTTTTATCCCTGAAACTTCAGTTAGCTTCTGCATGACAAGAACTTCGTATCTAATGCTATTTATTCAGCAGACTTATGAGGTACTGTGCAGAAACAGACCACAATAATTCATAGTATCCTTTCTCTTCCACTTTTCACCATAAGGTTTTCTTGCATGCCAGGACTCTAAATAAGAAGGTAACAGTTTAATTTTAACAGGCATATTTCAATATATAAAACTATAAGTAGAATGAAACCTGGAGATTATTTTCCCAAGTTTCAGTTACTTATCTTGTTGAAAAATGAGCAAAAGGCCGCAGCAAATTGAGTTGTGAAGTCCTTTTGTCCTGAAAACAGCAAATATACAGAATACTTAAAATGAGAAGTAACACAAAAAGCAACACACACAATGGAAAACTTGCAATCACGACAAAGATCAGATGAAGACAGATTCATGACCTATGCTGTCATTGGGAATCGAGTATCCCAGCAGACAGTGAAGGGAAACAGGCTTTCTGGGCACAGTTGCTTTTCCCTTCACCTGTAGTCCCTGCAAGTGCTGCCCCAGAGAGGAATTTAATAGATTTGCTCCATTTTCTAAGAGTACCTTTTGCTCATCATGTCAAATTTCAGTTCTGCCTGTGCTTTTGCCTGGCTTAAAGCTCAGGTACATTTCCTAGCTCTCTGATGAGCAGTGCTCATTCATTCTTGGAGCCTATAGAGAATGATTTGCCAAACTGCGCTCACATAATGTACTCCTTTTGCAAAAGCCTAATGTGTTTTGTAGGGAATGATCCATACCACATATCTTTCCCCTCCATCCTCTTCAGGTGCAGGACTGAAACAAAATATTTCCTTCCCTTCCCCCCTCCCCAACTTTATCCTTAGGGTCTTCCCACCTATCTGCTCTCAACTGCTACTTCTAGCAAGTCATTCGTTTTGTGGAGTGTAACACAAAGCAAATAGCTCTTACCAACCAAAAATAACACTGAGATGGCAGGCAGGAAAGGATGCTATCTTCTTAGGTCTCTTTGTCTTAAAACTTTCAATTATTTAGTTAAAACAGAACTTGGATTTGAACGATTTCTAAAAACAGCTCTGCCAAAAATCACACTTGGACCTTGCCAAGCTTTGAATAATTCAGATGCAATAACAAAATAGCATTTTGTCAAACAACCAAAAAACTGTAATGGAAGTTGTTGCAAAAATGTACCTTGTTATTGGAGATGGAAGAACATGTCATTACTTGGTTAATTTCCTGTACTTTTTTTTTCCTTGCAGTTCTCGCGTTTTTCCACATGATGGCAGCTAGGCTCTGCTATAAGCTTCCTCTAGACAAAATCTTAAAAAGCTGCTTAACAGAATCTTGGCTTAGCGAGGTTTTTAAATGCCTTCAATTAAGCTGCAACTGTACAATTGTTTTTAAAAACTATCCTCTGTAATTCACACAAAGAAAGGGTTATTCAGAGGGACTTTGGTGGCATGGATCCACCTCTCTGTAAAGAATTTCAGTTGGTTATAGATAAGCTTAGACTGAGCATGACTAGCGGAGCCTACAGCACCCCTTCTGAACTGACACATCACTACTGTAGAGGATGAGAAACTTGGAGCCTTTGGCTCTAGAAGAGCTGTGTTGCTGTTGTTTGCTCCATGTTCCTCTGCTCTATAACCACTTTTCCATGATTTAAGCACTGAAAACCTAATTCACCAAGCACCAGCACAGGAAGGTGACAGCACAACTGATGGCAAATTCTTAAACCCTGCATTCATAGCTAGCCCACAAAGCTCCCTCTTCTCCAGCCAGAGCTGCCAGAGCCAGGCTGTTGCCACCACAGCAGTTACAGCTGTATGGCATTGATTCAACTTCATCTGTCTGCTCGTCACACCCATATACTAACATCAGGTTTCTATTAGGAAACTTTGCTATAGTAAACTCCATCCACATCATACCACCTGGGGGACTAAAGCAAAACCTCAGAGCAGCCTGAATGCTGTATTAGCACGTTCTGACCAGTGCAGGGCTCCTGAAGGTGTGGTAAAGCTAGGAACACATTGCCATCTCTTGGTAAAGCTTCAGAGATGACTGGCCCAGTTAAGGAACTCCCGTGTCCATCTCTTCCTCCTGAAGGCCCAAGAGATAATGCAAGAAGAGTATAGAGATTTCTAAGTTCAAACTAAGAAAAGTTAATTTTCTCCCCAAAACTTAAGGAATCAGTAGTAATATGCCCATATCTCCTAGTAGGCTATAACACAAGATGGAAAACCTGAGGCATATCCATTGCCTGTAGCTGAATAGTGAAGACAAGTTGTCCCAAAATGATATATAGCCAGAAAGGCTTCCCATTATTTACACTATCCCTTGCCCCCAGCAACTCAACACCTAATCACTGGCATTGCCCTCTGCAGCCAGACAACCCAAGGGCAGCCCCTCCAGACTCCAAACTAAGGAGTCTGCTGTCTTCAAGCCAGGACTGAATTAGGTTCTGCAACAGATAAACAGTCAGAAAAGTTAAAGTTGCAGGCCCAGCCCACTGATCTTTCCCAAGCTTGGCTCCTACGTAAGAGACACACTCATTAGCGGTAGGAGGTACTCCATACACAAGTGATAAATGCAGCTTAAGCCCGGTCATGACATTTGAATTTGTATTAAATAAAGTTACAGCCAATCTTTTAAATTCATATCACATCAGTGTCATCTCCTCTGGTATGTCCAAGCCAGAGATGTGTTCTTCCCTCACTTTAGATAAAATCATCAGAAAACTGATGAACTTCATAACATAACCAGCTAAAATGAGGGGAGGACACCAGTCACCAGAACATCTAAGATGATACCTTGATACACTGGCCCGATAACAAGTCCTCACTGGGATTTGGTCACCTATTATCCCATATGAGGAAAGAAAAAAGAAATGCCCATTAAAATAAAAATAAATAATAACGATGATCACTGAAATAGAGGCTTCAGAGATCCCAACATTATTAATCCAACATTCAAACTACATGGGTTAGGCCAAAACATCATTTCAAGCTTGCAAGATTTGTGCTTTTCTTTAAACAGGAGCACTGGGAACATTGTTTGATTTTATAAATGCATGTAACAAAATACCTACAGGAGTAGGAACTTTAAAAGAATAGTCATAGTAAGATTTTACAATTAGCTATTTCAGCTCCCTCTGGTTCTTTTAACAGAGGCACATAGCAGTCTTGCCCTACTTCATGCCCCAGAGGACTACAGCAGGACTTGTCATGGAAGTCCCCACCTCAACTCACAAGCATACCTGACAAGCTATGTGATCAATCCTTTGTGTCCTGCCCCAATGCAACAGATGAATAAATGTTACAAATCAAGCACTGGACCATAGCTGCTATTAAAATGAGTCTTTACATACGTGGACTGTTACTTACAGACTGTCAACACTGCTTTGTTTTTTCTCAAATCTGACAGTCTTGGATTCAAAGGTCCCACATTGCTGAGGCAGAAAATCACAACATAAGCAAAATTAGCTATGATCTGGAGACTGTGCAGAAATGAGCATTCATCCAGACTGAATGAACTGGAAATTCAGGAACACAAAACATTTTTCTAAAACTGTTTAATAAAAAAGTGTGAAGTTTCTTGAAAAATTGGAGAAACCCAAAGCATATCGCGTGTCACCTGTCTTAGTCACAAAGAAACACAATTTTCAAAAAAGATATTTAAGTTTAATACAAATTTTATACAAAGAAAATGTGAAAAAATACTTCCATATGCTAAAAGCAATTATGCTTCACAAATAAGGCCAGCTAGGCTATTTTTGACACAACTGCAATTCACGAATAATTCTGTTCTCGCTTTTTTCTTCTAATACTTTTTTCCCTCTAATATGGGTACTAGCTGGAGACTGTACAAACCGCATTCTTTTATAAACAATGGGAGAAATCAACATGACTAAAATGTACAACAGAATGTACTGGAATGATATCATACAATTAATTTTCTCATATACATACATCACCTTTGCTTTGTTCAATGCTTTCGTTTTACACAACATACAAAATGGTACTACAGTATAAGTGTAACAGACAGCATTTTCATGGGTTACTTTCTCTCATACTGTACTGTTTCATGCTTACATAAAAACATAAATTCCATCATATAAATAATACATGCTCTGGCCCAGCATCAAAAGTCCTTTGCCCATGTTTCCTGATCCATGTTTTTCTCCACATCTAGCTCTTGTTCCATTTGAAAACTTTTCGAAGTCCTTTTTAGAGGATTAAAAAGGAAGAAGAAGAAGAAGAAGAGGAAGAAGAAGAAGAAGAAGAGGAAGAAGAAAATAAAACTGAACTGTGAAGCACAGGAAAGCCAAAACCAAAACCCTTTCTCATCTTTGATATTAGTTATAAGAAATAATGCTACCAACCAGCTGATATTACACTTTCAAACTTTCCTGATATTAGGCTGAATTTTCAACTTGTCTCTTGTAAACAATTTTAACAGTCTGGTCACTGTAAAAAGCAATGTAAATATGTATTTCAGGTCCACAGATTGGAAATGTCATAATTTGCCTAATACAATTAACAGAAAAAAAGATACCCTTCATCATTTGGTTGCTCAACAAAAAATTCTACAAGAGTTTCAAAGTGCAGAAATTGTTTTCAATCCAAATGCAAATCAAGTTGCTCAGATTCTCCTGATTACGTTATTTGATGCATAACTGTGAATTTCTGAGACCAGTTTTCAGTGTTAGCTTGTGATAAGGCTATTTTAAACCTTTCTTTTTCCAACTTCAAACACTCTTTATAAGTTAAAGTCAATACAAATATAAAAATGAGATGGTACTCTAACTTTAATGACATCCACAAATTGTACATTATTTACAAAAGAAGCATAGATTTAACACAGATCTTACCTGTCCTCAGCTTTTCTAAGCCAGCGCTAATGCTTTACATTAATGTAGTGTAGTTAATGCTTTGTACACATATACAAAGCTAAAGTCTGAACCTTTGAGGTTAATCCAAAGAACTGTGTTTATTTTTCACATTTCTATTAGATTTATTTTTTCCAACAATTGTATGGACTTCTTGTTAGCAGTTAGACTCTTCGTACTTGGACTGGCATTGTGGTCTGAACATACTGAACTCCAGTTCTCATTGC
This sequence comes from Aythya fuligula, assembly GCF_009819795.1. Taxonomy (NCBI): domain Eukaryota; kingdom Metazoa; phylum Chordata; class Aves; order Anseriformes; family Anatidae; genus Aythya; species Aythya fuligula. The sequence continues at coordinate 1,458,197 of NC_045574.1, read as the reverse complement.
CACTGTCCCAGCAGAAGGACTTACCACTACAGGAATGGTCTGTGAATTAAAACCAAGAGAAACATATTGTTATGTTAAAGGTCATATAAACATGACCACAGAAATAGAGATTTATTTTCCAGGGAAAATCCAGAACAAGTTCCAATTTTGTGCAAGAATTAAAACCTTTATTACCACAATGTCACCTTATTCCAAGGCAGAAAGTAGTATATTACTTTCCTAGAGCCAAGAGTTTTTTACTGTATTATTACTACTTCATAATTACAGGGACAGTTGTTCTGATAGGTAATGTACTATGCTAGGAGAATTAGGTTTTCAAAGTTACTACGTCCAGTTACATATTTTCCCCAAATTAATACATGGGGAGACGAAAAAGGGCTAAGAAAATCCTTTGTCATTTGAAAAACGTTTTGATGAATCAAACCGGAGTACAAAAATACCCTTGTTTATAAGTATATTCCTGTTACACATTACTTTTTTTTTTTTTTTTTTTTCCCCAAGAGGAACTCCCCCATGCATTCAGTCTACACAAAAGAGAATAAAGAGCATCCATTTGAACAAAAAAAGTACTTAACTTTTACACAAATAGATAACAAAAACATCAGGATTACTGGGAACTGTCTTATACTCCCTGTAAAAATACTAATATAGAATAAATTTTTCACTTCCATCATACAGATCATGATCTATAAATCTTAACAAATGTAGTTTCAGGACATCTCTATGGGTGGTAATTGATTCTACAGATGCAGAGACAAAGGCACAAGAATGTTAAACAATCTCGTAACGGTCACATCACTCTGGAAGATCTGGAAAAGGATTTATTGAATCTTAAGCCTTTATCTTACCTTTCCTACAAAAACGTGAGAAAGTTTAGAAATGTCTGTAACATACAAATTGCAAGTATGTTTTGATACAATTCCAGTGATGGACAACTGGTGATCAAACAAATGCATCCATTTCAGTTCACAATATTTAGTGGAAGAAACAAGTGAGAATCTGAGAAATCTGAAAGGGATGCCCAGGTCTTCCCCTTACTGTTAGTGTAAAGTTCCAGAGAGAACACAGAAGAAGAAATACAAGTTCACTGAAACCCAATGTCTCCCCACATTGTTTTAAGAAATCACATTAGTGTCTTAATGGTATTCACCAAAGATTGTTAATATCCCTACTGAGATGGATTACAGCCTAGAGTGTTTATCAGCTCCTTTGCGACAAAGTCTATGCCTTCCAGAAGCCTACTCATTCCATTCCCTGGAATGCAAAGATGATGAGTTCAAATTTTTACAATATTTAACAGCAGAAAGAATAAAAACCAAAATGAAACCAACTTTCTAAATAAATTCAAGATTTTTGTCATTTTACAGTGATTTCAGATGTGTAAAGAAAGTTCAATGGAAATGGTACCCAGAAGATATACTGGAAGTTGTTCAGAGGGGATAAGTTCCTAGTTGGAAACAAAGTGCAAATTGAACCCTAAAGAAGCCATTGTGTAAGTCACCGTTAGTTGTATAGGCGGGGAAATTAAGGTTGCCACAGTTGTCTTATAAATATACACACTTACACAAATGAAAAAAAAAAAGTTTCAGTTTTTAGAGTGAATGGAATGTGCAAGACTCCTTAAATGTGTTAGGATCATTCCCTGAGAGGTAAATTCTCCACCTCTGCCACCTTTTCACATATGTACATTTTGTATACATATTAAACATGCACTAAGGTTTAAAATTATTTAAATTGCACGTGCAATTGTTAGAATACAGAGGTGTCTGTAGCTGTGCAAGACTAATGCATATACGTGTACAAAGTTTTAAACATGCAGAAATAAAGGTTGAAACCTTCAGATGTTCCACTTATGCTTTACATAAGTCAATACACTTTGTTTTACAGAAAACTGATGAAGGTAACTGCCATTTTCTGAATATTACACGAAACCACTTTATGATCTTAGAACCTCTCAGCTATTCACAAAAGAACCTAACTTCACTGATGTTTCGCGTTTGACTTTAACGCACACAAAACCTTGTTATGGGAATTCAGTCCAAGTAACTTCATGCCAATCCTGCAAAGGTGCACAGTGCTCTCAGTTGAGATGAAATGAGTTGAGTAAAAATGCTTAGGAATGTGACAAGTCATGACAGCCACTATAAGCGATACATTTTTTGTGTGGAGCATGATGGCTATGAAACACGTGTATGTGTGGAGGTGCATATATTCCAACGCACACGTGTGGTATGCTGCAGCTGGAGGGGGAAGGTGCATGCATGTCTGTGTGTACACAGAGAGAGAGAAAGACAGAATAACTTAGCAAACCAGGCGTCACAGTCACAGGATGAAAATGAATTTAAATTATCTAACTTCAGGCAGAAAATGAACTGAAGTTACCCAAACATGGGCTTCTCTGCTGAACCCCCACTGAGACAAGGCATGCAGTTCAGTTACCAGTGCAGTATCAGCATTTCTCTTTTGGTAAGAATGTCAGCTCAGCTGCCGTGCTGACTCTGAAGTGAACACCGCAGAACACCACAAGTTGAAAGAATGTGATAGTATGGTGTGCAAAATCCCAAAAAAGCAAACTCACTTCTGTCCCATCTCCGGTGAATGATACTAGGGAATTCAAGTGTCCTTGGTAAAGTTTTCAGTGGAAAAAAACAGGTCTGAACACAATGCTATTTCTCATAATTTCATAACGCTAATGTGCAATACTGCATGGGAGATACACTACTGCTGAATGCATATTTTTTTTCCAGAGTTACTGAGATGTCACAGGAATATCAAGCATAGCTCAGAATTCATTAAATCTCTTTAGGATGCCATAGACAAAAAGATATTTTAAATGAATTCTCTATATTTACATTGATGTTGTTTTCAAGTATATACATGAAACGGACAAATAACTAACACAATAAGGAAAAATTGAAGTCTGACTGTCCTCAGTGCCTTAGCTGTTCTTATTGAGAGCTTCTCAACCTTTGTAATAATCAATGGATGAAATGATAGGGTGGAATGTTGCACAGCAAAATAGGACATTTTGCACTGCAAGTTGAGACTACACCAGTGAATTCATATCTTGATAGAACAGTGTACGGAGACAACCCCCCAAAAATACTGAGCAATTTTAATGCCAGGAACAGTACTACTGCAGACTTTAAATGATGATATTGTACTTACAATTGTGGGTTGAGTAGTTGGAATATAGGTGGTGGTCTGCGGTACCTGGACCAGTTTTATAGGCTGGTTGCTTGTCACACCTGTTGCTATCTGCAGAGACAGCACAGGTAACCTCAGTAAAAGTCTCAGCTTTTACATAAATTCCACCTAGTCATAATTATTATAATATGAAATTTATGTTGGATGTTTTGTTCGTGTTAAAAATTTGTATCTTAATGAATTCACAGGTTACTTCTTTGTTAATAAAACAAAATTCAAATTATGAACATGATCAATGTATACAGCATGATGTTTCAGGTAGAACACCTATGTGAAAGCAATTCCAGATTAGTATAACTGGAATATTCCCTGGCGAAAGTTTTAGGTAATTGATTTTCTCCCATCCCATATTTCTCCAGTAATACAATGGTTGTGCTGCCACAGACAATACGTACGAACTTCAACTGAGCCAAAGTTCAACTAACTTCCCCAAAGAATTCAGGTGGAACAGCACATCCTTTTTCCCCTCTTTAAATGTTTCCCAAGTTAATCCCTTAGATGACATGTCAAGCCCAAAGATCTAACATCAGACGGTAGTAGCAAAAGTGTCAAGAAATGAACACAGCTCTCTAGTTTACTATGCTTCCCAATTCTAGAGGACTATCTCAGTGAGACATCATGCTGGAATCACAATACTACAAAATTAGTTTGCTTTTAATATTTTAAAATACAACAAGGCTCCTACGGATGTAGGGGATCATGTGTAAGGGTTTGAAGGATCAGCCCCCCCATAAAATTTTTCATTTAATAAATCTTGCAAGGGCAGAAGAAAAACGGTACTGAAATTGCTAATAGTCAAGTCCTACCTATAAAGCAAAATCTTCTCTATAAACATTTTCTATATATGCAATGTTAAGTCCCTTTTATTAGAGCATTTGCTCATCCTTGCCTACTGAATACTATCAGAGTAGATGCTATGGAGGATTTCATAACTGCACACTGCTCCGTTAACTGTAGATCCAGGTGAACTGTTGTATCAGTGTTATGGAACATTGTGGTACCCTAGTGGCAGTCTGTTGTGATAAAGCAAGTTGATTTGAATGCAGGTCTTGAGCTTGGCCTCTGAACCCCCAGGCAAGAAGGGCTTGGAAGTGCTGCAGTCAGTATTGCTTATCAGAAGGCAACTTGTATCGAAAGATCCAGACCAGAAGCTACACTGATGGGTCCTGGAGAGAGAGAGAGAAAGAGGTCCAGTCCCCCTTGGCTGGAAGGATGAGTCAAGCCAACACAAGGTTTTATTGGGAATGAGTGAAGGGGAAAGGGTGTTCCCAGAGGACAGAAGGAGGTATTTTGCCAAGATGAAGGAAAAACAAAAAACAAACAAAAAACAAAACAAAACAAAACAAAACAAACAAAAAAAAAAAAACCAACAACCAAACAAACCACAACTCCCTATCTTACTCCCCAAATCATGCTGTTTGAAATACGCAAATGGTTACAAATTCCTGGCTGATCCAGGGAAGCCTTTAGGGGTAGGTTTCAGAGGAATCTTACATACTATTTTAGTTTGAAGTGACCATAATGATACTCACTGTAACACTCTCTTTGCTTTTATCAGATGAAACTTCCTTCTCCTTGGGGGTGCTGGCTGTTTCTGTGGGTGTAGGCTGCACACTTGAACTGGGCTGTGATGTTTTATTTAATGTTTCTGTGCTAATTTCATTATCAGTTTCTTGCTGTGTTGCAGTAGCTAAAGGAAAAGAAGAAAAGAATAGCCACTACTCATGTGTGCCGGTCCATAATCACTCACTCTTCATAGGCACATCTGCACGCATGTAAATGAGGAATACTGAGTCACTGTGTATTACACCCACCCTAACTCCCTCAGCTACAAAGATGCAACCCAGAGTAAGATTACCTGACTGTGTGCAAGATTTCATATGCTCAGGCCAGTGAGCTTGTTGGCAGGGATAGTCGCAGTAGCTAGTATTCCAACAGCAGTAAAAGATGGCCTCTTTCTTGCAGTTGGCACACCACTGCTTCTTCTTAGTTTCATCCACCGCTTGCTGCTTTTCCATTTCCAGCTGCTTCTTCACCTCAGCAATCAAACGATCTCTTTCTTGTTCTAGACTCTGACGCATTTCAGCCATTGTCAGTTCTGATCAAAATACAAAGAAAGATGAATTTTCTGTTCCCACCTCCAACAGCAAGACCCTTCTTGAAAACTTGGAGCAACATTTGCTAGCTTCCTACTTAGTTACTATGAAGTAATCAGCATAAAATATCTCTTGAAGAGGGATTATCCAATGATGCATTAAAAAAAAGCAATTTTTCTGTCCTATCAAAAGCTCTCTGTAGCCTAAATTTGTCTCAGAGGACTGAACACCTGTTATTTACAGGTATGCACAGACAAAAGTACTTTGTGTATGGATTGAAATGGCATCAACTGACATCAACACAGCACATTCCATAAGGTATTCTATCCTTTACAGGGCTAATTTGTAGTATCATATGATGAAGACAATGTATACTTCTGGCATTTAAATTTTCTATTTGGGACAAAAGATAGACACAAGATTTTGAACTGTCACTTTCATACCTAGATTATGCTTCATTTCTGAGAGTTCCTGTTGATGTAACCATTGAAGTTTTTCTATCTCAATCCTCAAACGCCGAATCTAAATATTAAAAAGTTAATACTTAGTAGTAATAAACAGGGTGCAGTGAATACATAACTATTATACAGAAAAACATGCCCATAACAAAGAGCTAGATCATCACTTACATTAAGGCTCCTTTTTATTAACATGAGGAAAGTGTTCTATTTGCTTGCTAGATTTTCTTACCATAAAAAGTGCAGGACTGTTTGAAAACAAAAAGCACTTTTATTAAATTTGGACTCCCATCTAAAATTAGTTGAGTCTCTAATTTCCCTACCAGAATCAAAAATCTGTTCCTCAGTTTTGCTTGTATTTACTGGTGATCTTTCTGCTTATCTTATAGAGCCCAACTGATATTTTTTCTGTGTTTTTCTCTACCACACTAATCATTACTTCTGTAACAGCAAAAAAAATATGATCTCTAGATAGCATTCACATATAATGTATTATAGGAATAGCTATACAGTACTATATGATTATATGATATTTTTATACCATGTGAAATAAAGTTATTTATTTTCACAACTTTCAAAGTTAAATAGAAGCAGTTTTGTTTTGTTTTGTTTGTTTGTTTTTGTTTTTTAATCTTACACTAACCTCAGCTATTGTACTTCCAGTGGTATTTTTTGAAAGATCATTATAAATTTCAGTCATTGTTCCTTTGATGGCATCCATCATCTGAAAGACAAAAATCAAAAAAAAAAGTTGATATACATTTTTAATAGATACCAGCTTACTTTTCATTGTAATTCATTGTAACCACTCTAATATGAAGTTCTATTACTATCAAGGTCACATAGCTGTATATATATATGTTTTCCTGGATCTACTTTTAAAGGACTATTTTAGAAGGTAGAAGACAACATTATTCATCAGGAGTCTGATTTTTTTAATTGTCCTGAATTGGTGAACAGCTTGACCTTCTAATTACCAAGACATTGCTATTGAAGTCAGTTACAAACAAAAAATATAACTGAGTTTGGGAGAAAAGACAAATTAAAAAATTAAGAAAAAAAAAAAAAGAAAAAAAAAGAGGAAAAAAAGGCATTTACTGACATTGCTTACCACTGACAATCCTACCAAGACCATATGAAAGTTGACCACATTGAAAGTTGATAGTCAAGATTAATTCTTATGCTTTTAATATTTGTGTTTTAAAACAAAGCTACATTTTTGTGTGTTACTAAATACAGATAATGAAATGTTAACGTTTACTGTAAATATGATGCTATGGGACTATCTACACCTTTACCAAGAACAGGCCAAAACTGAACGCAGTGTAACCAAAAGAAGCAATGGGGAATATGAGAGCCAAAGAGTCTGAAGTACCTGGACAGCTAGAGGATATTGTACAAAGAACTCTGGCTTAGAATGGCAGCATTCAGCCAGTTGCACAATGATGGTTCAGCACTGTCATCAAAGTCTAGCTGTTTCTACCCAGCAGAATGAGTATACAACATATAATAACAATTATTAATTTCACAATAAAGTTTTTATTTCACAGTATAAAAATTTTAGATATTTGAAAGTTCATTTCATGACAAAACTTACAAGAAAATCCTATCCAAGAACTTACTTTGCTAGTATATTTAGCAATATCTGCAGCCACATCAGCTGAAGCTGTTGCAATTGGCAAGTCTGTATTAACTGAGGAAGAAAGTGTATTTGCAGATCCAGAACTTGTAACCATAGAAATCGGTTGAGTACTTGTAACCAAGGTTATGGTTGATGTGGAAGTGCTCTGGGTGATCTCTTTCTGCTGCACAGCTATGGTAAGAAAACGTACATCAGATCATCAATCACAAACGATTATGAAAATGCATAGGCAAACTTTTTCTAATTTTAATGTTCATTAAATATACGCACCTAACCATTTCCAAGATTTGTCTTACTTATACAATGGTGCTATTTAATCAACAGATTATACAGTGCCCAGTCACTGAACTGATACATTATTAACAAGGCTTAAAGGTAACATAGCAAACAACTTCAAATCTTACAAGTTTAGACTGGCCAATGCAAAAGTCTCCCTTAGCATTTCCTAACCTCTCAATTTGCAGAACTCCCAACTAATAGCATATGTATAAGCATAACTTAGTCTTTGACGTTTTCATTTGTCACCGTTTGGAAACATACTAACGAAGTTTTTTTTATTTTTTGTTTTCTAAACAAGGTTTAGTGAGATACTGTTGAAGACGGTCTGTTTCAGTCTCACTTTCTGGTGTTATTTGCATTCTTTTTTTTTTTTTTTTTTAACTAATGCTACTAATTATCGTTAGTTTTGAGTTGTGATGTCTTTAATATACATACATCCAACTCAAGCTCAACCATTGGCTGGGTGCAGAGCAAGGAATGCAACATGAGATTAACTCATTAAAGTAAAGAATTTCTTCAGAGAATTAAACAGGAAGAAAGTCTTGAGTTAACTCAAACAGGAAAAACTTTCTCATCCTTGCTCAATATTTCAAATAATTTTAAAACAGTTGGTAATTCAAAAATAAGAGCAAATACCTTTCACCTTTACATCCCTAATGACTCAACTGCCTTAATTTTTTTAGACAACTCTTTAAGCGATTCACATTATAAAGATGTCTCAGTTGCTGATATCTTCAAAACACAAATTAATGAAATACAATAGTTCTTCAAATTATCCCTAGGCACTATTTTTATGTCATTTCAGTACGTACAAAAAGCTATATATTTGAGAATGTTTTAATGTGATATTTCTAGCATATAATACATAAGACAGAATATAGCTGTGATGCACTCAATAGTATGTTGATAAAACACACTCACGGGCTGAACACTCAAAGTTTAGTCCATGTTATTGAGCTCATACTAAGGCATGACTATAAAAATAAAACACCAAGTTTCCCCTTTATTTCTCTCACTGAATATTTCTGTACCAATTTGTGCAGTCTATAAGCAGAAAAATAACACTTCATCACTTCTTGAATGAGTCACAAAACAGTTTGGGAGCAGGGAAATGTCACTCTGGTAAATGTTTGTATGTGTATGATATGTAAGCCTCTCTTATGTAAGAAATTACTGGCTTGCTGGTAGCATTAGCAGAATGGAGAATATATCTGAATGTATCTAGCACACCTGAAAATAGTTCAGCTGATTAATCTGAAACTACAAATAAAGCTAGATTTGCATAAAGCTGCTGTTCTTTGAACTGAAGTAGTTGAGGTGCTAGCTTACATAACCATGAGCCTACTATTACAGAAACCTCTGGCAAAAGGATGGTAAGAAAACAGTTGTGAAAACACTGTAACATGACAGACTGTTTGCTCAGTGAACTGGCATCAGAGTCCTATTAAGAGTTGATTCTTCCCATCAACAGGGATTTCAAAGACAAATGCAACCTGGGTAATTTCATTGTTAACAAATTACTGTATGAAAAAAAAACCTCTACAAACCAGCTTCTTGACAGATAAAATTGGATCCAGTTTGCAGATACTGAGATAGTGGTGGTGGTAATTGTGCAACTGGAATAGAGTTGATGATTTAATCACGTAATCCAGAAAATAGTTCTGTTTACTCTCTCAAATCTGTGACAGCTAAGAATGGCAAAAATATTTTACAGATACATGCGCAAATGTTTTGTCATTCAAATAAGGAGACATGTCTCTAAATACACACCAGAAAGAGCAGGTATGGTGAGTAAGTTGTTGTATTTTAAAGTCACTTAGAGTAGAACCAGACTTTGAGATTTTGTTTATATGGAAGAATTCCTGGTTAGGCAGCGTTGGACCACTGAGATCACTACTGGGGAATTATGGCATCATGGGCACATTGAGTTAGAAAGTGTATACCTTTAACTGCTTGTCTTGTCTGGTATCTTGTGCCTTGAGAGGACTGAGGTTGCTGTGACTGAGACTGCTGGTTCTGCTGCTGTTGCTGCTGTCTCTGCATCTTCTGCATGTGCCATTTTTGAGAAGATGTCTGAAATTTATTTGAAGAATTCCACACTACTCGCTGCACAGCAGGGGCTGTTTCCTTAGGCAGCAGAGGCCTCTGCTTTTTCACAGGGCTTCCAGTGGCTGCAGATGGAGCACTAACAGTAGAAGTAGTGCTGGTAGTTGCTGTCACACCAGCTGGTGGAGTCTGGGCTGCAGAGCGGGTAAGAACTGGAGTTTCTGGTAGAGGCTGGGTGCTTGCACTGGAAGAAGGTGGAGTTTTACCTACGACTAAACAAACATAAAACTTAATGTCAGCTTTTCACCAGCAAATCTGACCCATAATTTTACAGCTAATTTTTAGAAGAGTCATATGCACCTTCCAGACTACTTTGAATTATTTTCCTCCAAAGGTAATTATAGAATCACCTAGGTTGGAAAAGAACTTCAAGACCACCAAGTCCAACTGTCAACCTGACCTACCAAATTCCATGTCCCTTAGCGCCACATCCAAGTCTCTTAAATACCTCCAGGGATGGGGACTCCACCATGTCCCTGGGCAGCCCATGCCAAAGTCTGACCACCTGGCCCCAAGACCGAGCCCTGGGGGACACCACTGGTGACCAGCCACCAACTGGACTGAACTCCGTTCCCTAGGCCTCTTTGAGCCCATCCACCCAGGCAGTTCTTCATCCAGCAAACTGTTCGCCTCTCCAAGCCCTGAGCAGTCAGTTTTTCCTGGAGAATACTGGGGGAAGCAGTGTCAAAAGCTTTACTAAAATCCAGGTAAACAACATCCACAGCCTTTCCCTCATCTACTGAAAATCATCTTCTCATAGGAGGAGATCAGGTTAGTCAGGCCTTTCATAACCCATTCTGTCTGCTTCTGATCACTCAATTGTCAACATATTGATATTCTACAAGTAAACTCATTTCAGTCTAGTTGAAATTGGTGGCAATTGAGAAGCACCAGCTATTGACAAAAACAAAACAAGAAGTACAGAACCCAGAAAAGCAGCCTGACCTCTCTGGAAGAAAGGTTCGCATTTGTTAGACAGTTTCTGGATTACCATTTAAACCTGTCATCCCAGAGTTCACAGCTGATTGTTCCACATAGCAGATCCTATTCTCTTGCTATGCACCTTGACAGGGAAATGTTAGGATTTATCAAAAAAATCTCTTCACTGGGGTTGCTGGTGAGCTAAATGCATGGATGTTCTTACACACATTTTCTTGGTATAACTGATGTTACTTTAATATGTCCTCTTCTGACAAACAGTAGAAGACAAATAACTTTCAGACAACCAACTCAGCAAACAATTGGTATCTAAAAGCATCTGGTATCTTTTCATGAGTTTCATTGGCAAAGTACAACTGTTTACAGATAGACCTTAAACAGAAGTTCTTAAATAGATACTGTAAAAAATGGTCAAAAGCTGAAATATAATACCCCACTGTTATCTGTGCTTGTCACGTCAAAGAAAAAAAAACAAACAAACAGGAATTCCTTAGCTCCAACAAATAATATGTAAGATAACACTAAACATATGAAATCCTCATTCAATGAGAAAGAATATGAGAAGAAATTATCCACATTTGAAATACGATATTCAGTCAGGACTTATACACAGTCAATGAAACAGGGCAATATATGGTCAGGCTTTGCTCTGTCTATTCAGCTCTTCCTCATCACTGAACCACTGAAGCTGAGAAAATCCTTCCAAATCAAGTAAATAAATATGAATATCACTTTGTGTTGTGCCCAACACAGTTCTGAAATCAGCAAAAATATTACAGTTAACTTCTTTTAAATTTAACTTGTATCTATATAAGAAAAATGGCATCACTTGCTAGACATGAGTTACCAGGTATAGAGTTTGGCTTGAATCAGCAATGGTGTATTAGTTCTCATGATTTACCACTGTCCTCTCTTACTGACAATTTACCATTTGTCGAATAACTCATTTACTGTCCCTCAGCTCACCTGAAACATATTACTTTATTTTCAAAATCCAGTGGCTAGAGGAGTAAGTACCATTCTCCCTCACATGACCAAAACACTAAGAAAACTGACAAACTCACTTTCTTAAAGGTCTAGAGATCCCTTTTACCCCCTGCAAAAGCAAACAGAAGTTTCTATTGCCTTTAAGCATTGATTTTAATGGGACCTTATGAAATTTGTATGTTTGAAAAATTCCACCTACTTCTACAGCTGTGATTTTGGGATGTCTACAGAAATGTAGTTTCAGATGGAACTCATTAACACAGCAAAAAAAAAAATTCTAAATTTGTGGTTTAAATTTATTTAAACCAGAAATTATAATGGTGACTGAAAACCTTCCTTCATAGACATAAAGAATGAAAAATCATTCATAAAAATTGTTTTAGTATGGATATTTTTAGCATCTTAATGCAAAAATAGAGCTAACGGTTCTAACTTCAGCAACAGCCCTACAGTAAAGAAAAAAGAGAATTTCATCCTACCATCTTGTTTAGGAGGAGGTTCTTTAGATTCTTTCTTGTTTTTCCGTCCTTCACGCCCACAATGATCATCTCCGAGATCGATGACAAGTTCACTCTCAGAATCAGAGTCCAGTCCTAGATGCACAGTTGGAGAGTCTGTCTCATCTTTACCTTTCAGTTTTTCTTTTGCAGGATGTTGCAAACTTTTTCCCTTTTCAGAAAATTCTTTTTCAGTGTCGGTAATTGCCTTTTCTTTGACTGGGTCATCTGTTTTCTCCACTTCTGGACTTGTGCTTTTAAGTTCCTCCTTGTCTTCATTCTGTGCTGGGGGCTTAGGTTTTTTTTTCAAGCTCATTGATTCTTTGTCACTCCTTGTACCTTCCTTATCCTCTCCATCTTCTTGATCATTCTTTGATTTCTGATCCTCATCACTATATTCACTGTCACTGGTGTCAGATTTTTCAGAATCTTCAGAGTCACTGTGTTCTACTGCAGTATAAACAGCTTCAGATATTTCATTTATTCCTAATTGTGGGAAGGAAAGTACATTCCATGCTGATATCAGACTGACTGGCATTACCAAAAAAAAAAGTTCCCTCCGTAGAACGAGGAATATAAATACCATTACCCTGTCAGTCCTTAAGCTATAAGCACCTCCCTTAGTTCCCTATCTCAATATCAAAATGTGTAAGAATTACCTTCCACGTATTCCAATTATTTTTATTTGATTCAACAGCCCTCCTTCCACTGTTTTTCCCCCACTACCTACAAGCTGTAGCTTTGCTCGATATTGGGCCAATGCTGACAAATATGAAGAGGAATAATTAGTATCCACAACAAACCACCCTAAAATTAGTAGCACTGTTCACCTGATTAGTTACTTCCGCACATGTCAGCACAATCAGTTTTAGACAGCATAATTTTTGTGAGAAGAATCTGTAATTCTCTAGTGCCTAGAAAATCTTCAATTAACTGCTAGACTATGCTTATATTTTTAACAGCTCCTGTACGACTGGATATAATAATTTGTGCAGCTAACCTAAGTTAGGTATAGTTTTTCAATTTTTCTATTTACAAAGCAAATAGAAAGACTTTAATTCTGCTATACTATCTTCAACAAAATGGTTCACAAACAGATTAAAAGATGAAAGAATGAAAGATTTTTGGCTAAAATATGAAATGTAAGGTCTCGCTATTTTAAGTTAAACTAGTTCAATGTATTCTATTGGTGTTTAAGAGCTCTAACACCCTCTTACTCTTGTGTTAATGCATAAAATATTTAAAGTTTTACTATTTGAAAATGCTTTTTAAACTCCAGAATTTCCTCAAGTGGTATACTCACCAAGTTGTGCTTTACAGCTCTCTATTGTCTTGTCAAGATTAAGCTGGAACCTACTACGTATCTGTCGTTTTGGTGAAATGAGTGGCACAGGGGTGGACTGCTGTTGGACTGACTCACTCAACTCCTTCAGATCCATCTCAGCTTTGCTACGATCTAGAAAAAGAAAAAGGATCAAAGAAAAATATTTTGCAAAAAGAAAAAAGATCGTTATCCACGTACGACAAATTTTACTGATTAACAACACAACCTGAAACATGTTTCATTTCTTTTATAACTACAGGCTAAACAGTGATTCTAAAATGACTCCACTAAAAATAACGGACTCTTCCTCTCTGATGCTACATATTTCACATGCAAACTGCATGCATAAGTTATACGGATGCTCTTTTCCATCAACATTAAATTATCAAGAAATTATCATTGAGTAAGTTGCCCAACAGCAGCTCTACTAAGCTATTGTTATTTACTGCTATTAGTATATTTTCACAGAGAAAATTACATAATAATTATCCTTGTAGACATGAGTTAGAATTTAAAAGATAAACGTTAAAGATAAACGATAAAGTTGTTACACCAGATACAGTAATAAATTTAATAAGCTATTTTTTTCAATATATGCCAGCAAAATCTTCTCTTGAGCTCTCCAATACAATTAAAGAGAATTTTGACTGAAATATACAGATCTGTCAGCAGAGTAGGGCTAGAACTGTCTTAGCAACTAAGTTTCACATTTTTGCTCCAGTTTTTAAAAAAGGTTACTTCTGTTCCACAGTCCTATTATTTACTCTTTGCTAGCAATGGGGACGCTTCCTTTTGGTGCTCAGAACACCAAACCACTCTGGAATTAGTTGCTTGTCTGGGCAGGAGGAAGAGGAAACAAACAAGGTGGATGGAATGGAGAGAAGAATTAGGTTCTGCCACTTTAGCTCCTTGAATTGGCTCATCGTAGGATTAAGTAAGATCCACAGAGGCCATTGAGAAGACACAAGACAACACTAGCACAACGAGCATTTTTACTTCATTTACAATTTCAATCCACAGAAGTTAAAGATATCACAGTATTCTTATTTTACTTTAAAACAAAACCACAAAAAACCCACTCATCTCCAAGACATTTTTTGGATGAACAATTCATAGAGGAAAGTGAAATAAAGAGCTAAGCCAATGATTCCTCTGCTCTAACGTTCCTCATGAGTTTTAGCTCAACTTTAAGGTACACTTAAGAGCCATCATAGAGTGCCTCAAGCTCTGCAATGCAGGTGTCATAGTTGGGCTGGCCACTCTACCTCCCACTAGGGCTGCAAACAGAATCTGTATTACATGTAGAGCAGGTGCAGAAGGAACCATTCAAGTATTGATGCACTTTTTCTTTTCTGCTTAAATAGCAGTTTCCCATCTCCTCCCAGAGAGAGGCAGCAACTTATGTGCTGCAATCCCACAAGCTAAATATACAGGCTATATATTGGATCACCTTGGATTATTTATTTATATATATATATATATATATATATATATATGCATTATAGCATACACAAATTCAGACTAAATAATCTAACGCACAGTCATATTTTCTAGCCCCAGTGAAATGATCCTAAAAGTAATATTGAATTTCACAGTCCTCATGTGGCATTTTCATACTGCAAAAGACCAAACATACCAAAAACTCCATCACTTTTGGTGTAAATTTTGAAAATAACAAAGGCCCTAAATCGTTTAAGTATTTTTGAAAAATTTGCTCCTTGTGTTAGAACTAGGTTTCTCCTTCCTGTGTGTTTATAGACTGATAAAAACTGACCTTTAACTTTCTGTAAGAGATGGTCTTGAAATTCATTTTAATTCAGGAAGATAGCTTTCTGCATGATATACAGTATACCAGTTTGTAACTTTGGAAAATATTTCACATAGGAATTACAGTAAATTATTGCAGTGTGAACCAAAGGTAATCTAGTACTGTCTTAAGAATATTTTTTTCTGCCAGCAAGAGAACACAGACTTTTGTTTGGGGCTTCACTGCAGAAATAAAGGCAGACAAAAATCCCCTTATGCCAAAAAACTGGGACAGAAAGTGAATGACAAAAAGCAGACTACTAAAGAAGTTAAGTAAAATCACAATCACAAGTCACAGCTTAATTAAACTCTGGCTTTCCATAATCTACCCCAGAGGGGCTGAAATAAAAATGAGATTTCAGCCTAACTTCCATCTTAACTGATGACAGGTAGCTCTTTGCAAACATACAAATTACAGCTGCATTGATTTTAAGGTTGGAAAGACAAGCTATTTGTAAAAGTTAATTTTTCTGTGATGAAAGAGATACTGTTAATTTTCCAAACCTGCAGTTCAAGATACTTCATCACACTGAAGAGCTTTGAATGGATTTCATCTACAATGACAAAACAAATAAGGCATCTAGCTCTAGTGCTTATTAAAGAAACAGTTGTTGTTTTTTTTCCCTATTGCTATTGTAGATAAGAGCAGAATAACACCCTTCAGTCTCGTATTTTGTTCTTAATTGATGTATGAATCATAGAATCATAGAATCATAGAATATCCTGAGTTGGAAGGGACCCTTAAGGATCATCAAGTCCAACTCTCGACACCGCACGGGTCTACCCAAAAGTTCAGACCATGTGCCTAAGTTCACAGTCCAATCTCTTCTTAAATTCAGACAGGCTCGGTGCAGTGACCACTTCCCTGGGGAGCCTGTTCCAGTGTGCAACCACCCTCTCTGTGAAGAACCCCCTCCTGACGTCCAGCCTAAATTTCCCCTGCCTCAGCTTAACCCCGTTCCCGCGGGTCCTGTCACTAGTGTTAATGGAGAAAAGGTCTCCTGCCTCTTGACAACCCCTTACGAGGAAGTTGTAGACTGCGATGAGGTCTCCCCTCAGCCTCTTCTTCTCCAGGCTGAACAGGCCCAGTGACCTCAGCCGTTCCTCGTACGTCTTCCCCTCAAGGCCTTTCACCATCTTCGTAGCCCTCCTCTGGACACTTTCCAACAGTTTCATGTCCTTTTTATACTGTGGTGCCCAGAACTGCACACAGTACTCGAGGTGAGGCCGCACCAGCGCAGAGTAGAGCGGGACAATCACCTCCCAGCGATGCCGTGCTTGATGCACCCCAGGACACGGTTGGCCCTCCTGGCTGCCAGGGCACACTGCTGGCTCATATTCAACTTGCTGTCTACCACGACCCCCAGATCCCTCTCTTCTAGGCTGCTCTCCAGCGTCTCATCGCCCAGTCTGTACGTGCCCAGTCTGTCTGCAGCCAGGGTTTCCCCGTCCCAGGTGCAGGACCTGGCACTTGCTCTTATTGAACTTCATGCGGTTGGTGATCGCCCAGCTCTCCAACCTGTCCAGATCCCTTTCCGCCCTCATTTGAGTCCACAACTCCTCCAAGTTTGGTGTCATCAGCAAACCTGCTCAAAATACCCTCTATTCCTACATCCAGATCGTTTATAAAAATATTGAAAAGTACCGGCCCTAAAATGGAGCCTTGAGGGACCCCACTGGTGACCGCCCGCCAGCCTGACGCAGCCCCATTTACCATAACCCTTTGGGCCCTGCCCGTTAGCCAATTGCTCACCCATCGTATGATGTTTTTATTTAGCTGTATGGTGGACATTTTGTCCAGTAGGATCCTATGGGAAACCGTGTCAAAAGCCTTGCTGAAGTCCAAAAAAATCACATCAGCTGGTTTCCCTTGGTCCACCATACGGGTGATCTTATCATAAAAGGAAATCAGGTTAGTTAGGCCGGACCTACCCTTCACAAACCCATGCTGGCTGGGACCAATGACTGCTTTGTCCCCCAGGTGCGCCTCAATAAGTCCAAGAACCAACTTCTCCATGATTTTACCAGGCACTGACGTGAGACTGACAGGCCTGTAATTGCTAGGGTCTTCTTTCTGACCCTTCCTGAAAATTGGCACAACATTTGCCAGCTTCCAGTCTACCGGGACCTCTCCAAATTCCCAGGATCGTTGAAAAATAATTGAAAGAGGTTCCGCGATGACATCCGCCAGCTCTTTCAGCATCCGGGGATGAATCCCATCCGGACCCATGGACTTGTAGGGATCCAGGTGGAGTAGCAAATCCTGCACACGTTCAGGGTCAGTTGGGAGTTTGTCATCCCCACCGTCCCGGCCCTCCAGCTCAGGGCACCCTGGGTCCCGAAGCCCATCATCGGCATTGAAGACAGAGGCAAAGAAGGCGTTAAGCGTCTCTGCTTTGCCTATGTCATTGTCTGTGAGGAGACCTTCCCTATCAAGGAGCGGCCCTATGTATTCTTTAGTTCTCCTTTTTCCATTTACATATCTAAAAAAACCCTTTTTATTTTCTCTCACAGACACAGCCAGCTTCAACTCTAGCTGTGCTTTGGCCACTCGAACTTTCTCCCTACAAACACGAACAGCATCCCTGTATTCTTTCCATGACGCCTGGCCCTCCTTCCAGTAGCAAAACACTCTCTGTTTCCGCCTAATCTCCATTAGAATGTTCCTGGTCAGCCACGCCGGCCTCCTGCCCCGCCTGCCTGACTTGCGATATTTAGGAATTGCCTGATCTTGTGCTTCTAGGAGGCATCGCTTAAAGAATGACCAGCACTGGTGGACATCGAGGCCTTCAAGAGCAGTTTCCCAGGGGACCTTGCTGACTAGTTCCCTGAGCAGCCTGAAGTCTGCTTTCCCCATATCTAGGGATGAGGTTTTGGTGGCACTTTTCCTTCTGTCACCATAAATTTTGAACTCAACCACTTCATGGTCGCTATGACCGAGGCGGCCACCAATCACCACATCTCCCACCAGACCCTCTCTGTTTTCTAGCAACAGGTCTAGGAGGGCACCTTTCCTAGTTGGCTCCGTTAGCACCTGCACCAAGAAGTTATCATCTAGGTGCTTCATGAACCTCCTGGACCTGCTCGTGTCAGCCGTGTGGCACTCCCAGTTAACGTCCGGCAAGTTGAAGTCCCCCATAAGGACAAGGGGAGTTAATCTCGAGGCCTCTCTTAGTTCTGTAAAGAGTAATTTATCGGCGCTATCGTCCTGGCCAGGCGGTCTGTAATAGACTCCCACAACGACATCCCCTTTATTCGTTCGTCCCTTGATCCTTACCCAGAGGCTCTCAACTTTGCCATTGCCAACCTGAAGTTCCACACAGTCCAGCCCCTGCTTCACATACATCGCCACCCCACCACCTCGCCTACCCTGCCTGTCCCTCCTGAAGAGCCTGTAACCATCTATCACAACAATGAATATGCAGGGGAGACATTATCCCAATACTAAAAGGATGTCCTGTCGCTGAGTTGCTTTCATGGAATGGAACGATATGATACATGTACTATAGCAAAGGAACGCAGAAAACTATTTCCCCTATCAAGCTACAAAAATGCATTGTTGATCAGAGTTTAAGTCCCTAGTAGATTTTGAACTAATTCACACATCCTCCTAAAAAAAGAAATTAACTGGACATATGGTAGACAGCACCTGTGAAAAATACCAACTTTGGAGCTTCACTCTTATTTTGACATTCCCAGAAGCAAATGAAGGAAAGGAGATCTCATTATCACCAGGTAGGTGCGTTGTTATAGGAGGATACTTCACCTCAAACATCAA
The DNA here is from genome assembly GCF_009819795.1 of Aythya fuligula. Lineage (NCBI taxonomy): Eukaryota > Metazoa > Chordata > Aves > Anseriformes > Anatidae > Aythya > Aythya fuligula. The sequence continues at coordinate 1,439,078 of NC_045574.1, read as the reverse complement.
AACACTATTCTAAAACTCAGTTCTAGTCAACGTTTTCCTTAATTACTATGATGACAGTAGTTCATTCTTAGATGACAGAAATGAAGGCTGCCTTTTTTAGGAAAGGGGCCACAGTTCAAAATGTTTTTAAACTGCAGAGTGTTTCTGAAACAAAGAAGCTGAATTAATAGTTCTAATTGCTGTTAAGCTACAGCTCTTCTGCACTCTGCACTTAAGAAGAGGGGGAGGTGTCAAAGACCCATTCATAAAATGAGGAGTATCTGGCTAAAGAAGAATAGAGGAAAAAAACGACCTGACTGCTGTATAGTAAGTATGACTCAATGTGATGCTACTGGAGAAGCAATACATCATAAGTGTCATTAGAATCTCTTCCTAACACTTCCTGACTTAAAGACTGGTTCTCTGAGTTATGCAAAACATGAATTATAACACATCATTCCATTTGGAGCACTTAAAAATATAAACACACAGGGAAAAAAAAGTGTGCAAACAAGAGGTGGTTCATAGGAAAGAGACAAAATCAATTTAGAAAATATTATGTAAGGGGGAAAATTCCCTTTGGAGAGATGAAACATGAAAAAAATATTAACAGCCTTCCTCCTTAAAGTAGAGAAAGCTGCCTAAAAGGTGATAGCGACCATGGTTCTCCATGGTCAGGAACAAACTAGAATAATGTGCTGTATTTCCAGCAAACATTATTTAGATTGGATATTCACGTGAGGTTGAAAGAGTAATGAAACTATCAAAAAGTTTAACCAGGAATAATGTGGAATTTCCCTCATCAATTTCCAAGGACAGCTTAAATAACTTTGTGTCAGAAATGAAGTATGGGACTTACCTCTTTTCCTTAGTGTAGTTTGGAATCATGATTTTACTGGAGCATTGCCAGCTTACATCTTAGGGTTTTACAGTAAGGTGTTTTGTTTACAGTTAGCTTTCAAAACGTGCAGTTTCCTTTCAGGCATGATAAGGATAGAATTTCAAAAGAAATCAGCACTCACAAAGCTTTTTCATTCACACTGAAAGAATTTGAGTGTTGATTTTTTTTTTTTAATTTTGCCATATATATGTATATAATATGTATATAAATAAAAGAAAAAATTATAGAAAGCTTTGCTCTAGGATTTGATAAATAAAGAGTTACCATCACTATATGGCAGGATATAAATAGAGGAAAAGATGGCCAAAAGGGGAAAGATAGACAAGAGACACTATAATATCTACCCAGCAGAGCCTCTATCTTAATATGGAAGAAGTGTCACATTTCAAACTTATCTAGCCCAGAAGGAGGTCTCACTGAGAAGATCTGTTTTTCCAATTTGTCTCATTAATTCTGAGGTATTAGTACAAAGAAAACAAGTAAGTTTTTCTCATCGCCCATCTGAAAAATATAATTCCTTATTGGGTCAAAGTTTTATTTCATCTTTTCTGACTCTAATACACAAAGACAGGCGTATATATATAAAAACCTGGAATTAACACATTTTTCCAAGCAATCTGTGTATAGTTTGATCATTCACACCTGCACTTTTCGCTTTAGCCAGTCTACCAGGAAGAACTGATGGCTCATTTCCAATATTTGTCTTTCCTTATTGCTGAAATATTGCTGTAGGATGATCACACAGCCCTTAAGCTGGCTGCTTAAGGTACAAGTTTCTGTTTTCTATACTTTCACTTTTGTTTTTTCAAAGAATCCCTGTTCACACAATTAATCTTATCTAAAAGCCATGGGATTCCCAGATGAAGCCATGTCAGGTATAGCTGACATGAACAAATGAAGAAGTGCCCTTTCCATACCTAGTACCAAACAGCATATATAGCAAAGGAAATTCCCCTAAAGCTGAAGAAATATTTGATATTCTACCTAAAAGTATACTAGCTGTTCTTTTATGGTATTGCTTGTGGACAACAACAACAGATTTTCAGTTCCACCCTATGTATTCAAAATACTCTAAGCTCCAACTAATGTCTCCCACCTGTGGCTCAAACAATTTCAATACAAAAATGTTTCTTAACATTTTTTTTTCCCAAATGCAATTTTTTTTTTTTTCAGGTAAGGCAACAAACAGCTGCAGTGCAGCAAAAGTAAGTAATGGTTACGTCCACACAGATGGATTCACACTAAAAAGTACACTATAAGCTTGTATCTACAGTTACATCTAGCTCACTGGAAGCATTTCAAATTCTGCTTGCTGTGATCAAGCCTTCCTTAAGTATTTGGCAAAGACCAAGAGAAAGAATCCTGTCTCTCCATGTAATATCATAGGGATGAAAAAAGTGGCCAGAACTGAATCAGAATACTCTTGGGAGCAAAGCATGACTGAAGAAAGTGATTTATGTCTCTTTGGCTTTTGGAACTATTTTACCAAAGTAGTACTTTCCTACTTCATCTTTCAAAATTTCAGAATCTAAAATTTAGGGAATTTCAAGATGTCTGCTAATTCCTTTTCTCCATCTATCTTCCTAGATGTGGATGGTTAGCAAAGAGGTGACATGAAGGTAGCAAAAGAGAAACCCTAATAAATCCTAAACCCTAAAAAACACAGGAAAACTTTACCAGGTGCTCACAGAAGAGACTGATGGGTGAAGAATGGCAATATTCATGTTATTAAAAGCTTTAAACTTACCTACTGTTTAGTAACATTCATTTGTACAGGTTAGCCAAAAATCATCTCAGCTACTTCCTTCCATCAAAAAGAAATGATAACAGGAACTTTAATTCCATTTATAAAACAAAAAAAGAACAGCTTATTTGACGAAACAATAATTATATAAGTGCCACATGTAAAGCCCTTTGTTCATTTAAAGCTAAGTAGAATCAAGTTTGTTCATATTTTCTCACATTAACACCACTGTAATTTACTCAGCTGTAACAGAATTAGACTTTCAAAGGTCAAGACTAACCAAGATTAAGATTCAGAATGCTTCCTGGAGTGGAAGTTCTTTCTTGCTTAGCAGAAATTGGTGTTGACGCTTGAGGAGAGAAGGGTTTGGGACTGCCTGACAAGCTCCCTGCTTGACCTGTTCTTGTGGGTGCTGGAGAAGCTGAAAAAGTACAAAATTAATAAAGAAAGGTTTAAAAATAATCACAATAAAGCCATACTCACTGGGACAAAACAGCTTTTAAACCTTTAAAAGCAGGGAAAAGATTTTTGTTTAATAATTTCAACATCATGTTATATCTCCACTGTAACTTACAACTGTCTCATACTTTAGTTTAATAAAAAAAGAAACTGTAAGGAAAATCATGTTACTACAGCTATTAATTCCATTCAGGCCAAATGAATGTTTAACCTCAAAACAACTCTGTTTTCAGTGAAGTTTCCAACTTTTGAGATTTGGCTATTTTAAATGTAAACAAACTCTGACTGCTATCTATTTTATTGCATGTATGTAGGTAAACATTTTAAAAAAATAAAACTAGCCCATTTTATAGATACATAAATAGAGAATTGAAAACACAAATCATACTAAATTTAGTCAGTGCAGTTGGAGATTACTGATGAAATCTCACAGATTAGGCAGTAGGATATTCTAATTTACACACAGTTTAGGCAAAATTCTGCGCTCTGATCCTTCAAAATGTATGCAAAGTCATGTTTCAAAAACAAACTTCTGGAAATACCCAATCTGTCTAGAAAGGGAAACATCTGTAGGCCATTACCTAAAAAGAAAGTCTTAACTCCTGTCAGCAAGAGTTGTCCATTAAATCTCTGCTTAATGCTCTGAAACTGTCATTCTAAACTCACTGCTGAACAATTTGTGTTCCCCAGTGCCTAAAAGACTGTCTATATATTTTTTCAGATTCCTAACAGGTAGTGATATCTGCTGTTTTCAGGAACAGCAGGTATTCTATATTTCATAGAATCATAGAATGGTTTGGGTTATTAATTAAAATGGTTTGCGTTATTAATTAAAACTCTACATCTTAAGACAGAAAACAGCACCTATAAGCTACACCTCGTGTGAAAGATGCACACACACACATACATGATAACTGATCTATAAAATGAATTATTTCTTTTGACATGTTATCATCTACTGAAATGTCCATATCTTTTCATACACTTTAACTCATCAGAGTTACTTTATCATCACTTTCATAAGATGTACAGGATCCCATCACAAGATAACGTGTACCCAAATGTCATTTCACAGCCTAGCTTTTTTGGGCTAAGAGAAATAAGATTCCCAAACCATGACCTGCCAGGTCTACTGTCCATTTGGTGTTCATGGTTGTCAGTTTAAGAAATTATTTGACAGCACACACACTGCAGAACAATGAAATAAGCATTTCTATTGCACAACATAACCTCCATAATAAGTTACATACACTTGTTTGAAGAAGCTCTCTACAGCTTCCTCTAATGCTATTTTTAACATCAGATCGTCTAAAATAAAAATTTAGAAGGAAAAAAAAAGCTTTCTCTCAAGATTTATGTAAAATCTGTGTAAAAAATGTATGTGAATCTTGAGAGAAAGGAAGAAGAAAAATTTATATGAAAGCTTTTCCTAAGCTTAATGCTTCTTTTGGGTTACAATTTCAAGTCTAACATAAAAAAAAATTAAAAAATCTATGATATTGATCATATCAAAGCAAAATAAAATTTAGGAAACTTCACTGTTATCACTTCAACCATTTTTTCCAGTCTCCGATTTCTTATGTATCTTCAACCATCCTTTACATGTAGCTTTTAGAACTTCCCTTATTTTTCAGCTTCCATGATCAAGAAACTTGGAAAACTTCAAAGTTTTTACAAGTTTTTACTTGATTATATGCCACTATCAAAAAAAACCCAAAAACTCTTTAAAAAGGAATCTGAAAAATTAGACCCTGCCAAAAACTGTACCAAAATCCATTAGCAATTTGGAAATTTTCTATTGCTCCAAAATATGTGACAAAAAAATGCAGAATTGTATGTTAAGTCTGAACAATTATTTGCAGTTAAGCTACCCATTATACAGCACTGGTAAAAGTTTATCTCCAATCAATTTTTAAAGCATTATCAAAAGTTAAAGAAAAAAAAGATTCAATTTCCTTCGCAAAGAAATTCTTTCAACAAAAGCAGTTTTATGGACACTCAAATAACATATCATATTGGAGGGGTTAGATAGTGATGATTTTAATTTGATGGAAGGTTTGCATGAGCAACACAAAATTAGCTACTGTTTGGTCTTTCACTACATTGTAAGTCTGAAAAGTCCAAATTCTGTATTTGCTGCTCCTATTTCTGTTTATCTACACTGCCTGTACAACTGTAATTTTATCATATTTTAGCTATTCAGTTGGGGAACGCTAATTAACACCTTGAAAAAGAGCTATCAATTTTTAAATAGAATATCTCCTAATCATAACAATTCTAACTAGTAAATTAAACACATGCAGAAGTCTTGTACCCCCTTCTTTTTTTTACCTGTATTTTTCTCTGTAAAGTCCATGGATTCTTCGCTTGCACTAAAATGACTGGAAGTTGCTTTTTTCTCTGCATCCTGTTCAACATCAGATCCAGTGTGCACTGATGAGTTTGTACTCATTGGTGACCGTGGCATATCTGTCAACGAAATCCTACGACCAGTACTACTGCTCAACATAGGCTTGCTCATTAGAATCTTGGGCGATGCTGTCATATCAAAGTTCAGTTTGATTTTCTCTTGTTTGTCTGTCTTTGCAGTTCCAGCAGTTGGGTTTGCAGGATCTAACAACATTTGGTATTGATTGTTGGGAGTATATGGTGTCCGGAAAGGTGCATAATTAAATACTCCAAACTTTCTACGAATGTTATCAACATAAACCTCCATTTCTTGCATTGCACTATTGAAGATGCTTTTAGTCTTTTTCACAGAAAAAGGAATTTCTTTTGACATGAGGTAGCAATTATTTATTGGAACCCAGGCCCTATTAAAAAAAAAAAAAAAAAAGATGATATGACTACATTTCACACTGCGAATTGACTTTGGCAACTTTTATTATTTTTCTTCAAATTTTGATTTATTTTATCCTAGTCATAAAGATATGCACATCTCAGGTAATTTCAAAGGCCTACCTCCACCTTCTTTTAACAGCTCAGTGCTTCAGCTGTGGTATGTAAGTAATTGCTTGTCTTAGATTATTCCTAGCTTATCTTACACTTCCCCAGTAACACATAAAACAGGAATAAACATTGGTCAAGTATGACGAAACATACTTAACCAAAATAGTCTGTGGAACTGTAAGATGACCGTTACTAAACAATCTTTCCATTGCTCATAATTAGCAGAGAAACAGAAAAACACAGTTCAGGAAAAAAAAAAAAAGACTTCAAAATAACATTCTTAAATACATAACAATCTATTTTTACACCTAATGTAAGAGCAATCAAACTCCCCAAGCGAGGAAAAATTGCTTCTCTCCAACAAGTACTGGAAAGATTTTATTCATCATGAAATGAGCCAGACTCTAAAACTTTGCTTTCCAAGGAAGCTCGGGAAACTTTGACTTAATAGTTTCATGGCCCCGTACAGCTTTAAAGCACATGTTTTTATAACTATATGGATTTGTATTTTTAATTCATTATAAATCAACTAGTCTTCACCATGGCTTTCTCCATCTAAGCTGAGGGTTCACAGGAACAGAAAAATTAATACCTTTCAGAGCAAAGCTGGCATTTTCAACACAGATCATTTTTGTCCATTTTTTAAATCCACAGTTGTGTGTTCATTCCTGTAGTGTTTACACAATATTTGGTTCCACCCTTAAGAACTGTAGTTCTTTGCAGCACAAAATCACAGTCACAGGAATTAATGTGCATATTCAGTGAGATTATATAGGTCTTACAAAAACGACTTGCATTCTACAAAAATGCATAGGCTACAGTATTATATAGCTTGTCAGGGTCACATTTCAAAAAAACAGAATCCAAAAACTCCAAGAGCACAAAATTACAATATGAATTTTTTAACTACAGCCAAAAACATCCTTTGGTTAAATTCTCACCTGTCGTGTTGGCCAAAGAAACGGGCATCAACTTGCCCATCTTTATCCCTCAGTGCCTTAGCAGGCCAGAATGGAAAGCCTTTGAGTTTAGCCCAGACCAAAGGATGAGGATTGCTCTAGAGGAAGAGGTAAAACACACATGAAGAAGATACAAGCAGTATTACCTTTAAAACTCTAAGTGCAAGTACCACAGATGACCCATGAGCAAATATCCTGAATTTGTGGACTGAGAGGCTGCAAACTGCTTGCTGACAACTTTAACAGGTATTTCTCACTAAAAGTATGCAATCTGACAGCTAAACATCTTTAAATGGGCTTCAGTTTCCACGAGGACCATGATTTGCATGATGCACAACCACAAGCCAGTGGTTCAGTAAACTTCAGCAGTTTTCCTTGACTCACTAACTCCTCAGTAACCACCACAGGTTGAAAACAATGGGAGGATAACAAGTCAGAGTCAAATGAGAACTTTGTTTAATCTATTATCTAGGCTACCGTAGCCCTTAACTTACACAAGGCTCACAAAACCAATTCTCTCGTTTTTGGCAAGCAGCTAAGTAACATTCCGGACACACTTCAATTTCATTCATCTGAAAAGAAAGAACAAATGGTTATTTAGTAGCTTAAACACTGCCTAAAGTGTGATTAACAAATATTATAAAGTTAATCAAATTTACTAACATAATTTTCCCACAATTCTATGGTCATAAATCAACCATTACTTGTCATGAACTCAACACTGTTTTGACAGAAACCCATCTTTTTCTACCGCTGTAATGTATCATTTCCAGCTAATGATCTAATCACATTTTTACATGTCTCTTCAGATTATGTGCTACGCTGTCATTTACTCCAGTTAAAAAAATATTCTTGCTTTGTTGATGTATTTGTTCCAATGATAAAGAATTATTTTTGAGGTCTCTTCCAACCTAGAAATTCTGTGATTCTGTGATTTATCATCATTTGTTCCAGACACAAAAATATAACCTCAATTGGGCATTTCATTTCATAGCAATTTAGGCAGAACAAAAAAATAAATATTTTGTTCCTTATATTCAGATTACAAAAAACATGTAAGAAACCAGGCTCAGGTTACACATGCATTTTTTTTCTGTGAAGATACAATCTCAGAATTTAATGCATATCATGCATATTGCTCTGTCAACTCAGGGGTGAGGAAAACACTTGGCACAAAGTGTCAGATCATCAGATAATTTATAAATGAAACACTGTTCAAATATACTACATTTAGAATAGCAAGTATTTGTAATGCAAAACATTACAAATTGCCACTGAAATAAAATCAGTGCAAATGATCAGCTAAAAACACAGGCAGTCATTTCTGTACTTATTCATAGGACTTCCATATAGTAACGGCAGATGAAACACAAAAAAATGTATTTATAGATCAGAAAATCTGTGTTTCTTTTTCCAACTCAAGCATTCATTTGGAAAGATAAGTGTCTGTGCAGATTCCATATGTCTTCTTTCTCCCACCACCCACCATTGAAAGTCTTCATTATATAGAGAGAATATCCTAACGGAAGACACTTTAGCAATGCCCTTTTCAAAATCATTCCATAGGCCATGGATATGCATCTCTAAACATAAGAAAGCCTACGCAAATTAGAGTTATGTAATATACACAACAAAAAACATTATTTCAATCACAAGTACAAGCAATGGAATGTGTTTCCACTTTAAAAATACAGATAGAACAATCAAATTAGCTGGGGAACACATACCTCATGCTCACAGATTTTGATGATGACTTTTGCTGTTTGTGTCAATTTGTGATTTCCTGGGGAAACAAGAAAAATGCTTTAACCAAGAAAACTTATGCTAAAATTGTGATAAAATCAACAGGTTTTAGTTTTAAAAGTCTGTATTAAAAGACAAAAGGGAACATCTAAGAAGATAATGCAAAACCAGTATACACAAAATACATACTTGTAAAAGAAATAGGCAAACAATTCTGTTCCCAATAAATACAGTGAAGCTGTTAAAGTGTTCCCTTAATCCAACTGCAGCCTGCCCACCACTGATACACTGTAAAGTGATTAACATGTTGCATCATTTCCTCAACTAGGTCTCCTATAAAGCACAGCATCATGCAAAATCGTAAAGCAATGTATCGTCAATTTGAAAAAAGTTTAAAATGGAATGAGCAAGTGATAGCACAGGCAGTATTTGGTCCTAAATTATATGTATGTCAGCTCTTTAAAAAATTATTGTGTTTAGGAACTATAATAATTAGCCAAAAGATACTTTCAGCATTTGCAAGCAAATCTACCATTTGATCTATTACTTTATCTAATCCTGAATTTCATATTCAAGGACATAAGTACACATGTGCATAAGTTCTTACCCCCATTGTAAATAATGCAGTTGTGCAAAATCCATTTGGCATCAGCCAAAAATGCTTCAGTGCAACCGTACATTTTCTTTTTAACATTCTGGAAATAAAAAAAATGAAATGTATCAGGAAACAGAAATGAGTAAGAAGTGAAAGCTTCTTCCTGAACAGTTTCCTACCATAAGTCATACAACTAATAAAACAAAATACTTATTTATAGTAAAGCCTGTAATTTTAAATACTTAAGAATCTATCAAATTCATGTTGGTTTTTCATTGTTCTGAAAACCTGATCTAAATCAATTTAATAAAACTAAATTCAATTCTTCAATGTTAAAAAAAAAAAAATACCAAGGGAAAAAATACACCATCCGTTAATTTCCTCAAACAGTATTATTCTACTGGCATGTTACTGCTCCACAGAACTCTTGCTTTTTTAATTTTTACAAGGCTCAGAAAAAAATTATTCACCAGACCACATAAGACAGGATGTGTGATATTCCAACCTACCATCTGGGTGAAGTAATTCATTTAGATAAAATCAGTCACATGGATTTGTCATACCTTTATAACACAGATATCAACGTCCACTGTAAAGGGACAGAGAATGAAAATGCTTGCTGACTCTTCACCAAGTAGTAGCAGAGCAAAGCTCTGCAGTGCTCCACTATTTATTAACATGGTGGAGAATGAAGAACGTCATGATGTGAAGCACCTAGCTTATTACTGAATTGACAATCAAACTACCATAATCCAACTCTTTACTGTTTCATTTTTCTTCCACATCTCAGGTGCAGTGGAGCTTACAGTATTTGTTGAATGATCAGTACATAAGTCTGGAATGACCCCTGGTCATACACTCACATGGTCCCAAGACAAATCAATGTACCAGTGATCCATTAATAGCTAACAAACATGATGATCAAATGCAAACTCTGATTAACGAAGTCTCCCCACAGGATGATCCCTGGAATTAGATGCATTTATACAGTAGGAGGTCATCAGTGTAAGTTTGTCTTTTTCATACTGTTTTTCCTTAGCATTTGCTACTGGTTCAGACAAAATAGCAGATTCATTCAGTGGGCATATGATTATTTTCAAGCTATAACTGAACTGGCATTTATAAGCAAAAAAAAAAAAAAATACAATAAAAAAAAAATTTCAAACAACCTCTTTCCTGCCTCCCAACAAACACTCCAGGTATCTTAACCACAGCAATCAAACTGAAAGGATCTTCCTCTCCGTGCTTCATACAAACCTTTTCTAATGTACAAAGGTCCATTGGATGAAAGATATATTCTGCATAATCTGGGTGTTGATCCAGTGAAACTGGCTTTTGAAATGGCTCTGTCTGTTAGGAAAAAAAAAATCACACTGCATCTTAATTTTGAACAGTTTCATTAATACGTATATTTCTAATCAGGCACAAAAACAACAGGTTATTAGTAAAATGCCTAAAGGGCAAAATATTTCTATAGCATTCATTAAACATTATTTTTCTATTTTTCTAGCATTTTCAAAATGTTTTGATTGTTGACTCAATATCAACAAAAACTGACACTTTGCTTCTGAAAAGCAGCTCTTAAAGCTTCTAATGCCTCCTCCTAAAAGAAGAGCATTGACCACTCCAGAGTAAAAATACTTGAAGAGCTAAAGTGTATCAAAACTAAAGAGTAACCTTTCCAGAAAGTGCCACTATTGTTGTGCTACAATACTTATCATAGAGACACCAGAGTTGCAAAGAGCCCATGATTCCACGCATCTGGTTTTCCCGACGTATTTTACTGTAACATTGCAGACAGACTCCTCTAACTTATTTATAGGTACAAGAAAGGAACAGGAGTTAAAGCAAGCCACGGCAATTCATCTCAGCATCTTACTTTGATTTACTTTTTTTCTTCACATGTGTGAAAACTAGACAAAGCTTGCGCAGTGAAGGAAGAGTGACCAGAAACCGAATCATAGAATCAGTGACTGGAATATCTGAAACTTAGAAGCACGTTGATCTTGAGGATTGAGACAGACTTGTGGAGAGAGGTAAAAGTCAAGAGGAAACAATTTTGCCTCCAAGACAAAAATTCATAGAGCAGCAATCTCAACTGGTATGCAAGTTGATGGCACAGGTTTTCAACACACTGAGAGGAAAACATTCAGTGTTTTACAAGCATATGATACTACTAACTTTTGTGGTAAAAAACTGTATTTCTCCTAATAGACAGATGCTAGTATTTCAATCGTTATAATGAATTACCAAACAGTGTCTGTGCTTACAATCTTGCCCATGTACCTGGACTGGTAAGAGATCATATCCTGTCACTCCCCTTGTATCTCAGAAATAGCACTGTCCACTTTCAGTGAGTGAGAAAACACAAAGTCCCCTTGGGAAGCCATGCTGTAGTTTCATTAGGTGTACTGCAAATATCTCCAGAAGTTGCATTAAAAATTAAATTTTAAATGCACTCCAAAAACATATATATAGTCTTAACTAATGTTTGCACCAGGTGGTAGACAGTACAGAAGTTGTCATATATAGTCCAATAAAATATGCTAGGCTCAAGATCAACAAAAGGAAGCAAAATCCAGTGTTATGACAAGCATATGATCCAAGAATACAGAAAAGTCTTCCTTACCCCTGGCTGTTTCATTTTCTGTAGTGCAAACTTCAGTAAATATGATAGCTGTTCAATGGTGAGCATTGTCATAGCTTTACTCTGTGTTTCTATGCATTCTGCAACTGTGATTTTCTAAAAATTAAGATTACAAAATATTTTGTCAGCAAACATTTCAAGGTGAATTCTTCTCCATTAAAACATCCCAACATTTGAATGGAAGAAAATAATTACGTCCTATGAAACAAAACATTTCAGATGATGCATCATAAGTACTTCAGATAATTGTTTTACTCAATTTTAATTCTGAATACGTTAACAAAAGTTTAAAAAAAAATAAAAAAGGGAAAGGACTGGAAACTGCATCCATCTTCTATATCACACAAAGTGAATATGGGAATACATAATTTCAATAAAATGCAAGTTCACAGAAATGTGAATAAGTGAGAAATTAACCTGGGCTCTAATATGCTAAGTGGCCAAAGAATAGCATGTGATAAACCAATTTACTTTCATTGAAGATACTATGATGCTAATTATTCTCTCCCCAGGAATCATTGGAGAGGAATGGTTAAATTCTTCCTTAGCCCTGCAGAAAAAAAAAATAGTAGTAATAATAATAATATTCACTTGTTTACGAAAACCCTACAGCGACAAATAATTCAAGCACTGCTGCAGAGCTATCAGCCCAAAGGAAGAAGCATAAGTTAAACTAGCTGAAAATGAAGAATGTTTTCAGAACTAGAGCTGTGATGAAGGGATCACTCTTTGAAATGAGGCCTTCTCTAGAGATAGGAACACAAAGGAAGTTGAAGAGTCATGGTAAGAAGGCAAACACAATCCCGGAACACATACAGAGAAGTGGGGAAGCAACAAGAGATGCCTCCTTTTTTGTACAAATTCTTCTGATACTGTTACCAAGAGGTCATACAGGAATACAACAAATGTTCAGGAATGTAAAAAAGCTGCTTCTATCTCACACACATGAAAGAAATCCACTCCTTATAACAAACTAACCTCACATTCTGGGCAAAACCAATCCCCCTCTGGTTCCGCTGTCAGTTTCAGACACTTAGCATGATAAACCCGAGGACAGAGTTCACAGCAGAGGACTTGGCCTTCCCGATGACAAACCCAGCAATAGAAATCATTCCGTCCATCCTGTGGTACAACATCAACAGGGTCTGTGGTGAGTGGCTGCTTCATATAGTAAAACGGACCATGTCTTAGTTCTGACTGAAATGTAGGCAAGAAAAACAGGTTTGGTTTCAAAACAAATTTGCATTTTTCAAATAATAATATTCATTATATAAAACAAGCAGAAATCTACAGAGTTTGATTAACATTTATGTAAGCACAATATCCTTTTCATTGCACAAAATCATTCATAAAGAGGTTTACTTTCTCGTTCAGATAACAAATGCTGAATTACACTCAACACTCAAAATAAATTTTTGTGGCGAGGACATAATGTGCAGGTCACACAATCCAACGAATATCAGTAAATACTTTTATCTTCAAGAAAAGAGTGTAGCTATAAAGGTTATATGTCCTCTGAACTCAGAATTCCATGGGACTCTGGAAGCTAAATACTGAGAGAGATTTAGTAGTGGCTAAACCTAGGACAACTGAAGAAGTTAGTCATGAAACAAGAAGCTGAACATGATGCAAATCTGTCCTAAGTTGCAGCAATTCACAACTTTTTAAAATCAAGAAAGACAGTGCTGGTTTTAATTGATAAGCCAAACCACAGAGCAGGGTGATACAGGAGCAGATTCACATCCTTAACAGGGTGTGCCAAAGCAGCATGAACCCTGGAAAAGATTTAATCTACCATTTAAATGTGTATCAAAATTTAAGACTCACAATCTCCACTGGTTTGCCTGCACTAGAAAACAGTGTTAACTTCATAAACTGCATGAACTTGACTTTCACTTGAGCCTCAAATAGCTCAAAGATGACAGTTGATATCAAAACACAACAGTTGAAGATCCTGGGATAGCCAAAACGGGTCAACAGAGACCCAAAGTTTATTAGATTGAATTTGAAGAGATTATAACATTTATTGGAAAATAAGTACTGTTTATCAATGACAAAGGAACTAAAGTTCACTGGTTGGTATTAACTATAGGCACAGTTTGCTGCAGAGGGGATGGAGGGAAATAATCTTATCTTTAAGCTATTTACTGTAAATTTTTTTTTTTGTTTGACATAAAACCATTTGTTCATGACATTATTTTAACTATCCAACTGGCTGTTTGTAGTTTGCAGAAGCGTTTTGTTTGATTCTCAGGAAATTTTGTGTGCTTCCTACACCAATTAACAGCTCCACAAGTTCTTGAGCCCTTAAACTGTCACATGCCTACGTGATTCATAAAACAGTGGAACAATACACATGTTCCAAACCCTTGCAGCATCCTGTACAAAACTACTCACACAGGACAAATACTAAAAACCACAAACCATTATCATGCCAGTTTGGACTGTGATCTTTCTAGATTTATTACGTTACAAAGGACAAGGTCTAATTATTTTCATGAATAGAGGATGTTCAAGGTGCAGAAGTGATATTCTATGACAATTCAGCTAAAGATTATATCTCAAAAGATACATCAGAAGAGATATTACCTGTAATTATCAAATACTGTATAGTATTTTAAGCAAAGAAGGAATGTCACTGTAATTCCAGAAGTGTTCTGCTACCTACAGGTTCACACGAATTTCTATGTTTTGACAGTCTGCATTTCCTATTCTACAGACAATACAGCCAGTGAAAAGGTACTTGCTCCCACCACAGAAATGGACCAGGTATTATTTTCTGTACTTTCTCTGTGTATGTTTAATTATATAATACAAGTTTTTTTATATGAAAGGTTCAAGGAGATCCTCTGGAATAAAAGGGATAAGAAAAGGCTTTTCCTACATTTCTAATGTATTATTATGCCATTCAAACCGAGACAGAAAGATGCATGTAAACACAGAGTGAAAAAGAGAAAGCTGCAGTTTACAATTCAGAAGCAGATTTTGTTTGTAGTTGCATGCACCACAGCTATAAGACCAAAATCTCAATAGCCTATACTTATATATAGATGCAACTATGGGGCGTTGTCTTCAACTGCAGACAAAGCAAATTACCAGTAAAATTTATTGCATACTTTGATTTTCAAGTGGATATCCACACTAAAATCCTAAGAATTAAAGATCCTGTTTTAAAATCTGTAAGACACTACAGAAAAATGATCTCCTAATATCTAAATAAAAGAGTCCATTTCTGCTAGAAAATGGGAGGAATTAGTTGTCTGATCAAGGATGTTCCTATCATTTAGACATCTATCAGCTTATTTTGCCTGAGCTAAGTTTAAGGACAAAAAAAAAAAAAAAAAAGAATAAGATTCAAAAATGATCTGAACAACAAAACAACAGAAAATCTCAACTACATCAAAAGACCTTTTCAGTTGTACTAATCAGAGCAAAATGTTTTAGGAGTTTAAATTTTAACAGTCTTGAAAGAAAAACTTTGTTTTCTCATCAGTTTCACTAGCAAGTGTCCAGGATGTGGAGCAGTTTAAAGAGCCTGCAGTGTAGAACAGTAAAAGCCAAACTGGCCACAGTAAACTAGTTCAACAATGCCTACACATGCTATTACTGGACCTGCCAATTATCCTTCAATAAAATATACTTAACACTGAAAGACTTCTTTGGCCTGAGTTATTCACAGTTTTCGTTCCAGAATAACTGCAGTGATTAGGAATTTAATTTTCTTTCTTAACCAGTGCAATTGTATCATACTAATGTTTAATATGGATGCTATTAATGAGGAAAAAATGCTTTAAGCCACAGAACTTAATCCTGTGTTTTCATGATATTGGCAAAAATGTACTAACATGCAAAAGGACTTTGAACAACACAGAGGTATGTTATCTGTAAATTAGATGAGAAATAATTTCAGTAGGGCTAAAGATTGCTTTCATGTAATCTGTTCCGGGATGATACAGCTGTTTTCTAGCATTTGGTATCCAACATAATTCACATAATTCTTTCACTTGCATCATACATTGAACCAGAATTTCTCAAAGTCCTCTGGAGTTCTTCTAAGAGCTACAGCAAATGCTATGAACTCAGTATTCAGAAGACATTGAAAATAACGTTTCAAACATGAGAACTGAAAAATGCTGCCAGCATTTGATTCATCCAGTTTGATAGCAGTGTATACTGTCTGCCAATTAAAAGGAAGGAGAGGGAATCTGCATAGTACCAAGCAAGGGAACAGCTGGATTATTGTTAATAATTGGTAGTAGAAATGAGAATAGATTCTCACTGACACTGTGGTATCTTTCTTAATCTAGTAGATAGTGTCCCCAAACACTTCCTTCTAATGGTTTAAATTAACGAGAGTTTTTAGTGTTGTTGTTATTATTTCTATATTCCTTTATAATCCTTTTATTCAAAATAACACTTACTGGTTATGTCTTGTTAGTTTTATGAAATAAAAAGCAGGACACAGGTACTCTCTCTTAAAAAAAAAAAGTCTGCAGAATAAAAAATAAAGCCCACCCAAATCCAACTTAAAAAACTCCTACACCCACTGTATTCACCAATAAGTGTATACTTCTTATAGTACGAAAATTGTGTTTCCTAATGAGGAAATGGCACCTATTCATCTGTCTCTAAATCCTTCATTGTTTCACATCCTAGCATAACAAGACCATGACTTCTCTTACCTGCTCTTTATTATTACTGTTCAATAGACCAGGTTTCTTTTTCTTTTTTATAGGACTTGTTGATGCATCTTGTGGTGAGTGACCATTAGAGGAATGTGGAGGGCTGGGAAACTTCCTTTTTTGTGCTGTGCGTTCGACAGAGCCAGGATCTATAACAGATACAAGCAACACTCTTAAAGAGTACATATCAATGAACAACATTCAGACAAGGATACAGTTTGTCATTCATACTCCACCACTGAATAGAATAAAAATTCTCAATTGCCTTTCATCCAGTCACTTAAAAAACTGGAATCATAGACTTGCTAAGCTGTGCCACTGTTAAGTGAATTCTCAATATATTAATTTAGATTAACATTACATTTTTCCCCCCATGGAATTCTGGCCATTCATATAATTTTAAATTTTAGTATCTTTTGAAGTGTAACAATTACATTCTGTAGTGTAACAGAATTTGCAGCATTTGCCCAGAGCACTGTTCCGTGCAAATCTCTGCAATACCCCTTAAAAGAAGAATAAAAATAACAATTTTTGACAACTTCACAATGCAATTTAGGAAGATAAACAAAAGAATTTATAACATGATAAATGACAAGGTCATACACTCTTCCTATTTCCAATATTTAAATATACCTACTGAAATGTGTTAATAGAAAAAATCAAATTGTCCAATAGTCTGAAAATAATATTGCTTCAAATACTTCGTTGTTTGTAGTACATGCTAAATTGAATTGTAAAAAAGATAAAATTAAGACAAGGCTACCACTCAAGTAGTAACTTTTGACAGCTAGATAGAGTAACAAAAAGAAAGTGACACAATTTTTTAGTGTCCTTCGCAGGCAGCTCTTGCATTCACCAAGCAAGTTACTAGAGCAGTTTAATAAGTCACAGTTACAATCTATGCCGAAAGTTATTACTCCAGGTAACAAAGCTGGCCAGAAGGGAACATGTGCCTGTGTCTCAGCTGCTCTTAGTCGTGGTTTGCTATCTTAGTGTAAGCTCATCGAGCAGCTTAAACTAAATAGCAGCAACTTAAGTAGCCCTGGTGTATGCCCAGGTGGCTATGAACTGAAAAAATTCTTGAGAGACAGATAGAGGAAATTGAAACAGGTCTACCCATATATTGTGTATCTTCTGGTCTGTTTCACTCCTCCAATTATGCTAAAAAGTTATTAATACACTTAAGAAAAATAAATTATATTAAAAAAAATCACTGACAAGCTCATCAGAAATATCCCAGGTGAAAATGTGAGCATTTGCAACTTCATTTTCTCAGAACAAAATTTAAATGACTCCTAATGAATACGGAAAGCTCAGCTTAATTACAAAGTACTAATGTTTTTCAAAAACAGAAAAACACAAGCATGCAATCAGCTGCAATCGACAATCATAGTTCAGTGAAACAAGTTTGACAAAACAAGTGAAAGATTAACAGATTTTTTAAAAAAAATGTTTCATTTTTTCTTAAGTTTTTGATGTGTGTAACAAAATTAAATGATATATAAAACCCAAGGGGTCAGAAGTCACCACTCTCATAAAGAGAAACAACTGAAACCTCCCCAAAGTCACTCCAGTATTTTCAATTCCCTACTCACTTGTGCTAGTAGAAGTGTTTCTGTGGCTGCACGCAAAGCCATTGAGAAATAAAATCTGTCTAAAAACTAACTTTTCGCTGCAGCTCTTTATTCTGTGGTCCCACTCACTGCACAGCCACATGTGCATGTAACACATTCAGCAAAGCAGCTACACAGGTGAGAACAAAGGAAGAAAACAGGAAATGCTGCTTTGGGGACTGAAGCCACCTTGACAGCTTTTATGGCAGAGTAGTTTTTGGCAGCTATTTGACAGAAGCCCAAGTCAATCAAACTGCTGGCTGGGATGATGCTATTATCCCTTCCCTCCTGGATATGTGATCTTTCCTTCCAGGCCTCACTGAATGATGGGCTCAGTTGCATCAGGTTGCTAAGCCAGCAGAACTCACTGAAACGCTTCACCTGAAGTCTCTAATGAACGTCAGAACAACAGAAAGGTACCAGAACAACAGCCAGTAATTTATCAGCTTATCAGAGCGTGTATGTTGTCAATAGTTTGAAATTTAACACAAAAAGAATACTGAAGGTGTCCCCAAACAGAAAAATACTGAAAAACACAACATTAGACCATGTCATGTGGGCAGTGGATGAGCACTGTTTTCCCCACAAATGCCTCCTAGTCTGAATTTTAAGTATTTATTGAATGAGAAAGCGTCACTGAGCTACAAGGTAGGCCCATGGTCTCCTCAGTCCTCCCCAAAACAGGTACCAGAATGCTGTAATAAAGAGCTGAACGTATTCGGATAACACTTTACTTCCATAATTCTTCACATCTCCCAGATCCCAAAATGAAAGGCAGTATTAACCTCATCAGCATTACTATCAAAATCAATTTAACCTTGTGTGAGGAAGATACACAAAAACATTCACAAGACTAAAGACTGGAGAACACTTTTGCCAGCATAACCATAGCAGGTAGGTAGCACTCCCATCTAATCTGCCTGGGGCAGATGTCCTGGGCCTGCTCCAGTTTACAGCCGATCATCTTAAATCAAAGTTAGGCTAAAATGGGCAATTTAGGTGCCATTCAGAAGTGAATCATGCCTAAGACACAACAAGGTTCACCAGAGGAGCTGGCAGATGGCCTGAGGAGGTAATATTTCAGGTATCTGATTTGAAGCCACTGCCACTGTTTTTGTCAGGGCTCTCAATTAGCAGGGCAGGCTAGTCGAGTGTCCCAGCTCCTTCCAGTTCCCAGTCCTCTTGGGTAGCACGTCACCTTCCCATAGCCTGTATTAATCCCCAGTGCCTTCAGGCATAGTTACAGAGCTACCTGAATTTGAACAGCTG
Source organism: Aythya fuligula (assembly GCF_009819795.1). NCBI lineage: Eukaryota > Metazoa > Chordata > Aves > Anseriformes > Anatidae > Aythya > Aythya fuligula. The sequence goes on along the minus strand of NC_045574.1, from coordinate 1,419,538 downwards.
TCACTCTACTCTGCCTGCAGAGCCAGTAGCAAGAGATGCGTATGGAGCCTGATTTAGATCTCCAGAGAACAACACAGTTTACTTGCCTCTGCCTACCATACAGCCAGGGAAGATTGGGCATGCTGCTAACTAAGGTGCTTTCATCAGGCAGCTGAGGTTAGGTGGACTGGACAGAGCTCTGGGATTTTATATACATGAACCAACATCAGCATAATCACACAGAATCACACAGACTCACAGAATTTCTAGGTTGGAAGAGACCTCAAGATCATCGAGTCCAACCTCTACCTAACGCTAACAATCCCCACTAAACCATATCCCTAAGCTCTACATCTAAACGTCTTTTGAAGACTTCCAGGGATGGTGACTCCACCACTTCCCTGGGCAGCCTGTTCCAATGTCTAACAACCCTTTCAGTAAAGAAGTTCTTCCTAAGATCCAACCTAAAACTCCCCTGGCGCAACTTAAGCCCATTCCCCCTCGTCCTGTCACCAGGCACGTGGGAGAACAGACCAACCCCCACCTCTCTACAGCCTCCTTTAAGGTACCTGTAGAGAGCGATAAGGTCACCCCTGAGCCTCCTCTTCTCCAGGCTGAACAAGCCCAGCTCCCTCAGCCACTCCTCGTAGGACTTGTTCTCCAGGCCCCTCACCAGCTTCGTCGCCCTTCTCTGGACCCACTCGAGCACCTCCATGTCCTTCTTGTAGCGAGGGGCCCAAAACTGAACACAGTACTCAAGGTGCGGCCTCACCAGAGCTGAGTACAGGGGGACAATCACCTCCCTAGCCCTGCTGGTCACACTGTTCCTGATACAAGCCAGGATGCTGTTGGCCTTCTTGGCCACCTGAGCACACTGCTGGCTCATATTCAGCCGACTATCCACCATCACTCCCAGGTCCTTCTCTGCCTGGCAGCTCTCCAACCACTCATCTCCCAGCCTGTAGCTCTGCTTGGGGTTATTGCGCCCCAGGTGCAGGACCCGGCACTTGGCCTTGTTGAACTTCATGCAGTTGACCTCAGCCCATTGGTGCAGCCTATCCAGATCCTCCTGCAGAGCCTTCCTACCCTCAAGCAGATCGACACACGTGCATAGCTTGGTGTCATCTGCGAACTTACTGAGGGTGCACTCGATGCCCTCGTCCAGATCATCGATGAAGATATTAAAGAGGACCGGCCCCAGCACCGAGCCCTGGGGGACGCCACTAGTGACTGGCCTCCAACTGGACTTGACTCCATTCACCACGACTCTTTGGGCCCAGTTATCCAGCCAGTTTCTAACCCAACGAAGCGTGCGCCAGTCCAAGCCAAGAGCAGCCAGTTTCTTGAGGAGAATGCTGTGCGAGACGGTGTCAAAAGCCTTGCTGAAGTCAAGGTAGACCACATCCACAGCCTTTCCCTCATCCACCCAGCGCCTTTCATAAACCCATGCTGACTGGGCCTGATCGCCTGCTTGTAAGAAAGAGAGCTTGTCAGAACAAATTAAATATAATTCCTTTCTACAACAAAACCACAGATACCACAAATAACATGGCCACTGATGTGTTCTCTTTAGACATTCCTAAAAGAGCCAAGGAAATGAAGTTTATTTTAAAACTGTACACAAAATAATGCCCTGTGAAATTGAAGTTGGACTGAATCTCATTCAAAGATGAGATAATTTGTCACATAGCACAAATCTTAGAGGGTCAATGACACAATGAAAAACTAGAATAGATTTCCAGATGACCTCTGTATTTTCAACAAATGTGAAGGTCAAACTGTCAATAAGAAGAAATAAAAGACTGGCTGCAATAATGATTTGCACAAATGGAGCTAAGGTTAACAAGCTAGGCAGAAATTGAAAGATTTTGAACAGCAGTTGAGCATATACTAATAATGAATTAATGACTTGCCTCAGCTATGAAAACGGCCAAATGACATTGATGTAAAAATAGGAGCGATACATACAATGTAGTCTTAATAACCTTGGAATGCTTGCTTATAAAGCTTACATTTATTGAAAATAGCATATTTTTGAGTGGACAGAGTAAAACATTATCAAGAAACTACATAGTTACTAACGTAGAAAAACCTTGAGAAAACATGCTCAAAAAGCTCCATGATGCCACTATATCTTACTCATGATTCAAGTTCAAGAAGTGAACTGAAGCTGCATCTAAGCATTTTTAAGACATACACTGTCCACACGTATGGAAGAAAATATAAAGAAACACGGAAAAGATGTAGTAGAAGAACTTCTGTAAATGAGAAGTTGTAGTGCTCTACATTAACTTGTGTCAATCAGTCTTTTATAATTAGCTTTATAATTATAATTAGCTTTATACTCTACAGGTGAGCCCAGACCTATCAGGTGTAATGACAAGTATTTTTTTCTCCATTTCCTGGACTTTTTTAACTTTTTTTTTCCCAAAAATATGTAACTGCATAGAAAATAGCAGCTGTTTTGACTTCTTTCCACATGATTGTATGGAGAATTTGGTGCTATACAGTGATTTATGATTGACCAAAAGCTTGGTAACATGTCAAGATAATGATTAAGAATCAGGGAAATTGTAAATAAATATGAAAAACATCTGAAAAACACAAAGAAGCTAAATGGAAGATACAACTGAGGGAAGGATGAGAAATTTAGAAGCATTTGTCCATCCTGAGTTTTTTTCATACAGAATAGCTGCACTAACTTAACCCCACACATAATTTTGACAATACCAGGAAAAGCGTCTACTCCTGGAGTTACATAGGGGCACAGCTATTTCAGCAGTGCTGCCTAGCAGAAATGTTGCGTTGGCCGTCAGAGAAATTTTTCTGTACGCATAAGATACAAAATTTCAGCAGAATGTAGTTAAGCTTGTGTAAAGTAATAATTAAAAAAAAAAAAAAAAAAAACACATTTTATGTTCTAAGTTGTCTTTGGCACTAAGAAATATGATTTTTTTCCCTCCTACCCCTCCCCTTTCTACAACAGTAGCCTGCATGTAGGACCAGTTATTTTCTCACATGCCTACGCTGAATTAAACCAATACAGTATGTCTGAGACCATTACTGTTACTTGACTTGTTTCAATTCAAGTGAATCTGCCTCCTACTCCTTTTAGGCTAAAATTCAGATTAGTTTGACAATACAACAAATAGTCAAATAAGATATGTCCTCTAAATATGAGAAAAATACATCTGCTTCTCTCCACCTCCTTAAGCAACTATGACAATAAAAATCCTAACACAGGTACAACTACAAGTGACAGATTAGGGTTGTTATTTGTTTTGTTGAGATTTTTAGTTTTCCTTCTTTGTTTTGTTTTCCAATTCAGCTAATCACATACAGAAGCTGGCAGAAGAACTCCTTTGGCTGGCACACGCTTCATATATCCCAAGAGAGCTGAGCTAATACAGCTATCATGAAAGAAACACTGCAGCAGTGTCAGCTAAACCAAAACCCACAACTTAACCAAAGCGATCAAACCTAAAACCCAAACAAGTTCTGAATTCAAATTTTTCATTAAAGTAGAATGGAGCTTACTCAGCACGGGAACTGTTTGCATTCGGAGCGATCAGCAAAAACTGCATCGCACCAGTTTTTTTCTCATCCTGCCATCACCACGTGGCACAAACAGTATGTACAACAATGTCAGGCTTTGTTTCTTTTCTATAAGCTGCAGTTCTCAACGAGGCTTTTCCACACGCACCTGAAGGAAGCCATAACTAAATTGCTCTTACTGTGAAGTGCTGATCATGCCTTAATCCTTGTTTTCCCAATGCAGTGACCTGAAGAATTCTCTCTCCCTCCTGGAAACAACATCCTTAAAGTACTTTCAATGACCTGTGAGCTTGAGTTTCTCTCCAGCAAGTAACTCCCTCAGCATAACTCACTGAACAGACTTGGGCGTTTATTTCCAGAGCATACATACGTAGGCACAGCTTGAACCAGGAGGGTAACAGAAGCATTTAGCATTCTGCCCTTTGGCTTCCATTTCTTACTCCCATTTCTTACTCCAGTTACTCACATAACTGCCACCAGCGGAGTACACTGTGACACTGCATGTGGCGCCTTAGCTCTAGTATGCAAAGAAGAAAATAAGGTGTAAAATTTAAGTTCTTCTTTATTGGCTTACCTCCATAATGTCATACCTTCTCACTTTCATATTATGTTTTTTCCAAAGCTGTCTGATTCAGGTCAGAAAAGGGTTAAGCTGCTATTAGCTAAACAAGAACTGAACTGCAATTCAGTTACTGCCAAATCCAAACTACACTTTAACTGGAAAAAGGTACTGATTCAATACTGATTGAACCAATGCAATAATGATCCCAGAGAAATATATGTTTGGTTAACCGATTTTGAAAACTACTTTACATTTACATTAAACTAGTGTAATTTTCTTCTGTGGCTCAAGCCTGAAAATATTAGGGATTTTCAAATAAACAAGTGGTGACTCATAAAACACACAAAAACTTACCTGAATTATGATTTTTGTGTTTTTTGTTTCCAACTGACAAGTTACTGAAATGCCAAAAGATTTTCTGGAGGCAATGTAAGATATAACTTTAAGAAAAATAAGGAACAGACAGGAAAACAACAATGCAAAGGCATTTTCTTTCAGATTTAGTTGTGCTGGTAGAATAGTCTAATGCCTTTCTTTATCACTATATTTACCAATCACCAATTTACTGTCAGGGTACTAATAATATAAACAATCTTTAATTCAGTCCAGGTAGAGTAAGAATGACTACCTAGTTTCAAACCCTAATTAAGATAGAGAATGCCTAAGTTGTATTTTATGAGAATTTTTCTTGACAATAGTGCTCTGTTTAGCACACACTGCCTCTCACTCCTCGACTCTTCCAGCTCTGTTAGCAGAATGCATGTAGCTGTTCTGAGAATCAGGTCAAGAAATTCACCCTTGTTAAAATAAACTGTCAGGAGGAAGGGCATTTTTTAACCTGGATTAGTTTCCCAATGTAGTTCAATTTAATATTTATTACTTGAACAAAGTGAAACAAATCCAAAAGGAAAAAACAAAGACCACCGAATTTAAACTATACAATAGCTTGGTGACTAGGACAATTCTATAGGAGGTCATTTTAAGTTTCCGCTCAAAAAAATAACACCAAGAATTTATGATCTCTTACATAGCAAGCAAATATTTCTTAAAAAGGTGTTTAATGAGGAAGAACAGTCTCACTTAAGAGTCTATTTCACAATGCCAGTTAATTGTCAATCAGTATACATCTCTGCCATCTCCCTGCTTCTTCTACAAAACTCCTGTTGTAGGTTGAGCAAGACAACTTGAACCAAGTTGGGTCAGATGGGCATTGACTGTACACTCACCTTTTCTACCTGAAAAGGCAGGGGTCAGAGTTATAGTTACCCAGCACTCAGAAAGAAGTTAATATGAAATGTTCAGTACTCTAAATGAAGGGCATTACAGAAAAATAATAAATGAACATTTCGTTAAAGATTATATGATAAACCAATTGTTCTACTGAATAATCTTGCCAAACAATTTTACTCCAATTACTTCTCAATTTTTGAGATTTTTAATTTTACCTCCACATTATTTAAAAATTGTTTCTAGTGCAAGTGAAAAAATACACTTGAAATAATCTTCTAAGTTCTCAGTAATAGTTACTTGTTTTTCATCATTAGTTTATTATTAATTGTTCTACAATGTTACCAACGTTGACATAAGCACTGATGAGTGCTCTCCCAAAGCATCCATTGGGAAATGACATGCTAGCCTGAGGTTCATCTGAAGTTTAGAAATCATTGTTTAAACATGCCATCATGTAACTACAGGATCAGTAACTACTGTTCACAGAAGACTGGCCTAACTTCGCCTAGACTATCACTTCTCCCTTCCTTCCTCCTCCTCAAAAGCTCTGAGTGCATATGCGTTAAATGGTTTGAGGAAGAATTCTGAGACAAAAAGGAGCAATACTAACTCCAATGTGAGCATCACAATTGTCTGATTTGGTAGATCAAGCTTCAATTACTTACAGTTTCTGGAAGTATGAAGGCTCCCATTTATACTTTATTATTATTATCCTGAATGGTTGCTAACAGATTTATGAATTTTCAAACCCATTACCTATCATACAATAGCATGCTGAATTACCTACAAAATGCTTAACAATATGATGGATAACTCTTTTAGAACACATATGCAAACTCTGAGGCATTTTAATCTTATGCCAGGATTTTGAAATATGAACCAGTTGTGATCAACCACTAAAGCCTGTTTACATTCCAGAAACTTCAACTGATGCAATTAACCCAATCCAGTTGCTTGATGTACAAAATAACTGAGGTTAGCCATGGTTGTGTAAATCCTGATTAATTCTTACATTACAGTTTTGGGCAAGTACATACAGACATTGTTACATGTCTTCAGTGCAGGACATCGAAAGATAAAAACAAGAAACATATGCAAACTTCTGGCAATATAGCAGAGGTAAACAGCTTATAAACTACAGCCTGGCTGTAGGGGGACTTGCTGCCCCAAGGTACTCCTGAAGACCCTCTGCACTACTGAAAAAAGTCTCAGGCTGTACTGCTTTGAACTGAAGCATTCTCAAATTATTTTTCACATTGAAGCAAGAATTTCATACTTGGTATCTATCCTGGTTTCAGTTAGGACAGAGCTGATTTTTCCTCCTAGTAGCTGGTAGGGTGCTATGTTTTGGATTAGGATGAGAAGAGTGCTGATAACATGCTGATGTTTTCATTGTTGCAGAGCAGTGCTTACACCAAGCCAAGGACGTTTCAGCTTCTCACTCTGTCCTGCCAGCAGGCAGGCTGGGGGTGCAGCAAGAGCTGGGAGGGGGCAGACCCAAACTGGCCAAAGGGGTATTCCATCCCATCTGGGGTCATGCTAAACAATATATAGGGGTGACTAGCTGGGGTGGGGGGGGCGGGCTGCTTGGGGTTAGGCTGGGCATCGGTCAGCAGGTGGTGAGCAATTGCACTGTTTGTACATATTAGTAGTAGTAGTACTGTTATCATCATTATTGTTATTATTATTATTGTTATTATTTTTCTGTCTTAATAAACTGTCTTTATCTCAACTCACGGGCTTCATATTCCCGTTTCTCTCCCCCATCCCAGAGAGGGAGGGGGGAGGGTGAGTGAACAGCTGTGTGGTGTTTAGCTGCCAGCAGGGTTAAACCACAACAGTATCACAAAGTTGATAAACAATGTTTTATTATGAAATTGTTAAAATATATATAATTTATTTGGGAAATTTGATTTTACTGATCATTTTGTATTTATACATGTATTCAAAATAGCTGAACAAAGTCTTTACTGCTGAGAGGTGCCCTTAAGATGCCTTCAATACAAACCTTCAGCAGGACAAAATCTGTACTACTCAGAATTCTCACCATTAAGTGCAGTAGTGTTTCAGGATATCATTTGATGACACAGCTAAGACCATCTAATTACTAGTTGTCACTGACAGGACAAGTCTGATCCTATCAATGACATCTATCCAACTCCCTAGTAATCTGGTTCAGGGAGATAAGCACATATAAAACTGCTTCTGTACCCAAGTTCTTAACTCACTTAGAATAGGACTGGCTAAGTGCCAGTATACATCTAGATGCAAAGGAAACATAAGGAATGTATGACTGATGAAGGGATGGAGTGAGTTAAAGAACTCCGTTTGACTAGTTACCAGGCAGGCAAACAGTACTAGCTGAAATACAGCTGAAGCCTTTATGGAAGTCCATCTGCCACCAAGGCTAACTTCTATCAACAGGTAAGTAGACGAAAAACTGACCTGAGAATTATAAAACAAACAAACAAAATCTTCCAATTCAACAGCATGAAAAAGCTCATTGATGAGTCTACTGCTGTCCAAAGAAAACAAGTACAAGTGAAGACAGAACTGCATCAGACAATAATTTAGCTGGTTCTACTGCTCTGGGAGCACAACCTGGAAACATTCAGGAAATTCTCCAGAAAGCCTTGAAAGCTCCATCTTGAAATATTTAATAAACAAGTTTAAAAAGTAGTCCATAGGGCTGGAAAAGAAATACAACAAGACGTTTCTGTCCGATACGTTAATGTATTATATACAGAAGACAAAATATTACAATAATCTAATCTCTGGCCTTTCTCTTTTGCTAAACAGATACCGAATCCATCCTGTTTTCTCAGACTCTCTTTATTCTCTTTAATACATCATCTCCCATTTCCAGTTTCCAGATGCCTTACACCTGCTTGTTCTGATCAAGGCAGCAGTATATTTTAAAACCCCATCTTTACTGAAGCTGCACTTTCACAGCTTATAGGAAGACCTAAATTAGAACTGCTACAGTAAGTCTTCTCCTCCTCCTGACTATTGCTATAGACTCACTCTTAGACACCACATTGTGAAGCATAAGAAGTCTCAGCTATGGCTTTATGTTTTAATTTCATTAGAGCCTAAACCCATCTAAATATTGGCTGCCAAACCTCTACACTTCCTGCACTCAACTGGTATATTCCTGCCCTCTATCTTACACCAGTTCTGGCAATCTACCAAGCTATTTCAGCACACTAAGCTAGTAGAAAACTATGCATGTTTTATGGTTCAGTTAGTTTCCTGTCAGCTTAGCTATTGACGGAAGTGGATAAAACTGCAGCACTGAGCAGTTTGACCAGCTTAGTCTGCTTTGAAACCACCATCTTACTTAAACCAATTCAAAAGGCTATGTTGACACCTTTGTTACAGATTAAACAATGCATGTTTCAGCTTAGCCTAAACTGAACTGGAATTGATTTATAACAATTAGAATTAAACTGTTTATTCCAAAACACGAATGTCTATGAAGAGGTCTGCATAGATCTAGTTGGCTTTAAAACATTCTATTTCATTACAACTATCACTACCCGCTGTACAAAGCACACTGTAGCAGAGCAACTTAGGCTACAAACTTGGAGCACATCAGCTTCCCCAGGACAAGCGTGAAGTTAAACAATACTGTCAATCTAACTTCTGCACAAGCTTCTCAGACCATCAAGAACAAAACCACAAAACACACAGAGCTCTATGCTTAACGGTTTGTCTATATAGGGTCAATTTCCTCATCTACACCCTTTCTAAAACACACAAAGCAAAATTCTGAACAAGATTAATGTTACAAGAGGAAGCATTGCTACCACTATCACACCAGTATAGAACCTTGCCACATTTTTTCTATCTTATCCACAGTGTAATAACAGTTTTAAAATTCTGGTTTGTGAATTTTCTATAGCAGAAACACTGCATGGAACTAACAGAGAAACTCGTCTCAATACATATAACAAACCAAGAAAGGTTCATTTTAGCATGCCTAGAACATGACCAACTCTAGTACTAAGCAGATGACATTTATGTTCCACAGTCATTTCCTTTTTATTTTCTATGCAAACTTCCTTTGCATTCAACTAGTATAAATTCTACCACCTTATAACAAGGCTTATAGGCAAGTCTTTATTTATTTATTTATTTTATGTCCCACAATGCTTCTTCACTGACAAAAATGTAGCTGAAAGGGCTAAGAATGGGTGATGGTTATTTTTCCCCTTTGAATAGTGCAGGCACAGGTTTTGCCCAAGAGACATTTCAAATTTAACAAACCAATTGAAGAAAATGAATAGTCAGTGAAGTATAAAAGCATGAGTCTTTTTCTTACAGGTTAACTTGCTTAGAATTGAACAGAGCCCAAGCAAGGGATGCTGCAAGATGATGTGTGAGAGCCGAGATTGCGAGTTGAAAGACTGCCCCTCTCAATAACCATGAGGGATTAAATCAGCTTACTGTCCTGGGAAATTTCATCTTAACCCTACAAGAAAAGCAGAAGTTTTCCTGTGGGCTTAATTCATTGAATCACTACACCTTGAGGTCAGACCAGCACTACAATTAAATGCAAGGGAACTGCAACCTGTTGTATGGATCATACATTTGCTTCTGTGCTGAGTAAACAGCAGTACTAAAATTGTAGAGAACTACATAAACAGGTATTAGACTCATAAACGGCTTTTAGATATTGGATGTCAGACTGACGTAAGTAATAGTTTACCTCACTTGATGCATGTGAAACTCTTATTAGTATCAATATCTGTGTCAAAGTCTTTCTAAGGTGAACTGAAGCAGAAATATGTCATATCACCTCCTTTGTCTCCAATATTGGCTGGGATCTGACAAGGACCACAAAGGAGTTATGTGGTGGGACCACAAAGCTGGGAGCAGGGAGGACTGAGAATTTCCCCTTTCAGTTACAATCGTTTTAAAAAAAAAAAAAAAAGTTAATTTTCTGCTAGCTAAGCAAACAGAAGTATAGAGAAAAGTAAACATTACAAATAGTTCAGGGATGGAGACTGGTGTGCAAGACAAGAAGCAGAGAAGGGGGAAAAGTACAGGGAGAAGGGGGGCCAAAATGAGGAACTGAATCTCTTCTGAGCTGTCAGATGGTAGGTATTACACTATCTAACCATACCAAGAGAACTGAAACAATAAAATTACTGTCCATTAGTACACATATGACCTAAATTCAATTTAATAACCATGTTATCTCCACAAGATCTGTAATTAACAACAAGAGAATGAAGATGACCTGTGCCAAGCTTTTAAGACAATTACATCTGTGCAGTCAAGAACTGACAGGACTTAAGACCCCTGTAGTAAAAATGCGTGTGTGCATCAGAATTTAAACAGGATGGTAGTATCCATTGGTGCTGTTTTACAGAAATAGCTTTCAGGTAAACTGAGCTACAAAGTCAGCTGCAAGTGCAAAAGAAGTGTGGACAGGCAGCTGGCAGTCAATTACAATGAACTGGAGCAAGTGATTATGCACAAGTATTTGATTGAAACGCTTTTCTCCCCCACTCCAAATGACAGTAGCATTATTTACACTGATAATATATGGTTACATCTTCGGCTTTCTGTATACTGAGAGGGAACAGCATTTGCCTCTAGTAACTTATTCATGGGAAAAACTCCAGAAACCTGAGGGATAGAAATGCTCAGTCACCTACAATTCCATCGAGTTTTCTTCAAGTGAGGATAATGGGATACATATATTAATATCCTTGAAACCACACTGTTCAGTGGACCAGTTTTTATGGAAATTTAAATGTTAATGTTCTTCTTTATACTTAGAACAATTAGGATCGGTTACCATAAGTAAAAATATTAAGGTAGTATTTCCTTCCCCTACATTGCAAATCTAGAAGTACTTCAAAGGAAGCCATTGTAAGTAAGATGATACAAAACGGTGATGTTTTCTCCAAGGACCTAACCTTAGTTATTTGTAAACCAGAAATAACAATGGAGCGTGCAGGTGGGGGGTGGGGTTGACATATTACAAAAACTTAGCAAAAACTTAAACACTTTCCAAGATACAACAGACACCATAAAATATACAGTGAGTCTTGCATCTTCACTGAAGTGAAGTTTCGTTGTAGATTACATGATTGCACAGCTCCTGCTATCCTGTTTACAAATATTCTTCTTTGTTGTAGAACACACCTGAAATAGTCCTTCTCACTCACCTTTGGATCGAGTGGAGATATCCATCCCCTCCACCACCTCCTGCTCTGCCTTTATTTCCTCTTCAGCCAAACTGCAGGAGTCAAAAAAGTGAATTAGAAGAGTTTTAGATTATATTATTCCCATGTCTAACTTCATACATAGAAATTCAACATGACACTGTCAAATACAACTATATTAAGATTTATGATGAAATTAAAGGTCTGCTGTTCGCCAGAGTATACACTGACCAGAACATAGAGAGAGGCAGTCCAGGTACACACGCGTGCTACATGTTACCCATCACAAAGGCAACATTTCCATATTAACAACAGCCTGGTAACATGAATGCCATTGTCTGTATAAATGGTATAGGACAGACAATTCTCTTCCTTGTGCCTCCTCATCTAAGGCCTGTATAAGCTGTGTGAACAGACTCCTGCTAATGTTTAAACACTCGCCTGCACCACTGAGCAGATTAGCTGAAGTAACAGATTTAGCAACAGAACATCTTGCAAAATTAGAATGTAACATGCAGTTTCAAAAACTATTAAAATATATAATTTCAAGGATTTTTAAATGAGACTCTATAACAGAAAACTACATATTTATAATCCACTGGCAATACAATTCCATTAATTATTATCTTTAATAAAGAATAAACAGAACTGAGTTGTTACTACCATTCAACCATGGGATCTTATACAGATGCTTTTAATTTATTCCAGGCAGGATTAAATGATTAATTAGATGAAAAAATAGAGCTGACTTGCTAGTATTCTACTTTCTTATAGTTATGCCATTCAGGAAAATAACTCAATACATTTTACTACTTAAGTCAGTTTGGAGAAGGACAATGGGAGATGAAAAAAAAATACAAGTATTGAGTTACACACCAGTTTTGCAACTATGACTGTTGTAGATGAATGATAAAAGAAAACATGACATTGAAGCAAGCCCAAATTCAAAATAATGGACAAATGCAATTACAGCGCTTGAAGCAGGTATCATAATACCACCAAAGCATGACAGGCAAGCAGGATGTAGATCTTTTCCTCTGCAGTGAGGATTTACTGTCTGGTTTGTTAACATAAGTTGTTGCTAATACCAGTTTATGTTGATATGGCAGACTGTGAGCTACTGCTGCTAAGAGTGGACTGAGATTTTCCCTTCAGCCACCCAGCAATAGGGACAGCTATTTCTACCATGAAGGCCAAGATGACAGCTAGAGACCTTTGCTTTAGCCGATACCATTAAATCTGCCTAAGGCAGCTAATCGGAGAGTTGACGTAACAGGGAGGGCTTAGTTACATTTATAACAGAAAAACTCTTGAGACTGACAAACAGTTTGTATTAGCAGAAGTTTTGTTACTGGTATAAGTTAAAACAGTTTTCTAAACAAAGTAAAACTTACCAGCAGAAGGACTTTTTAGTCTGGTATTCATCAAAACTACTTTTGAGCACCTATCAACTGTCAGGGGGTTGGGTTGGAATTCCTTTCATATTTTAAACAGGACAGTTACATCAGCCAAAATTTTAAATACAAATTAACAGAGCTCAATGTATGGAAGACTCAAAGCTGAGAAGATCCATCAACTCCAGAAAACGTTATTTTATATTTGTCATTCATATATAGTAATAATTCACAAATTAATCACTTTAAAGTCATAAAACACTGAATACAAGTTCTGTTAACGATGCTGCTAATTCCAGGAGCACAGAAAGGGAGCCATGTGACCACAACTATGGTAAATGTGTAGCACTGTTGACCATAGCACAATGTTTCTCAGATTTATTTTGCACAGACAAATTAAATGCATAGTAGACTTGATCATAATATGATGCTCACCGATTTACTATGCATGGGAAGATCAATTATACTGTGCATTTGTTACATCCTTTCCCAGAAGGCCTCTAGCAAAGAGGAGCTGACAGTGTGTGGCAGACACCAGAACTTGCCCTTGCCCCTTATCTTCCCTAAGAAATAGGGATGTATGGGCTTACAGGATGGGTTTGTTACTCTCTTCCCATGTTGCACAACTTTTCTTCTCTTTCCCCATATAAAATCCTATTTTCCTATCACCAAACTGTAATGAAAGAACACTTTTTTAAAAATCGACTTGTAAATATAATACACACTAATTCTGTCAAGAGTGAAATAAATTGGCAGCACACATTACCTGTTTTAAAATACATATCCAGTTTCAGCCACAGATTAGAACATACACGTCTTGTAAAGACTCCGTTTGAAGTCTTAAGATCATTTTACACTGTCTGCTACTAAAAGAAAAGGTCTCTCCAATAGCTGACTTCATGTTCCAAAAATCATGTTAATTTTAAATGAATCAATTCTGTTATCTAGCTCACTGTGCAGCTAGATGTGCTGAAAAGAGGAAATGAGGATATAATGCGGGCAGGGGGGAGAAGGAGGCTGTTGGGACTGAAATACCCCTTTAGCAGGAGCTCAGGTTTAATTTACATTAAAACGATGATGTTCCAGACTCATCCAAATGCGTTAGATGCATTTTGTTCATAGAATCATTCAGGTTGGAAAAGACCTCTAAGGTCATCCAGTCCAACCCTTAACCTAGTCCTAAAGTCCACCACTAAACCATGCTACTAAATTCTACTCCTACATGGTTCTTGAAAACGTCCAGGGTGTTCAACCAGGGCTCAAACACTTTCCTGGGCAGCCTGTTCCAACGCTTCACAACCCTTTCAGTAAAGAAATTTCTCCTAATATCCAACCTAAACCTCCCCTGGTGCAACTTGAGGCCTTTTCACCTCATCTTATCACTTGGTGCTTAGGAGAAGAGCCTGATCTCCACCTCACTACAACTTCTTTTAAGGTAACTGTAAAGCACAGGAAGATCTCCCCTGAGCCTCCTCTTCTCCATGCTAAACAACCCCAGTTCCCTCAGTCAGTCCTCACAGGACTCATGTTCCAGGCCCTTCATCAGCTTCATAGCCCTTTTCTGGGCACGTTCCAGCACCTCCATGTCCTTCTTGTAGCGAGGGGCCCAAAACTGAACACAGCACTCAAGGTGCAGCCTCACCAGAGCTGAGTACAGAGGGACAGTCACTCCCCTGGTCCTGCTGGTCACTCTATTTCTGATACAAGGAAGGATGCTGTTGGCCTTCTTGGCCACCTGAGCACACTGCTGGTTCATGTACAGCTGGGTAGCGACCAAAACCCCCAGGTCCCCTTCTGCTGGGCAGCTTTCCAGCCACTCTTTCCCCAGCCTGTAGCTGTGCATGGGGTTGTTGTGCCCCAAGTGCAGGACCCGGCACTCAGCCCTGCTGAACTTCATACAGTTTGCCTCAGCCCATTGATCCAGCCCATCCAGCTCCCTCTGCAGAGCTCCCTCCTACCTTCATGCCTAACCTGCCGTCATCTGCAAACTTACTGAGGGTGCACTCGATCCCCCCGTCCAGATCATTGGTAAAGATACTGCAGAGAACTTGTGCTAGCACTGAGTGCTGGGGGTACAACCTCAGGGGAACATGATACAACAAGAATAACACAACAGCTGCCCCAAGTCAGCATTAAACAGCAGAGCGTTGTGCATGAATACAGGGAGAAATAGGTGTGGCAGATCAATACAGCTGCTCAGGAGTGGGAACTGTTCCTACATCCCTGACCAAAGAAGCATGGGAAGTCAGAGCTGACTGAAGGTGCTTTACTCCTGTGGGCCCAAACCTAGCACCGCGGGGGTGTTACAGGTTAGGACTTCTAACATTTCTTCACTCAAAATCTGACTCTTCCCATCTACTGAGATCAATTTTGGAAATTCAGCCAGCTCCCCTTTTAAAAATGTTCTTTCAAGAGATCTAAAGAAACAGGAAAAACATCCTTCAAAAGCAGTTCCAAGACGAACAAAGTATCTTGACTTGACACATCTGGTTTATCATATAAAAGATGATGTCTGAAGACTGCTTCTCCCAAAGACTTGAAATGTAAAAGAACAGTTAAAATGGATTCACCACTAGACACAAAGGTTATACATCTCTCTTAGCAATGGAGGTGCATATGTCCTATACACACATCTGCACACTGCTCTTCACCCCTAACTAACACAAAATTCAGCAATCATACAGTATACTATGAAAGTTGACCTTTATAGGAGCAGATTGTATCTCCATTTCTCTACTACATTTAATCTCTCTCAACTGACAACAACGGCACAAATATTTAAGTAGGTAAGAAAACTACTGTGATTATTCTAAAAAAAAAAAAAAATCAAAATGTTGGGGGGAGAGTTAAATAAGTGAGTTAGACTTAGCTATAAAAGATACTTAAAGTTCACAACTCCTCAGAAGCATCTCCCATTGTTTTATTTGCTGTAGTGTATTATGACTTGCACAACATGACATTGTTTGAATGGTAGTAGTGATGATTGTAGTAGTAAGCTTTAAAACTCAAGCTTGCAAATACATGCTAGGAATTCACAGCAAGTTTACAGTAACTCTTCTAAAGCTGACAGATCTTTTCACCTTCATACCTTCCATCATTACGAGCAATATTCTGAAAATGCTTTATACAGCACAAACTTTCAAACGCATAAATTTCATTAGCCAAAGATTTCAAATGAAATAATTCAAGAAAAACAGGTCCTTAGTAAGAGGTATCTTCTTATTACACATAATGAAAATAAAATGAAAATCAAGAACAGCAGCAAAGTAAATACAAACAAACATCTATTTTTATGTAAAAAATAACTGTGTGATCAAGTAGGCCAGTCTAGAGAGTTGTATTTTGAGGGGATTTCATTTTTGCAGGGCTTAGAGATGCTATTTCAGATAGCATGCATTACTATCATGCATGTGTATTATTAATGTGATGCCCTCAGGTTGCGGCTCAGAAATGATGCTGCTATGTAGGCAACTAGGTAACCAACTGAATACAGAAAATACCTTGTATCATTCTGAATGATACTCTTATTCTCTTATTTCCTTATGAAGATGAATGAATAAAGAGGAACATACTTTAAGAACACAATTGAAATTTACGCTTTGCCAGTTTCACTGTCAATTGACTAGAGCACCAATTAATCATTTAAAGCTTCCCTACTAGTGTGGACAAAACTTACTTTAAAAAAGAAATTGTTTCCTAAAATGTTGAACTGATGTGTTTCATACAAATTATCTTAACATGTCTGAATGAGAGGGGAAGAGGTGGAGGTTATTCCTTTGGGGATAGTTGTGGAAAGAAAGAAAAAAAAAATGAGGATTGCAAACATACAGGATTTACTGATACTTCAGTTAAAAAAACAAAACAAAACAAAACAAAAACAACAACAACAAAAAAAAAACAACTAAGCAACCTTAGCTGCACAATTTTAAAATACATTCTCTATTAATCTATTAACATGAAGAGTCTTGTTTTATTTGAATGAAATTCAGTTTTCCAAATTTCAGACAAGAAATACTGTCTCTTCTGTTTAGGAAAATAATTCCTGTACTATTAGTATTTATCTAAAAAAAAAAAATGTACATACACAAAAATCTTCAAAGCTGCCCTGATCTATATAAACTACCAAGAGCAATTAAAAGTTGCAGATGAACTAGTGCACCTTGACATTTAACCAAGAAAAAACTGACAGATATGGAAAACCACTTGAAAACAGCCAATGACCATATACACAGCCTAGATCTACATTAGGGAATAAGCACACTAATTCTAGAATTATGTATTTATGGAATTCATTTTCCCTTTTATTTAACAGAAAACAATCAAACAAACAAACAAAAAAAAAAACACTGATTTAAAACTATAAGCACTAAAACTGAATTTCATCCTTAAGATAATTCCTGCCTCTCCCATATCACATTTGTGAGTAGCAAATATAAACAATGATTTCAAAAAACTGCATTCAATAAAAATTTGAAAAAAAATATTTGCATGCCATTGCTGAATAAATAGCAGCTTTGTATAAGCACTCACCTATAACAGTCTCTTACTCATCGGTAGCTATGCTATTTATGCAGGATTCTTAAAATGGCGTCTGACAGCACTGCACTGCCTCATTCCTGTACTGTAGTTAAAATGGTAGCAGTTTATTCAATAACAGTATCTCTTGTTTAAACAGCAGTGCTGTATTCGAAGCAACCATCTAAATATCAGAAATGATATGAAGTACGACAAAAGCATACCTGACATCTGAATGTTTATCTAAAAAGGCACAAGACAGAGTTTTGTGAAGTCACAGGTTACTAGGGAAATCACTCAATTTTAGATTCACTCTCCAGTTTGAGCCTCTCATATTTTAAGTTTCCTTTTGTAGAATCCCCTGCAAAATGCTCCATTTATACTAAGCAATTAAGATACACAAAATGTTTATTCAGCTGTCTGTATAGAGTAATGTTTAAGCTATTTACCTCTGCTGACATGCAGAGCCAAAATAGATATTTTTAATTTAAAGGACATGCAATTTCTTTTTAAAACCTTACTCTTTATCCAGTACATTCAAAATAGTGCCACAAAAGAGAAAATCTGGGGCAGGAGGGAGACCCTTGGTGTTATACGGTCCTCTGTAAGACTATAAACTAGAACTGAGGCCCAAGCAAGGCAACAAGAATAGCTATAGATTTCAGAAGCCAAAACCATAATTTGAGAACAATCATGTTTGAAAACAAAGGTTTATACTGGCTACATTAAGGATGCTGACATTCTGCTACAACATAATTTTAATCTCACAGTATTAAACAGATGGCACAACAACTACCAGTAAGGGGTTAACATAAGGATGACAAACAGCTATTAAATAAGTAAGTTTCCGTTTCTATGTAGCAATTTCTAAATAAGAATTTAACCCATGAATATGGGACACATTTGTTAAGAAAAAAGTACTAAAAAATACTTTCTAAAGACAATTTAAAGGGCCAAGCTATGTGGCCTACTACAATGGTTTTCAGCCTGTGGTCTGCAGACCCCTCAAAGCCTGTGTAGTACTTTCCCTGGGTATTGCAGAAAATAGGTAAATCAAACCTATTCTATTAGGCTTAAATTCATTGTAATAGGATTCATATGCTCATGGGAAAATGTGAGGGATACACAAATAACAAAATTTCAAAATTGATGTCTTAGTGAATAATACAATATTCTACATGGGCAAAGGTTACGTTCAACTTTCATGATATTTATAGGATTCAGATCAGTATCCTGAATTCCAGACAAAGAAGAGGAGCGCTTTCACAGAGATTTACCACCCCTTATCCAACTGTGCTGAAGTGGCACCATTACTATGCAAAACTGACCATCACCGATCACTTTCCAGCTACTGGATCCACATGACCAATACACTTGAAAACAAAGCAAAAAGAAAATCAAGGAAAGCCAAAACCAACAAACAAGAAAAATAGCAGAAGTGATATCACAAAATGGGAGACAGCTCACGAAGAAGAGCCAACTGAAATTTGTGAACACTGATATGAAGAGGTAAATTTATAACTCAATCTATTTTTGATTTTTGAGCATGAAGTCCCTTTTAGTACGTGCCTCTTTAGTATCACTGTAGGTTTTCCCCTACATTTCAATATTCCTGCCTGAAGAGAGAGGGAAAAACATCACATTTGGCGTGGTTTATACTCTGCACTTTTTTCATTCTCAGTATGTTAAGTAGTGTCATTTGTTTAAAGAAATCATTCATTTTTCCCTAGTACTATTTAGCTTCCAACTAAAACAGCTTGCCTGGGAAGAATGAGGGAGGCATGTAGCTTTTAAAAAGCTACTGTTTGCATCGTAGCTTATAATCCGGATCACTCCTTTGTTTTTCCCCCACTACATTCTTTGTCCAAGTGATTATAAAAGTAACTGGATGCTGGTACTAAATAATAATGGCTAATCATACTCATCCTGGACGATACAAATTACTCGTTAGTAGCCAGAAAATGTAAAGTGCAATTATACGATTAACTGCTAGTTACATTAGAATAATGGCCATTTACTAGAAGCTGAATAAACCTCAGCTACACTGCTTCATATGTGTTCTATCTAATTGTGAAATTCCCAAGATCCAGTCCTAGAAAATCTTGGGCAGAAAGAGTATGTGCTTTTCCCCCATGACTATCACTTTAACAAAACCCTATATTCCATCTGTCCTGAACAGCAGAAAATCTGCAGAGTGCTTCTTATTATGCAATCTATGAAAGTGAGTGATAACAGTGAGTGGTACCTTGACAAAGCACCAAAAATACATGAAATTCTTCAGCTTGGCTGAATTTGCTTTACTTAGGTGGAACAAAGATGGTAGAAATTTCCAGAAGGCCTTTCTCAGTCTTGCCACTGCAATTGTCAATCTTTAACCTACCCTCTGCTTCTATTGGCTCGAGTGCTCCATGGAGCAGCGCGATTGGGCTGATCTGTAAAACAACACTGCTGTCTCTACCTTGCCTCAGACATCTTGCTGCAATGCAGACATTTATTTTTTGTGAACTATAAAAGAATTATATTTGAGTGATTAAAAATAGTGAACCTTAACAGACTCACGATGCTATGTTTCATTTCATGTACAAGGGCAGCTTACACAAATATGCTTCACTGTCAGCAATGTGTCTGGAGGTGCAGATTTGAAACAGATCCTAGTTTAACAAAACCTGTGGGAGCCATTTTAATACAAGCTTTTTGATTGCAGATCACTTACTCCTGCTTCCTCACATTAAACAAATATTATGTTGTGCAATTTTTAAGACTGAAAGTAAACTGCTAATGTGTATAAACTAGTGCTACAAAAATTATATCCAAATGTAATTTCTGTTTTTAGCAATTGAAGAACGAAGAACAGAATAACTTCTTAGCTGTGTTAGCACCTTTATGTATGCTGAAAAATGCATTAAAATTGCATACAAAACTGCTATCACATGAAACTCAGAGGTACAACCCAGCAGTGTTTTAGGTTGCAAATTGAACTAGAGATTCTTACAATGTAATTTTATTTTTTTTTTCGGGGGGGGGGGGGTGGGAATGGGGTGGGGAAGTAAGCTAAGTGAGGTACTCAGAGTAACATACTCCTCATACAGGCAAACAACTAAGCAGAGGTGAATGCCTATGTTACAAAATGTTATCTTGGTAACCTTCCATAGAAGTTAACTTGCAAGTGCACCTAGGTGCAGTCATTTTCAAAACTACCTGAGCTCTACATTCTTTCCTAAAATCATGAAAGTGTGTGAACTGTCAAAAAACAGTGCAAAAATTACATTAAAGCACAAAACAGCATATTTCTTCTGCTTTGGTAATGTTTTTCGTGATCACTGAGAAGCTACTTGTTAAAACAAGCATGCAAAGGTTACAATTAAAAGCTTAATAAAGGGCACAAAATGTTCTAAATCAGTTATGAATCAAGCAAGCTTATCTGAGATTATGCTTTGTATACTATCAAAAACATACATTCATTAAGTACTATTTACTTTACTTTGTACGGTCATTTCATTGCTGAGTACTAGCGCTTTCATCACACTTCACAAACCTAATGAACAACCAAACTGCGCTTTACCCTACAAAAATGGTAATTAAGGATCTACAAACAAATAGCAAGCAGAATATTTTTCACTGGCCTGAGGTAAACAGTAAGTATAAGCTTCAAACTTCAGAAGCAAATTATCAAAAAAAGACGTGCATTCAAATTGGAACAGTTTACATGTACAAGTCCCTTAAAATGGACGCTAAACAAATCGGATTTTTTTTTTATATGGCTAACCACTAAAATCACTTCATCTACTGGACTAACTGAACCAGTAAAAGCAAAATGTTTGGAAAACTATAAAAAATGTTCAGAGTAGCATGCTGCTTACTTACCAACTGTTCAAGCACCCATCTCATTTTTCCAGTTAAGAAGATACAACAGGCTGGCAGATTTGGGAATTGATCAAAAAGGAATTTCTTGAAATAATTACGTAGCATTAAACCAAAAGTTAAAAAAGACAAAAAAAATAAGAACGAACAACATGTACTACTGTCATGAACCACAGATGATTTTATATCCTCTGGACTCCACAACAGAACTGTGGCTGATACAGTGTAAAACAAAAAGGCACAGATAAAAGGTACATTAGTTTATTCAAACTATGTAAAAGAAGAAAGCTAACAATTCAAAAGCATTTTCCATAAAGAATCAGATTTGTAAACTGATGCACTGCTGCATTTTATTGAGCAGCTACCCATTTCCAAAATCTGCAGCATAAAAACTCCCTTTTAAAGGAACAAAATATTAACCATACAGTGTCTCTCAGAAAGAGAAACACATTGTATTAATTATTCCTGCAAGAAAAAGAGTTTAATAATCGTTTTAAGTTAAGATAAGCTGCATAAAAAACATGATGCAACAGCACACCACCACCTAGGCCCAATATCTACAATCTGCCATTAGCACTTTTTGCTGATGTCTAGGTTTTTAAAAATCCCGTATTTTTTCATAGATAACTTATCTTAGCTATTCCATTCACTGTTTAGAAAGGTAAACTTGCCTGTTCTTCTGTCTGCCATTATCCCTGCTTGACTCCCTGTAGGGCAGTTAAATGCATCTGCTCCCTAGCTTCCATTTTCTCTTCAGCAGGCATGTGACACAACAGACAATAGTGCTGGCAAACTGCTCAGAGAGAGAAAGCTTCTTTGGAATACCAGGATCTTGTTAAATTCTAAAAACACCATCCTCCTGTGCAGAAGTAGGTATGCCAAGGTTTTGCCAGTCTGTAAAATAAAGCTGTGGCTAATGGCTACTAACCATGTGACCCAAGAAAGCAAATTTAAACAGTTTCAACTTAATAAAGTGCTGTGGTGTGAGTTTTGCACAACAAATCACAGAGAATCACACTCTCAACCCACAACTCATAGGTCTTAGAGAAAAAAAAATGTAAAAAGTAAGGCTTACCTCTGTGGATGCATTGTTAACACAGTGTTATGTCAATACTTATAAAACATGGAGGACAGGCTCTCAGTACTCAGACAGAAAGGGCTTGGCACTTCAGCTTGATGATCTGTCTTCCCAATAAAAGCTAATCCTGGATTGGCTACTTTGCTAAATCTGAATGTAAAGCTTCAGGGGATTGGCTGAAACACTTCCTGAGCGATTATCTTTGTGCAGCTCTGGCAAGCAGGAGCCATCCTGTGCAGAGAGGAGACAGGCTAAGCTAGGCCCGTGGCATCAAAAGAAACTTGGGAAGGGCCCCCAAACATCCACCTCCCCTATAAAATACACAGATTTTCAGGCCGAGGGAAGTGATCGCCAACTGCCTGCCTGAGCAAGCGTGCCCCAGCACGCCGCTGCTGAAGGCAGTTGGATATTTTAAACCTGAGGAAGGAAGAGTTCACCCAGGTCACAAACGCTACGCGTTCCAAACAAAACGCTAAATTCACTTATCTGGTGCCCCACAACGTGTTGCACGGGGAAAGCGAGGCCACAAGAGGACAAAACGTACTGGAAGTGAACGTGCACAGGAGGAACGGAAAAAAAAATGTGGAAATTCGGGGAGAATCCTGCACACCAACACCCACTGGAGCAAGCACACGCTGACAGCGCGAGTGTTTTACATACTGCACGCCAAGCCCTGCATGGGAAAAACCTGACGGCTGATTTCTACAGAAACTAAGATACAATAGGAATTGCATTCTCAAAGAGGGCTGTTGGCATTCGTTGCGTGCCTTCCCGGTTTATAAAAAATGCTGCAGTGAACAGCCCAAAATATCAGTATCGCACCAGATACTGTATTCTCAAATTCCCGCCCCCCCCTGTGGCCCCCACCTTTCAGCCAGCTAGGGCTGGCTGTTCAACAAAAATCTGACTTCCGTATGAGTCGGCTGCAGCTGCAGTTTCCTGTCTATTAACCCTGTAGGACTTGGTACTTTTTAAGATACAAGGCAGGCCCTAAAAAGAAGTAGAATTCTTTATGTGGCACACTATCAGTGTGCGTTCACAAAAATGTTAATAGAGCTGTCCAGCTTTTTTTTTTTTTTTTTTTTGCTTTACCTTTTATCTTCTACTGAAATTCTGCAAATGAAACAAAATGAGAAAACAGCATGTAAGTGATCCATTTGATCTCGAGCCAATTCCCAAACATTTAATTCAAAAATGTATTAATTCCTTTTCCTAAAATTCTGTGATTCAGTTCTCTTTCCTAATGCAGTGAAAGTGGGAGGATTTATCACTGTGCCAGGAAGGAAGAAAGTGTCGACTCCATATGAGTATTTCAAAGGTCAAATCTATAGAAATGCCCTGCCAAGGCATTACATTCTGTTCAGAATTTTGCGTCTGTATTAGGTAGTTAGGTATTAGCATTCTATAGCCATCAACAAATTATAATGGAAATTGTAGATGAAAAGGTGATTCTGACACATGCTGCATAATATTAAAGGATTATTTCTACAACAAGAAAAACTAGTGGAGTTGTAGAGAGAGAACTTCAATATTAAAGCAAAAATTATCAAATGAGCTGAAATAACAAAAGCAAAATAAACATCATGCCAATAGATTTAAAATTGTGTGAAAATGATTATAGAAACCCCTCTCCCATAAATCAAGGCCAGTTGCAAACAAAATATATGCAGTTCACTATCTTTACCCAAGTGCAAATTATGCCAGAAACAGTCACCACAAATAAGGCTTATGCCCCCCTTAACTCCAACCAGCATCTTTCACGATATAACTACTTTACCATACAAACCTCTTTGCTTGTGAGCTGACATGACTCATACCTATGCTACCCAGTAAAACTAATACTGCTACGCTGCATTGTCCCACACTGAATTCTGATTATTTCTTGAGATATCATTGTCAGAGCAAAACTACCAAACCATCCTATCACCATGCTTACATTTTTTTTTGTGTTCCTGTGCTTTAGGCCGCAACAGTGGATTAAAAGCCCAGAGTATAAATTCTCATCTCGTAAGTAATTCTGGAGTCCCTGCTGGAAGCATTTTCCTTTTTTAGCTTTGGCAACGTTTTTCAGGGCAGGGAGCAGGAAGGCTCATGGATTACACTGGCAGTTTGTTCTGTTTTAGGAATGTAGCAGAAACGAGAGTGCTGCTATAAAGGGAATCGTACAGCCCACTGCAGCAGCAAGAAAGCACTGGAAATGCATGACATTCAAATGAACACTTGCATCAGTTTTAACAGTTTAAATCATTCAAGATCAGTTTATTTTTTTTATTGCATACCTAAAGCTCTATGCCTCTCAGAGATACCAGCCCCCAACGCACAAATATCCAAATTTTGATCTATGAAGTATATCTAAGTAAGAGAGGATTATTGACCATTAACATTGATGCTCATTAATTGACTGCTCTACTTCAATATTATTCTATTTATTAAATATATATCCTAATGCCAATGAAGTACAGCAAGGGAGTAAAACTTAACACACTGAATTTGTGCATGCCTTATGCTAACCCAGACCTGACTCTGAGAATGCAGCAGCGCTGATGGTGGCTGGGAACACTGACAAACTGACACACTTGGACTGATAGGAGAGAAACAGCATGCAGCAGACAGAAGCAGAAGCAGTCTTAGAAAAGGCCTAGAGTCCTATCCTCTTGATTCAAGAAAATGGTGGCCCAAATGCAAAAGAAACATTTACAATCCCTCAGTGATTAACAAGAACAAGGATGAAAACGTAGAAAGTAAATCTGACAACTGCATTCAGCCATTAGACATGCTATTAAAGTAGAAAAAATAATTCCGTCAGGAATCAGGAGGGAAAAGCATTAAATATCCTTCTCTTTGTTTTCTTGTCCCTACATACACTTTACAACTGGAGATACAAGCCCAGTATAACAACACACAGGTACATCTGGAAAACTCAGAAGATTCTGTCTGTTAAGTTACAATGAACTCATGTCCTGCGCGACTGATTATTTTACATAGGAGTGGTGATTTTTTTTTGGAGGGGGAAGGGAAGGAAGAGAAAGGAAAAGAAAACAAAAGAGAGAGACAGGGGAAGCTAAAAGCTTTGTTAAAGCAGAAGAGAGGGCGGAGAGATTAGCTAGTATGTGTCCTTTTCAGTGCTTTGGAGATGCTAAGGGAAAACATGGCTGTGATGCAGGAAAAAAAAAAAAAAGGCTAAAGAGAGAAACCAAGGGAAAGATGGAAAGCACAGATACAATCAAAAGGAAATTAAAGATAACAATGTTAGAAATGCAACCTACTATATTTAGAGTTCTTTGCAAAGAACTGTGCCCACTGTGCTGAATCTCCAGAAAGTGCACACATCAAACACCATTGTTAAAAAGAAAGAAAAAAAAACATGCATTTTAAGACACTATACTGCTAAATAATTTTTTATGAGGCTTTCCAGTATATAAGTCACACCACCAAGGAAGAGAATTTTTTTATGTGACAGAAGCAGGGGTTTTGATATATGCCCCTACAGGAAGCAGACAGTTATTCACAGTCCCCCAAAAAATAAGTACTGTAGGGTGAAAGTATCAGTGGCAGAAAGGAATACATAGGTGATGGACAAAAGATGAAGCTTTAGAAATAACATTTTGAACAGATACACAAAAGGAAGAATGTCATATTGTCAAAGGATTAGCAAAACACAAGGGAAAGACGTTGCATTTAAGGGCTTTTAGCTTCATCCTGCATTTCCAAGTCATTGACTGAGAATGCTAATTTCTAGATTAGAAACATGAAATATTGTACTTCAGCATCCTTCCTTTAAGAGTCCCCTCTCCCCACCCCCTTCTACACTTTAATCTGAATCTACCCAAGTATCAGTAACTGCTTAAAGACCAGAGGACAAGACTGCCAGCTGACAAAGAATCCAGCAAGATCTGGAAAGACAGCTCCTGAAATTTTAGAATCACGCTGGATGCTAAATTTATTAACCTGCCTAAGAAGGCTGGTAATTCTGTCAACTACACCAGAAGGTGTACTGCTGGAGAACTCCATTTGTCCTGGTGAATAACATCTTTGCATACTTTTGATTTAGGTTACTTGTGGATGACACTGATAAATCACTGTCTAGGGATTGAAATTCTGATTTTGTTTGTAATACGCACTGAATGTCTGGAGCATTATGAAATTTTCTTTTGACAGCCTTTTTAACTACTGCCTCATGTACGTTTGCTTCCAAAGAAAATCTCCATTAATGTTCAATCATCTGCCAAAATCATCTTCTTTATCAAAAAAAAAAACACCAACAACAAAACACAAAACCACACCCTTGAGCCTTGTTTTAGCAGCTGTACCTATTTCAAAAGAGGTGCTATGGCCTATGTTATCTTAAGGCATAAGGCCATGTATTTAATCTCTTTCACCCCTAGATTAGACTTAACAGCTGTGAGTAGGGCTGTTGGATATCTTATATAAAACAGGATTTTTGTTAGTATACGTTTAATTGGATGTTCTATAGGAAAGCCTACCAGATATAATTTATTTTGCATTTGATCTGCAACCAAATACTTTTTTTTTTTAGTTACCTGGAAAGCTGCTGCGTGACATATGCAGATATACTGCATGTCAGACCTAAAGCATATCCACCTTGCAGTTGAACCACACCAGAGTGCATGTGAATTTATCATGGCCAGACTGTGCTAACACAGTGATGAGCCCAACTCACTGCACATGCACGGCTTGTGGGTATCAGGATGTAGAAACCCTGCATGAGAACTGCATACAGAATCCTGAAAGAAGTCTGTGTTTCACCAAGGGGTTCTAATGCCCAAGTGCGAGACATCCTGCATATAGCATTTACTCTGATATTATGGCCTTCCCAGGAAAACAGAGGAGTCACTACTGCAAGGGAAGAATTATTTAGGACAGACTTTAGGTAACGCTAAACCATAGTCCCATTACTATGGTTTAAGTTTTTCTTCTTATTTTATTTTTTCACACAGCAATTGCTTGGTTTACATTTTAAATCATAAAATTGGCTTTTTTTTTTTCCCCTTCTGTCATTAGATACAAGAGGTTTTTGTTGTTGTTGTTGTTTTGTTTTTATTGTTGGTTTTGATGGCCTGTTTTTTATATACAAGATGATTATCTCACATAGGAGTCCATCAGCTAAAGCTCATACCAAATATTTAAAAGGGATGGAATTGCAAGCATACTGTCACCACAGCCATTTTCCTCTCACCTATACATATACTTCATCACAGCCCAATGCAGGTCTAAACTGCATCAGTTTTAAGCCAAGTTTTAAGTCTCTTTTAAGTTTTTTAGTCTTTTTTAAGTTTTTTAGTTTTTTAAGTCTTTTTAAGTTTTAAGACTCTTTATTCAAATTTCTATATTTATCTCACTTTTCTAGTTTGCCTTTCAAGTGCAGTTTCTTTTTCCACCACAGATGCTCAATCCTATCACAAAAGCTTAACGCATAGTTTCACCAACTTTTTTTTTTTTTTTTTAAATTAAAAGTACTAACTTGAGCATCTCCTTATTCCTTACAACCACAGCAGGCAGCTCAATCATGCTGCTTGCAGAACTGTCAGTATGGTTGCATGGAGAACAGGATCAGTGAATCCAATATTTACTATGCTAACTTTAACCCAGGAAAAACACCAATTCACAATAGTTCACTATGTTGCTGCAATACTACATGTAGGGGCATGACTAAGAGGACAGGAGTGAGCAGCTTGAGATAATTTAAAGAATCATTATGACCAAAAGAAATTTTTGTGAAACTACATGCTGAAGCACTGGATCTACATTTTTACATTATTAACTATGTTCTGTTCACGCCTAAATGACACTTCAGATCTGTCCTCATCTCCTCAACCGTCTGAAAGGGCAGGAGGAAAGAAAGCCTTTAAAATATAACCACATTTCTGAAAAGAAGCAAGACTTTTTTCCAGTTGTGGCATTGTCTTGTGAAGCCAGGTGAAAGACTTGCCCATAATCAGCACATATTTCACTCACAGTAATTAACATCTCCATAAAGAGTTGAATTAATTTTAGAACTTTTACAGATTGTTATTTTTCATGCACTGTTGGACTTGCAGACAATGTCAACTAAGCCCTCCTTATCAGGTGACAGGTATGAGGACTTGACTGAATTAACGCCACTGTAAAGTTGTTTCAAAAAGGGTATTACTGTAAGGAAATGTATACCCACATCAAAGAACATAATTCTGAAAGAGCAGAAGAAATCAAGCTGTATTTATTCTGCTTGCCAATAACATAATAAAACCCAAGTGTGTGTGTTAATTAGGTATACAAGTAAGTCTTAACTATTATAAGACTAGTCTGCAAGCTTTTTCACTAAATGAGCTTCACTACACTTTTTTTTTTTCCTAAACCAACAAACCCTCACATAACATTAGAGTGAACAGATGTCAGATGTAAGGGATTCAAAAATGAGACTGTATGCAACATTTCAACCACATGAGGAACCACAGAATGAAAGTATAGGGGAAATGTATTTATTTCTGTGTTTAAGTTACAATAGGCCCAAGAAGAACTCAAGCAAAATGTCAGTTTACCTCTTTATAAAGCATTATTCTGACTTATTGTACAATGGTCTTGCCTAATCCTCACTTTTAAACATTTGCTGGAATGTAACAGCACAATGCATGCTCGAAAACAAGTTGTGATATTACTCTGCATTTCAGAGTGTCATTAGATATCCAGGAAATACCAAGATATTGCAGAAGTGGAAAAAGAAATTTCTGAAATTGTTTCTTAAGCAACTCTATACAACATCCATTCATAGACTGTTGGAGGATAAAATTAGTACTGTGACCCTTGTTTTATTGTCCTTCTCTCCATCCCTCAGCTGTATTTCTCTTAAAAGCACCTTGGATTCCAGTCCTGCATTGTTAATCTCCTAAATATCTGCATTCAGATATAACTACTCCTTCTTTCAAGGGATGTAAGAGTATTTTGAAACAACAGCCAGTTCTGGACAATAGCAAACATTTTAAGAAAGAAAAAAAAAAGATCAGGAAAATTAAACATTATTTGCTAGCTGTTATAATTAAGTTCTAATTTACAGTGCATTTTTGTTCATCTTCATATGATAACAGAAAAAAAGCAACAATAAAAATATAAAAGGTAAAACTGTGCCAACAATTCTATTAAGATAGAAATACCTACAATTTAAGATAAATTATATGAGCTACATAAAGACTGACAAACGAAACGTTTGTGACTTAGACCACCAAAATGGTCTAACATGGATACAGATTATCTGTAGTTCTACTCCAGTAGTTACATGATTGTAAACCTCACCTACAAGAGCTAATTCACAAGGATGAATACACTTTTTAAACTGCAAATTTATCAAACCAGAGACATTATTTGCACATATGTTTAGGGCTTGGCTCCCAAATAATGCTTTAGAATTTAATGAAACAAGATCATTATTATGTAGGAGCTTACCGACACTGAACAGGTTCTATTACTCCCAACCTCATTCCCAACCACTTATTCCAACTCCTTCCATCACACTGGATTTTCTGTTTGTATAAGCGAGGAGTGAGACAGTTCTGTTTGCTCAGTTTGCAGGAAACTGAATCCAACAGCAAGGTTAGATTCTGCATCCACCAATAGTGACTGAAGGTTGTCCCTTTCAACAACTGGAGGTGGTTAGATCACGTTGTCTGTACTGCCCCCTCTGTTCCCCAAAAGACACTGCTACGAAAAGAAAATTACACAGATACTTGACAGTTCTCTGAACTTTCTGTGCTTTGACTTCTCAATGATAAAAATCTCTCCCATAGCCCTTGCCACTATCCACAGTTTTGTGTGAGCTTAGTTCTTTGCATTCGTGTGAGTAAAAGGAACCTTACAGTGTTTGGTCTTTTTTTTTCCCCATTTTTTCTCCACAAGAATCTATATTAAAAATAAAAATAATATAAAACAAATAAAAAATCACAGTATATTTGCAGTGAACATTTGAGTTTATTTACATGTGCATGCTTTTTTTTTTTTTTTTTTATAAAAACTTAGATCTTGATGGAAGGATAGCATAGAATACTACCAGCTTTTTGGAGTGCACCCAAAAATTGACACTAACATTTTCTTCTGACAGCCCAGAAATGAAGAAAGAGACTATATGAACTAAGAGCAAGCATCATGCCTTTTTTTAAAAAAAAAAAAAAAAAAATTGAATAACATAGCCACATAAGGCAGGGCTATCAGAAAAAAAAAAAAAAAAAGGCAGCTAATATCTAATATATATATATATAAAATATATATAATCTAATATAAATCCAAATATAAATGTAATCTAAAATATATATAGAATCTAATATATACAAAACTGGTCTTACTTAACTCATGTAATAATTAAAAAATCCTCTTCAGTATTGCTTCTATTTGCAAAGATTTGTAAAACAAATGCTAAAATAGGCAATTTTAAATAGCAATTTCTTTGGAAGTTAAGGTTGTTCCTGCTTAGTGTTAGGATTTTTTTTTTTAATTAAAAATAATCACCTACTTACATTTTTATATGTATTTGTTCCTTATGTCAAATACAATAAGTTTACAAAATTGTTCAACAGCATTTAAATATTTCTATTTTAAGAAATTTTCATAAACACTTAAAAGCAATGTGAATTATTTAAAGGAAAAACAAGTTTTCATGCGAAACAGCCAGGCTTGTCCTGTAACAATTAAGACCTGAAACCTGCATGCTGTTGCACGTTTGTTGTCAAATGACAGCTTCTTAAACTGGAGCCCTGGACTAAACAGCTTTGTAGGTAGTGTATCTGAAATGTTCTTTGCCTACTTTTGCACATAACCTATTGAAATGGGATCCTGATCTGGATATTTCTATGAGGAAAAATATTCAAAAATAAACAACTTTATATATAAATAAAAAGGACATCTTCCCTGGACTTTTAGTAAAGAATAAAAAACCACAATCTACACTTCTACTTACTCAGATGTGTTACAGCACAATACCCTTCTATATCAAATGGCCAAAAGCTGCTTTCCCTCACCATGTGTGTCAAAGAAAATGGTAATAATTTCAGAGATTTTTTCCTACATTGTTCCCAACTTTGGTAGAAATGTAGCATCCCCTAGTGTTCATTTATTTCACTGAAAAAATAAATATGGCCAAATAATCACCTATCTAGAAAATAATGCTATTCAGAACTTGTTTATTTGTGATAGGATTCAGTATTCGTTTTCATTTCAAGACTTTGTCAGACTCCTCTGGTCTGCCTGATAACCACAGACCATATGATGGTTAGGTTTTCCTCATGGGACACGTATCTAGTTGTACATGCTGCTCTGCTGTAGCAGCAGGAAGAAAAGCAATTAAAGAGCACCTTTAAACCCTTCTCCAAGCTGGTGTCACTGCCAAGACTAAGGCTGAGCCATCCTATCCTGACCTGCATGACTCTTACACCCACAGCTGCCATGCTGAGCCCCCAGACCAGCCCCAGCCAGCAGTGTTCAGTCATTTCTTAGTGAGGTAAGCGTGGAACCATTTTGAAGTTGCCCTGCACTTCAATGGAAGAGAAGACTGAAGAGTCTGCATACCTTTCCTTATACTAGGGCATAATCTTCCTCTAGCCACATCAAATACCTCATGTGTAAGTTTAATTCCAGGAAGACAAACAAGCTTGACGCAAAGCATTGGAAATCATTATTAAGTCTCAGTCCATATATGTTTTTGGTATATAAATTGTAGTTAGACATCCAGACATATGTAAACAAATCTTAGTAAACCATGGATAAAATTCTGTTTGTGAAATAGACAAAGGCTAGAAACAAACCTGGAAACAAACTGGTTCTTGTATGGTGCAGCAGTAGACAGAAAATACTGAAGCAACTGGGACTTCTCTACCAAAGCACATCAGGAAAAGGAAGAAACTACCACCATCAGGGGACACTCACATAATTCCCGTAAACATATATTCATAAGATCTCAATCTGCTCATGACAACACTGTCTGAAGAACATAGGCATACAGGCCCTCAATAAAAATGTATGATTTCATCACAAATTTTGACCAGATTTCTTCAGAAATCAGTCAGCACTGGAGGATGTTTTGAATTTAGTAGTCTTGCAATAAGTACATTTGGTTTTTTGTTTTGATATGTTTGATTTAAATTCATTTTTTATAACACTAAGTAAAAAGAAGCAGATTATCTGAGCTTTCATATCTACATTAAAAGTGATCAGTTGCAACCAGAACGTCATTCATTCTCAATGCCATATATACCCATATATCTTTCAAAATAGGGGAAAAAGTGTATTTGTTTCAAGTCACATGTCAATCACACATTGTTTTATTCTATGTATCGCTGTATTCTGTTTTACAAGTTAACCCAGAAAGGACATAATGGCCCAGCTCAGAATATCTGCGTTCTCTGCAGTAACCAAACAGACTTACAGAAGTAATTCACCTAAAAATGCCACACACAATGTGCTTTGCGAGAGGAGAACTTCCAATCACATTTTCTCGACCTCTGGTTTCCCTGACATTTTTTAAAGATTTTTTTTTCCTGATAATGGAAAGAAACCTCCTTACTTTGATAACACACCATTTAAACAAAATGTAAATCAAACTAACTCTCAGAAATTCTTATTGAGAAAATACCCATGCAACACATATACATTAGTAAAAATCCTCCTCCTCCTCTGGATGGCATGATGGCACTGTTTTGCCAGCTAAAACAATAGAGAAGAGCTATATTGCAAACCATTTTAGTTAACTTTTCCAAGTAGAATGATACAGTGCTTCAGAAATGAACCTCTCCATTTGTCAGCTCAAGCAGCATAAGAGAGCTTCTCAGTTCTGTAATTAAAAATCTGAAGTACTTTACTTAGTCCGTCACTCCTCTCTGCCCAAATCTTCCTGCATCAACAGAATAATTCAGATAACTACAGAGACATCTAGCAATGCTGATGTCCTAGGATATTCCACGTGGCCTCTAGCTTCCACTCCCCAAGGCCAAAAGTCACTGCTAAGCCCCATGTCATACATGTGAGCCCCAGGAGGATATCTCAGCTCCCAGAAAGCACTTAGAATTACATAAGTTATTTATACTTAAGAATCCAAATCCCACCCTTTGAAAAAGTCCTTGACTTGAAAGTCTAGTTGAGGTGCTCGTTAACAGCCAACTGGAACATCAAGGAATTGAGGTTTTCACTCTCTGAAGAGATGCCTGTACAGGCTGTACAGAACAGTCAGAATTAATGTATTCAGACAGATGGATAAAAATTTATAGAAGTTCCCATTACCTCACCTGGTTCAAACTACTATAGCCAATTTGTGAAATTTTATACAATGCTACTTCTTACAAAGAGATGTCTTTATTGATGCTTCATTAATCTCTTCAATTAAATAGTTTTATATGGTTACCATATAAACAACAACAAAAAAAAAAATCATAACAGACTAATCTTCTCAACATGAGTAGAGGAAGAAAGAAACATAAAGCAGATGAAGAAGATTTCTTGATAATTAATAATATTATAAAATTCCTTATGAAATTCTAAAATGCATACAAAGGAAGCCATAACAAGCACCTCTTGTACCATGCTCCACTAATACATTTGAAATTACACATCATTAAACCACAGAAGCATAGTCACAATCACTTCTACATGCACCTAGCACACCCCTAACACTTTTCCAGTCACTGAAATAGTGCACCTTTCACTGGTTTGTGATCAGGAAATATTTCTTCCTAACATTAATACCTCTCTGTCTGTTAGAGTAAGCAATTAAGCTGGGAAAAGCTAATTTGATAGTAGGTTTTGTGGTGAAAAAAGGAACAGAGCTTTATTTTAGTTAAGTTCTTGCTTTTTGATACTGTTACAGTGACAAGAAAGCTGGTCTTGGACAGAAACGTCTGTATTATTTTTGTCCATATTTTCTTTTGTGGTTTAGGTTATACAAATTATACTAGTTATATTTATAAGAACACTACATCTATACGGTGTCTACTTACTAATTCTCATTTTTTCTTTAACGCTTAATTGGTGTGACTACTGCACAGAAGAGAGATGATGCTATTATTAATGGAGAGTAAGAACAGATGCTTATACAGAATATATGATTGGTCAACAGCTGTGACAAAATATTCCTTATTATAGGATAAAATCTAATAAGAAAAAAAAAAAAAAAAGCAGTTTGTGAAAGAGAAAGGTTTCTCTGCATCTAGCACTTCGCTGTTATTATCTGCCCTGCCCAGGCTCAATTGTGAAATTTCATTTGTGTGATCTCAGCCTCATAGTTTGCAATAATGTCAAATAAATAGATTTGTAATACAAATAGTAGTAAATCATGACAATAAATCCAGGAGAAAAAAAAATCTCCTCTAAAGTCCCTTCAAAACTTTGTGTTTTATTGCACTTTCAGTGGTTGTAAGGGTCAACAATGAAATCTTTATTTTTTAACCCATTTTAGGAGATTTGCTGCTAGGTGATTCCCCATCTAAGCAACTCCAGTGTAATATGTTGGCACACTGCTACATAGACACTAGCTCAGGAGATTTCAAAGAAAGCATAATATATATTTATAAATATTGACTTGGGTAGGACAATCTTTAAAATGCTAGAAAAATTAAGGTAGTTTATCCACACACATAAAAGATAAAGAAACCAGATGGGGGGGGGGGGGGGGGGGAGGGGCATATTTTCAGTTTCAATTATTTCTAGTCATTAGTTTTTCCTTGACAGACTACTTAACGTATTAATTCATGAATGAAATATTAGTCTTTGCATTGTAGGGTCATCTATTGAAATGTCAGTTTAATAGCTTATTACATAAAACCCTAGGGTGAAATCCAGGTCCTATTAACTCCAGTGAGGCTAGAGTTTCACCCAGGACATTCATCTGTTTTTACAATGCATGGAAATTATACTCTTTCAAAGACAATAAAATCTGTTCTAGGCAAATTAAAAATTATTAATGTATCTAAGTCCTTCTTGCATCTATTGAGTAAGTAGTGAAAATAGCAGTTAATAAAAATGTTAAATTGACAGAAATATTAAATGGATCTGGAAGAGCTTTTCCAACCAGGAGTCTCTTTTTTATTTTTCATTAGTCTGTTTTCTTGTATTACTGTTACCACTTTGCAACTCTCAATACATTTTTAATACAAAACACTTTATAAAGCATTATTCTGCCCATTTAACAAATGGTAAAAACATGGAAAGGAGAATAAAATACTTTCCCCTTGTAAATGACAAGGTAAATTCCGTGTTACTCAGACCCAAGTGATCTCCTTGGAATATAAAACAGTTTTATATTTTGGTTGAAAAAAAGCACGTGCATTCTCTCTTCCTTTTGAGCATCAACACCCCAAAGAATCTTGAAATTGTGCAATATTTCTTCATCTGATTTCTGTTTTTATGACTTCTTGATGAATCACAAGTTGCAGGAAAAAGCCTGACAAAACACGAGCCTTTTCATTCCTTGGTTAAGCTGTATGCTATCTTCAAGCCAAAATAACAAAATTAGACAACATCAGGTATCAAAAGTTAATGGGCTTGAAAGATATCTGGAACAGAATTAAGGTTTCAGTCTCAAGGACTGTTCTGTAACAAGTAAAATATGTTGTTTTTGTACAGTGATGTTAGCACAAGAGCATACAGGCAAGCATTCTGTAGGCATGAAAATAAACTTGCATCAAGATTAAACAAAGGCTTCTTTGGAAATAAGGCTAATAATAGGGAGTTTAGCTAACTGAAGCATTCTAGAAGCATGTCCATCAGCTTGGCTGTAATTTATAACACAGCCTTATAAGCCAGGCTGAATGGTGCTTATTTGAAATACACAGAGATTTTGGTGCCAAAATTTCAATTAATACAATGTCTAAATACAAAGTAACGTGTTTTTTGGTTCTGTTAAAAGCCCTGCAGGTTTTCATGGCCTTCAGCCTCCCAAAGGTAAACAGAGATGACTGCTAAGAAATGGTCATGGCTCATTCACATTTTTCTTGTTAGTTGATTTATGAAGGCCTGGCTGAACATCACTGCTGGCCTACCTTTGTGGTTTTGTTTTGTTTTGTTTTGTTTTGGGGTGTGTGCATGCGGAGTCTGACCTCACAACTTCATCACACTTTGAATAAGAGGTTCGTCTACAGACTTCCTGGGATCACTTTCAGACAGATTTTTTTTGTGTTTTGCAAAACAAGTATGTTTTTGGTTCTGTACTGACACAGTCTAAATCCTCCTTAAAGTTAACATTCAGGTAAAGCGAGCCTGTAACATAAGTGTTCTTTTCTAGCAATAAAGTCAAAGAATAGGTCTGACCTGTACTTCCATTCCTATTTATGTTTTAGTGGCAATTTTTATTTTTGTTCATGAAAAAAATGTGATACAACAAATAATTCAGTTTATCTGAGGTGAAAACACAGAGAGAAAAAACTTACTCTTGAAGTAATACCAATTATAGGATTATTGTGCAGTCTCTATATATTATAGTGGTAATTATTTCAGATGACAACCTGCCTCTAGTACAAGTGTGTATACTGCATTTGAATATATTATTTTTATTCTTTTTTATATTTTCTTAAAATATTTTAAATAAATAATTTAAAATTTAAACAATTTTTTAAAAATATTTTTTAAAATCAGGTAAATAAGTATGAAGTGCAATTTTTTTTTTTGGGGGGGGTGTTACTGCCATATTATTAGTCTATCAGGGAGGAAAAGGAAATAATTATTACAAAGACAGTCATAATAATAATAATAAATATTTCACAAAGTCAGATGCAAATGAGAAGTGTTTGCTGGAAATCATTTAAAAGCTTTTATCTTAAACTTTCCCTGAAATAATTTTGTATGGAGTTAAATCTGCCCCAGACATGGCCAAAAACATAAAAGCCCGAAAACCTAAGTTATTAGTTTATTATCATTATCCAAGCTGCAGAAGAAGCACATATTACTTTGACAACATAACATTAATTAAATGTTTACATTTTCTGTTTTCTGGAATGTCATTTCTGACAAAACACTTTTAATATAAGAATTTTAATCAGTTGGTGACCTTGAAAGCTGTTCTTTGAAGAAGAGCATATTGAGATCTACAAACTCCATGTGTAGGGGGAAGCACATTACATGGGAAATAGCACATAAGTGCAAAAAGGTGTTTGTGGAAATAAGTAATTATATTGTATATACTGGATGATTCAATGATTGCTGTTTTACAAGGTAAATAAATAAATGTAAAACAATGCAGGTTTAGTGCCCTGTATATATATATGATATGCGCTAAAAACCCTGATGGGGTTGTAAAACCCACATCAACTAATGCACAGGGCTGACTTTTTAGATGTATATTAAAGCAGTCTATTTAAACAAGAATTTGGCAGTATCTGGAGAATCTACTTAACTACATTACATAGTGAAATCCTTTCAATTGCTCTATTTCTGTTCAACTATAAAAAACTCTAAAATACCTTGTAAAGAAAAACGATCCAACAAATACCAACAAACAGATACTTTCAGCATAAATACATAATACTTAAGCATCTAAATGTCAAAATCATCTTCATACCAAGCTACAACAGTATGATAACGTTTTATAAATAAGTGTTTTTAACTTAAGGGTGTTACTGAAACCCCATTGATAATTGCATTTTCTTTGTGATTTGAAAGATCATTCCATCACTATCTTTTTGGTGTACAGTCAATATAGTAACAGAAAATAAATTTAAATCAAAACTATAATGTGGGTCTCCTAAATAACCTCCCCTTAAACCAATCATTCTATTTTTAATTCAATTGCTCCTGTCTTTCTAGAAAATCTTATGACAAAAAAAAAAAAAAAACAACCCTACACTTGACTTTCTAAATATAGTGTTATAAACTAGTTTGCAGTCAGTTCAGCACCTAGTAGATAGCCTTCGAAGATGTAATGTTGGACTGTAATGGGATTTGCAGGTTGAAAGAAAGAACCATCCTTGGAATGAAATAAAAGGTGGTGTAAAGCCAGAGAGATGTAGGAGCTTGTATTAGAAGTATGGTCTTTTAAGAAGGCACTACTGCTTTAATGTATGCAGGAATTGTTCCACCTGCTCTGCAAGTAGAGTATTTATTTGCGTAATAGACTCTAAATAAAAACTGCAATCAGTCACCTCAGAAATTGCACATCATTGCATAACAGCCAGTAATTGATTACCAGATGCAGACATTGAACTGAATTTCTAATTTTGTTTTTTACAAAACAGCAAGATAACTTTTCACTCTTACTTGCTACCTAAAATCTAGTGCTTGTTTCCTGCCTTTCTTAAGGCTCTACAATAACTATTCAATTATATATTATAGTAAAATGACTTCAACTGTTGTTTAATTGTAAAGGGGTTTTTTGATGTATGACTCCCATTGAGTATTTTAATTATAGGGCTGAGACACAAATCCATTCTTTCTTCACTTTCCTGTCCCGATTACATGACCTAGTCTGCACATTCTTAACACAGCTTCCTTTATTTCAGAGACTGTAGAGCATCAAAAAACAGGCGGACTGCTCTCTAACTGTAGCGCTGAGCTCTCAAAATTTACTAGAGTACACTTAATGGTACACAATAGTATCCCCTTTTTGCAAAGCTACATTTTTGTAAAACTTTTAGGCAGACTAAATGCTGAGTTTTAGTTCTTACAAAGTAGAAGCCTGCTTTACAGTCACTTAAGAAGTAGAAAGAGAAGCAAGAAATACCATACAGAAGCATATCAATCATCCAGTTAAAAGCCCTGTCTGCAGAAGTGATTGGATCTTATATGTCAGAGGAAAGCACTGAACTATTTTTTTTTATGAAAAAAATTATACTCTGACAGAAAAAACTCCTTTCTTAGCTCAGCTGATAATTCCTTAATTCCCAAATGGACGACAATTAATAGGCTCTGGTAATTTTAATCTCAGCTACTAGTATTTAACCTTTTTACATGTATTATTATTATCATTATTTTGTTGCTACTAGGTCTTATTTTGTTTGGCATTAAATGCCAATTGTGTAAAACAAGAACATCCTGTTTAAGTTTTGCTTTTAGGTACAGAATAAATCAAAACACCTGACGTATGTATCTTGCACTTTATTTTACTTTATACCTCTCATTCTCCTTCTCAAACTACAGTAGAACTCTGTTCACTTCCAACAACTAGATTCTGTGCAGGCAAATGCTTGGCATAAAGAGAATATTTTTCAAATGCAAAGACTGGAAATCCTAATCTTTTTCTACTTTGTCTTGTAAAACCAGTATCTTAAGAACAGGCAGACAGCAAACTGGTTCAAGTAGACTAGTCCCTTGCCCTCAGGTATTTCTGGGCCCCAGACAGATCAAGGAAGATCATCCTCACTTCAGTCATACCCAGATGATTCTTCCTTTCCTTTTGCCATGTGACTATAGCTGAAGACTGTGCAGAGAAATCACCTGTAGATTCTAACTTATAAAGGTAATAATTTTTGATTATTATTATTATTTATTTATTTTTTTTTTGCAAAAGGCAAAGAACCTCTGGCAGTCCAAAATTTGACTATACTCCTTCCATGATTTACAGAATGCACATCTCTCTTCTCTCATTTTTCCCAGCTAGTCCTTTCCTAGGTACTCTCTCCTCCCCTACACCCCAAAGGATAGAATCAATACATTTTTATGCCACTGAACTGCTCAATGCTTATGGGGTATGGTTCTTCCCCACAGGGAAACTATCTTGTCTATTTAGATCCTAAATGCTGCTAGCAAAGGTCTCTAGCTATTCTGTGTTTATACAATTCCTAACACCTCCACACCCTACCAAAAACCCCAGTCTTGTATTGTCTTTTAACGCACAAACACAAAAGGAAATCATTTAGCCAATTTTAATGTATTTAATTTGTGATTTTTTAACTGTCTTACTTACCACATGATGATACCTTTTTTTCTCTGAATTTTCTCAAATTCCGAATTAAATCATCTTAGTTAACTGAAGCATAAAATAAAGAAGTCATTCTCAGTTCCTTCTGCGTGAGCAAGCAGATCTCAGGTTGATTTCTACAGCTCTGCAAAATACATTAATTTCATTCTGCTTTCTAGATACTAGAAAAACAAATCAACAAAACTTCAGAGGAGACTAAGTATCAAATCCTGTGCAGCTGTTCTCAAGCTAGCTGGCTAATAATTTTCTGTTTAATTCCTTTACTAGATAAATAAAATGATAAATCAACAGAAAAGCGGAAAGGCTAGACCATAATCTTTTCTTAACGAGAGGCTGTTTTTGTTTTGTTTACTCATTTAATGGAAAAAATCATCTAAGAATAACTATGTTTGCAAAGCTCATTTGTTTAAAGGGTAGGACATTCAAAATGACAAGGTGAGCTGTATTTGATACGTGCCCACGTATAACA
Organism: Aythya fuligula; assembly: GCF_009819795.1. Classification (NCBI taxonomy): domain Eukaryota; kingdom Metazoa; phylum Chordata; class Aves; order Anseriformes; family Anatidae; genus Aythya; species Aythya fuligula. Next base: position 1,378,838 of record NC_045574.1, on the reverse strand, counting down.
TAGAATTGTGGAATCAAAGATGTAAAGAAATCTTGGGTCCTTAAACCTGGGACTCAATCGTTCAAACAACAAAAACACAGAATTATAAACCAGGCAGGAAAGTTAGTAGCCAGAAAAATAAGTGGGTTGTCGGTATGCAGGCCCAAACAGTTATCTCAGTTTCCAAATACTAAATAACAAATTCTGGAAATGTACCTCAGAAAACTACTTGCAAGCAACAGAAATATAGGGTTTATTTTGTCTCTCCCTATCTCTTTTTTTTTTTAAAACAAAACAAAACAAAACAAAAAAAAACACGTATGTACAGTACTTTAAGAAATAAGATTTACTTACATGCCAAAGACAAGACTTCAGCACTTTAGAGATCTACTGAAAACAGCATACTTGTAATAGGTAGAAGGGGTCACTTCACTGCTTGAACATGACCCTGTCATCAAATTTCAGAAAAGAAGAAAACTTGACCACAGGTTCTAAGGAGTAAAATGGCAGCCTGCAACATTACGTCTTGATTTTTCTTGCATCCCATACACAATGTTTTACTGCAAAAGAATAGTTTTAAGGCTTTTGTTAATCAAAATGAACATGGTAGACAACAGTGATATCCTCTTAAGCACACAGCATATGTCTATTTTAAAAAACAATATATATATATATCTTACTAGATAGCTCTTGTGGTATGAACTTGAACGCTAGCTTAATATTACTTTAATCATCATACCTTATTATCTCATTATAGCTCATGATCTAAACCTTCCTTGCCATTCATTGATCTAAAATAGTATAATTACTAACTATAAATTTTAAACTTGATTAAAATATTAAAACTTACTTTCTCCTACAGAAAGCATACATGTACGTAAGAGACTAATAAGTGATAAATTCAAACTCTAGTGCTTGTTTACAACTTCAGCATGAGAGCTGAACTTTATGTTAAAAGTAAATTATCTACAAAGCTGCAAATCTAGAAGCTATACAGGTATAGAACAATTCTTAAGGCCTTAAAGATACTGATCTTTTAGAAAATCGTATTCCTAGGGGAAAAAAAAATAAAATTAGCTTGTGCACTCTACTTCAGTACAAAAAGAATGCTAATGTTTTTAATGAGATTAGTATATTCTGGGTTATAAAATCATAAACCAAGTTTGTGTTTTTTTGGTTTCAATTTCTATTTATCATTATTTGCCTCTTTCTTTTGGACGTTCCAGGGAGAAGAAATTATTTTGAAACATGACTAATTTTTGTAGCTAAAAAACAAACAAACTGCAATTATGCTAAGTAATTATGACATTCTTTCAATTTTATTTTACATTTTTCATCAAAAATTAACCACTGTAAAAAAAATAACTAGAAGTATTTTATTTTGAATATGTCTCTTCAGCTGAGGAGAAGAACATGCATGGCAGCATATTTTCACTGTACAATTGCTCTTTAGCAATTCTTAAAATAATATATAAAATCCAGTTTCTGAAAACATTAGTCTGAAACTCAAAATAGAGGTGGGAAAAGGAATAGGAGCATAGCCAAGCTCAGCAGCAGAACATTTAACAGAAAGCAGACTCTAGCATATATACTTCAAAACTGTTTAGGGAAGCATTAAACATTTAATAACCAACAGGTAGCCAAAATAGCTTTACAGGGGAACCAAATTTTAGGTGCAATGTTGGCAACTGGATCCAGCTGAGTCTTGCCCTCCCTAAAGCCAGTTGAGGCCAGGCACAACTTGATTTTCCCTTTTTCCTCTTCTGTCTGAGTCCTTACTTGTCCCTTGGCCTTCTCCCCAACTGATTTTTATTTCTGATAAATTGCTCTATTTTTCCCACTAAATTCCACATAGAACCAGCAGATACACAAATTTTTAACACCTCAGAACACTACGAATCTGTTCTCTCTCCACTTCATAGTGAGAGTGGAATAAGAAAAGGAAACGAAGGGGACTTCTCAACATCTTTTGCCTAACGAGGGGTGAAGAATCACGACTGTTGTCCAGACGGGAGGCAGCGGAGCCACTGCAGGGAAGGTTTCTGTTCCTCAGCCTCGCGAGGAGAGCCGAGCGCGCGAGGCTCCCCACAACGGCGGGAACCTCCTCAGCTCCCAGCCGCTCCCGTCCCCCACCCAAACTCCACCCACCCACGTGTGGGATTGGCAGGAGCCCTTGTCACTCATTCTGCACCCGTCTCCAGCCGCGAGCGCCCAACCGCCTCACGAAGCTTCACCCCCTTAAAAACCGCTCTTTCAAGTCGCCTAACCGTTAGCTTCCACCGCCGCCACTCATGGCTTCCTTCGTCTTGATTGGTTAAAACCAAGGAGGGGGCGGGCCCTTGGGGCTGGCTGTGTTTACCGTGTGTGGGTTGAAGGCGGTTGGGCGGGAGTTGCCGCACCCCTCAGCGGGGCCGCGGGCGCGATGGGGCTCCGCAGGAAGGGCAGGAGCCCGCCGGTGCTCAGCCCCGAGTTCGTCCTTCAGAACCACGCGGACGCCGCGTCCTACCTGGCCGTGGGCATCCTGCTGGGGCTGATGTTCGAGGTACAGGGCGGGGCGAGGCGGCCGTCGGCCGCTGAGGGAAGCGGTGACTGGTCCCGGTCCTGCTGTGGGGCAGCAGCTTTGGGGTGCCCGCCTCAGAGTCCCCTCTGCGCCTCAGCCCTGTGGCTGGGGGGCTCTGCCCCGCTCCTCTGCCCCCGTTTGCCTTTCCCCTTACCCCTGCAGGGATCGTGGTTCTTCACCCCGACGCCCAGCTCCGTGCACCTGGACCGGGCGCCCTCAGCTCCCCCTCAGTTCTCCGCTGCCTTCTCTGCCAGCTCCTATTCGCACTTTTCAACACTTGTGCTGGCTGCTCTCTTGTTTTCTTTCTCGTCCAGTTTTCTTTCACGTTTGCACCTTGATTCCTAACAGCTTCCCACAAGCTCCCTTCCACTTAATTCCGTTATGAGAAAAATGCCCCTCACACAGAGCAAAGTCACTGCATGTCTCTTTGTTGTGACTGTTTTGAACTTTTTTCCCCTCTTCAAATGCCCACGTGGTAAAACAAGTAGGAACACTATTGTAAAGAGGGTTTCAGACCACCAGTTTTTATTTTAAGTATGCTTAATCAGATGGTAATTAAAAACTACTAGTCACACTTCTGCACAGCTGCTCCCTTTATTGCTGTATTTGTCATCTTTTTCCCACTTCTGTGACAGAACTCTTCAGTGTGTGCTACTGAGTAAACACGTTACACTAGTGTGGAGTAAGGGATAAGGCTTGGTAAATAGAGGTTAAGCTGAATAGACAAATACTACGCAGAGATATTTCAACATGTTCTGCCAGTTGGATGAGATTTTAGTTCAGAACAATCTGATTTATAATTACGGTTAAATTCGGACAGAAAAGAGTTACATGCGGTTGCTCACTTTTTTGAGAAAGCAATTGTGATGTATAGATAATTCCCTTCTAAATGGGGACAAACTGATGTTGAGGTATAACGTTTTGTTATCTGTGGAGGAATATGGTATAGAAGTTTATATATGAAATGCAGAACTCAGTCTTGGGATATAAAAAAATAAATAAAAATGCTAGGAGCTTAACAACTTGGGTGATAAAGACTTTAAGAACAGAAGTAAATGCTGGCACATGGGATAATGTAAACCCTGTTCGGGATCCCAAAAGGAACTTTTTATGTATCTTGATATATGTTACTTCTAAACTGGTATTGTCCTGTGTCTTTCTACCGTTAAAACAAAAAAATTTTTTTTTTTGAGTTCAGTCTCCAAATTCCATTTGTCTTTGTGCAGGCTTTGTATATGATGCAGAGGTCGTGTTCCTGTAACTCTACAGGTATTTGGAGGGACTCTGCAACTCCCCCAGGGTCAGCATCGTTATTCTGATGAAGGTGACTTCTTTAAAGGAAGAAAGGAGAGTTAATATTAGTTACATCCAAGTATGATTAGTAAATTAATTCCTACTCAGTATAACTCTCAAAGTTCAACATTCTGCAGACTATATTCAAGGGTGGCATGTGATGTGTTTTTATACTGAGTGTTTGAATATACTTACTGTATAATTTAAACGTGCATCTACTTTTTGATGCAGAAATACTCTGTGTATTGAGATAGCTTTCAGGTGCTACGCAAGGAACAGTGGTGCTATGTAACAGGTGATAAATACTCATATTACTATAATCTATATTAAAAAACCCTATACATCCTTTCGTTCTACAACCAGATTTTTCTGTATTAGATCTGTCTCATACAGAGCAAAACTATAAATAAATACGAGAGTTATGTGAATTAAATCTATATTTCATTTGTTCACTGTGGAGGTTTTAGACCATTTTTTAATCTGTAATTCAGCCTATGCCAAACAAACAAAACTACTGATGTTCTTCCAGTATTTTTTGGTGACATTCATTATGTTTCTATATTGAGTGCTTCGTAAGTATTACTGGACTTGCTTACACAGCTGTTATTTCTATTTTCTTTTGGTCTTGATTTCCTGTCTGTATTAAAGAGAAATTATTTTTAACTTTTAAGTTTGAAGCACTGAAGGACTACATTTTTTTGTTGTCTTTTTAATCAATGCTTTTCACTGCATTTTATGCTTTCTGTGATTTCAGCTGCAGCTGTCAATAATAGATGTCCAAACCTAACCTGTGGTACCTCAGGGTTACACACTAATAAGTCAAAGAAAGTGTAAATGAGACTTCTCACAGTTGACTAACTATTGAATGATCTGCTCAGGGTTGCATAGTTCCGTGGTAAATACAGGGTTTTCTTTTCAAGATGGCTGTTGCTCATAGTTTTAAGACCATATGAAAAAACAATAAGTGTGGTAAAGTTAGAAATGAGCATTGGAATGCTATAAATTGAATTACAAGAATTTCTTTAAAGGAAACTCTTATACTTAAGACTGTTTATCCACCTTAATTGTGTTTCCCCATACCTTAACTTTGCTGATTATAATGAGGTCTAAAGATGTGTGTAAGGAGATGTGCTGTGTTTATAACATGTTGAAAAGTGGCAGTTAAAAAACAACAGGTAAAATAGTAAAGTTTTTATTTTCTCTGAGAAACTTCATAGTCTCTTACGTGCCCAATACTGTTCCTTTTCCTGAAAACAGGGTGACACTTGTCTTCTAAAGAAACCTTTATTTTAGTTCTTCTTAAGCCTCTATTATCTTTTAAGAGGAAGCTTCATGTGATTTCTTTCCTCCTCTTAGAACAATTTACATCATCCTTATATCCATGGCTGTCTTACCACAGAATACCACTTAATTAGGCTCCAGTACTTCCAGTAGAGTAGAGCATTTGTAGTGTCATGTTGTATGCTTCATAGACAAACAGACAAGCTAACCTGCTGGGCTCTTGTGAAGATGCTTACTACCCTCTTCTCCCAAAGAGCATTTAGAAAAAGAGAGAGCTTATCCATAGGAGAACTAACTTCCTGGTATGCCATTGGGATATGATCATAATACTTGAGTGGATTCCACTAAAGGAAGCATATGATTTCAGTTCTTTTTAGAATGAAATAAGATGAATTAGTGAATAAGATAAGATGAATAAGTGAATGTGTAGGGTAACAGGAATTATGTTAATGAAGTAAATATGAAGAAGGTATTTTGTAAAATGTGAAGCACAAGCTTAACGGTTAGATTTGTAAGCTATGCACCCATTTACTTTATAGATTGCTCCTTTTCTTCTCTTTGTCATTTGAGCTGCTCTGGATTCTGTAATAAGGCTTTTCTCACAGCCTGCAGTCATCCACAGTCTCAGAAGGCAGTGCAGCAGAGAGAGCCACAACCATTGACCATGTCGCTGTTCTCATTTTGGCATGTAGAATGAGAGGGAAGAGACATGGTCCCGAATTAAGGGATCTGGCAGAAGTTGCACGGTGCAGTGATAATGCCTCTCTGCAAGGAAGAGTGTTGCTGTGGGTCCTGGGTGATGACTTACTGAAAGCAAACGGTTCAGTTTTAGCTTGTTGCTGGTGACATCAGTCCCTATATAATTACCTGTGTTTTCCCTGTCTTTTCCAGGAGAATTGTCAATGGACTTGTCATGCTCTCATTCCATGCACACTTTACGCTGGTGATGCTCTCGCTGTTTGTTCTCACCACTGAGCACATGAAAGAACTTTCACAGCTGAGTAGCGCAGCATGTTAGGAAATATATCTGTGTTATAATTAGTAGGGTTTTCCCCTCCCTTTTGTTTGGCTGGGTCTGTTTTACTTTGTATAATTTTACTGTCCAGTTCAGCACATCACTACTTTTGATAGCACAAACAGACAGAGACAAGAAGCAACTGGCAGACAAGAGAAAAGCAAGATCACTCCTTTTGATGGTAGCGCTGGCTTACACAAGGTTAAATCATTTTTGGGACTTCAGTGTCTGATGGTCAATTTTGTATGCCAGAATAAATGTTTTGTTTTGTTTTGTTTTGTTTCCTTCCTTAATGAGAATTCATTTCAAAAGCACTCTTGAGGATTATGACTCCTCTACTGTTTAATTTCATGGATGCAGTGTACTGCAGTGATACGCCATTTCCCCCTTTGTTACAGAGGCTCTTTAGCATTTTTGTGCCACTTGTTTGATTTGTAGCTGGTTAAATGGATGCTTGTTTTATGTAATCCTGGATGTTTTCAGTTATACTTTGAGAAAATAGACTGTGTAACACCTGGTGAAAATAGCTTTCTTTTTTTTTTCATTTAATTCATGTTTGTGAAGATCATTTTAAGAGAAAATATAACAGGTACAAGAATGTATTCTCTTACTTCACATCATTTTTCAGATGAAGCCTGTTGCCCTTCTCTGATTTATTACCTAGATAACTGACTGCTTGCAGGTGTAAAAAAAAAAATGTTTTCATTATGGTGGTGCAGGATATAATTCCGTATTGCATTTTTTGCACCAAAAGAAGCAGTTGTTTGTTTCCCCTTCCACTTATATCTCTGTTATAGTTCATCACTTTATCAGTTAGATCAACACAGCTGTTTTTGAAGTTGTGCAAGCCAGATAATGAAATGTTTTCAGTTAACTAAGCAAACATTTACCTCTTACCACTCAGTTGTAGGATCATACAGTAATCCAGATTATAAACAGTTCCATTGCCATAGCTAAGGGCTATGTATACTGGAGGATGGAAATGGGAAGACATTATCAGGAACTGGGGATGGCTGAAAGCACTGGGTGTAGGTTTTTTTTTTTGTTTTGTTTTTGTTTTTTGTTTTTTTTTTTTTTTTTTTTTTTTTTTTTTGTTTTTTGTTTTTAATAGTCTTGCCACCAGAGGAAAAAGTAATGTAAAAGTATACCATTGGTTACTGTTGATCTTATTCCTAAGATCAATCTTTTTTTTTTTTTTTCTTGCTTGATTGACAAAAATTCATAGGTGAGTCTTACAGTTCTACTGTGATGTTTTGAATACTCAGTTTGTTTATACAGAGGCTTAGCCAGTATATCACTTTTTTGAATATCTAGCAAGGTTGCAGGGTTGTGTGAAACTTTCTATCTGGATTAATTTAGAGTCTTAACTTTTGAAATAAATAAAAGCCATTTACACTTTTAAACACTTTAAAATGTTATTTAGTAGAACAGTGAGTAATTTGATCCTTAGCTAAAAAGACATAATTCAAGTCCTGACCCTACGCAGCAAATGTTGAAGGATTTGCAACAAGGTGAACCTCTCCATTTGTAAGAGATGAATAACACTTCGGGGACCTTGCTGATTTAAATTAAAAGTGGAAGAACATTTGTTGATGGCATAATCTTCTACTTTTAGCTGTTGTATGGTCTGGTTTATTTGAAAAATCTGTTAGCTTTTTCTTGTTTCTTTTAAAATTCCAGGTCACAGCCAAGTACGTCATCATCTTTATTACTGTGCAGTACAATGTCACCTATACCATTGGTAAGATTAAATCAAATCTATTTTGTTTCTATGTAATGGAAGAGCTCAACTGTTAAAAGTTATCTTTTTTCCCTGCTCTCAAAACTTCACTTTTATAATACAAATATTTTACTGATATTTGAACAGCATCAGGTAGAAATCTCCTAAAGCAGAGACTAAAGTAAAATCCATTTGTAGATATAAAGATGTTTGTGATGTGACCTCTTCATAGCGTTTGGTGTGTATGTGTGTATATATGTGTACAATTGTGTGGTCAGGTTTTAACAGAAGATCTAGATGAGTTTTGCACCAGGAATTCTGGAGGTTTTGACTCAGGAATATATCACTAGTGAATGTCTCTTTTGAAAAATAGTGCAGACAGAAGCAGCATTTGATAGGCAATTACTTGTTCATTGATTATATCACAGGCTGTTTTCAAATATGGATATGGTACATTTCACACTTAGAATTCTGCAAATGTACTGTGTGTTAGGACCTGTGCCATTCCTGTTATGGGAAGCAGTTAATTGTTTTCTTGACACCTTCTGGCCTAGTATCCTTTAGAAAAAATGTTTGGCCATATTTCTGCTGTTTTTTATTTGTCAAAGGATAGTCTTAAGGCTAGTTAGACCAAAAAAAATTTTTTTTTTTAATTCCTCGACGTTTATGAAAAGTGGCAGCTGAAACATCCAACTCAGTGCCCTCTCTTAGACAAAAGCAGAGGATTCTAAATAGTAGATAGCCTAGCCTGAAAATCAGGATGAGTGTGGTTCTTCACCAGTTGAAGTGCAAGTTATTTCTTTTCTGTTGTCTCATAGATGTGTGAAGAAAGGTGGAGCTGTTGTAAGGGGTGTCTGTAGGCCAAAGGAGAGACATCCCTACAAAATATGCCTTCTTCAAGCCTACTGCTACTTCTACATGCTTTTTAAATTGAATTTCATATATATTTTCTCCTACACTTAAACATTGTAAATGTGAGCACTTGAAGTACTTGTGACAATAGTAATATTCTTTTTTATAGTGATTTTGTTTTTGATTTATAGGAACATATATTAGTTCTGTAAAAGTTAAAATTATTTTGCAAATATGCAGCATCTCTTTAAAAGAGAAAGAAGTTGCTTGTTATTTACCAATGTGTCAAATGACTATGGATACTATCCTCACTATATTAGTTTTTTTTCTACGTGTAGTCATGAGTCTTAAAATCGAATCTGTTTGGTTCTCTACCAAAATGTTAGACCTTGTAAGATGTTTTGTTTGTTTGTTTGATGGTCTGATGAAGAGAAAGGATTGAGGCTATGGCTCAGTGTCTGCTGCTCTCAATAGTTCATTCCTGGTTTATAATTATATCACTATATTGAAGGAAAAGAGGATGTAGGTTATTTGAATCAGGCTTAAAAGTAATTTTCAAAAACCAGAAAATAACTGTCTCTTGTATCGTTTACTGTAACTTCCAAGAACAGTGGTCGCTGCTGCCTTATCTTGGTTGCAGAGTATTTCTTCAAAGAATGTAAAAAATACACTTTTTCTTTTCCAGATGACAAGAGTGAGCATGTTAATTTTTATGAATATGGTCCTAAAGACATTGCTACAATCTTCTTCTACATGCTCATAGCTATTATTCTGCATGCTGTAATCCAGGACTACATATTAGATGTAAGTTCATTACTGGTGCGTAGTTCCCTGTTTTAAATGTTATTTTTAGCCATCACTTGCTAACAATTTTCCTATTTTTCTGTCTATTGTTAAATGGTTGTGGAATATCTTCATGTGTAGATCATTTGAACCACAGAAGCTCAAATGATTTCTGTGTGCAAATAGATTAGAAACATTTATCAATATGATTATAGGGAAAAAAAATTTGAACATATCTCAACATCTTCTGTGTGAACTTCACTTTAGTGGCAAATCTTAGTAAAGCAAATTGGTGTATAAAGCACAGATTAAGGTTTTGAATAGTGGGAGCTATGCATTTTGATTAAGAATGGAGATTTGGGAATTAAGAAATTAAGAGGGACACTAACTCCAAAATAGTTGTTTGTCTTAGAAATTAAATTGTATTGTTCATCTTTTTGTTTCTAGAAAATTAATAGACGTCTGCATTTGTCAAACACAAAACACAGCAAATTCAATGAGTCAGGACAGCTAGCATTTTTCTACTTATTTTCATTTGTATGGGGAGCCAGTATTTTGAATGCAGTAAGTAAGTCACTCTATTTGCTATTTTATTAAAAAAAAAATAGACTTGAAGGATAAGAAGTCCTTAAATCAATGGCCTTTATCTTTAGGAAGAACTCACGGTGAACCCAACTTACTGTGGAAAGATTATCCCCATTCTCGTATGCTGTAAGTATTCTATTTCAGTTGGAAAACCTGGTGCTTCTACTTACTGGATATTTCCCTGCCCAAAATTTTTAGGGACTGCTGTTAAGGTTAGTGACATTGGTACTTGATAAGAATGACAATTAAGTGAAAATCCTTTCTTTTGTTTGAAAATTGATGGCTGTTTTATCCAAAGGTAATTTGTGATAATTTAAAAATCTAAAAGATACTTGCATGTCTTTTACCTTTACCTTTAAATTAACTGTGGTTGCTGACAAGGTGAAACTCTTTGCAAAATGGGACCTATAATAGGACTGATGAACTGTTTCTACACTCAAGATATGTATATTTGTGGGTGGGTTAATAGACAGGACTTAGAGCTTAATTGATTTTGATTACTATTAAGATGACTTACAGAACTCATTGTGTGGCCTTTTTTTCTTTTTCATCTCATCTGTTTCCTGGCAGGTGGTGGTAGAAATGAAGGGAGATCATACTAATTTTTAAGAAGTGAGTTTTTATTGCTCACATGATACATTGTTTCTGGTTTTTAGGGTCTTTTTTTCTTTCTTACTGTCTTAAAAGGTGATTGAGAACTTGCTATCAAGAAGCTTATGAACGCTAATTCAAAAAAAACTGTCATCACAGGTTTGTTTTGTATTTGCAGTTCCATGATTTGGGAATCATAAAGTATAATGAGTCAGAATGACGTATTTTAAGATAATGAAATAAATTTATCTCATTTTAAAAGATGGTGAGTTTTCAAGCTTTCGTTTTCTTCATCTGAATTATTGTTTAGTTTTCAGGTAAAATTCTTCTATATTTGCCAGATAGCCTATTGGCTTCATGCACTGTCGAACTATACTCCAGAAGATCCGAAAGGTATGGAGAGAACTCATCAGTACAGTTAATTAAATACATATTCATTTCAAATTATTCATATGATATTTGTTTATATTGCTTGTATTTGTATATGCAGTTATTTAGATACCATTTATGTATTTTATTTTCTTGCATTCCTAGGTAACTTGTACAGGCATTCTGTAGTTTCACATTCAGGTGTTCTTTCCAGACACTTGCACAGTAGTATGAAAAATAGTCAAACTTAATGAATGATGTGCTTTTTTCTTTGGATAATATAGTGAAACCATAACAGCACTTAATATAATTTCTCCAATTTTAGGAAGATATTCCAAGGCAGCTATGTTATATTTGCCTTTACATTGCTCATATCTCTGGTGCCTATATATTAAAGTAAGTATTTACATGTTCATTTTCAATCAGTGTATCTATTTTCTTCATACTTAATTTAAAAAAATATATAACTTTTCTGGTTTTACAGTTTGCAGGCGTTTGGGCTAATTCTGATGGTACCTCACTATTTAGTGGAACTCATTTTTCATGCTTCACGTCTTTTCTTACTTCAGTGATGAAAACAAGCAAAAAGGGTAAATCTTTCATGTATTAATTAAAATTCAGAAATTTTATACTAATTGTATATAAGTGGATTTCAATGTATGTAAAAGTACGTAGGTAAGAAGTCTTTTGTTCTATGTGTAATGTTACCTGCTTTGAATTCCAAAAGAAGTCATCATAATTGCATAGACATTAGAAGCAAATTACATGTATACCACCTCATAATCATCGTCGTAGGAGTTTGCTTGAGCTTTTCGTTAAAGTCCCATATGAGATATATATTGGCTTCTGCTTCTATATGATGCCAGTTTACTTACTTATGTGTCCATAAATACTTGTATGTAGGGATGACTTTATCAATTCTTTTAATAAAAGCAACATTCCCTGTAAATTCTTGCAGGTCTCTCTCCTTTATAGTTAAGGTGCAGAAGGGAAGTAACTGTACAACATGGGAGGTGATGTCTAAAAATGTGTAGCTGATAAGGTGTGTGTGTATATATATATATATATATATATATATATATATCTTGAGTAAGGTTCTTAACTATTCTGAGAATAATGGGTATGAAAGTAATGAATTTGAGAAAGAAATGAGATGTAGAACAGAGATATGTAACAGAAGCATGCTAAGAAGGATAGGGTATGTTTTGCCATTTGAATGCAAAGAATTTTGGAGGTTCCAACTTGAAAAAAAAAAAACAAAACACAAAAACAAATAACATTGTTCCATTTATGTGTTCTTGCTTCATATTCGTCCATTTTCTGACCAGTTTATTATCATAAACACCTTGCTTTCTTTCATGCAATCAATTATGTATAAGCAGACTCCTTTGAGGTAGTGTAGTGCTGCTTCCCTTTCTGGTCTTCTCACCAGATGCATTCAAGTCATTCCTTAAAACCAGCATTTTAAATAGGTGTGCTGAATGTTCTTTTCAGAAAATCTGTGTTTATGAATGCATATAGGGGACGTGGGAGAGGTGATTTTTCATTTGTATATCCTATTTAATTGTGAGTTTTTTGGAGGTAGGAGGTTACCTGCTTTTCATTATATAACATCCAAAAGCATAAAGGCTAAACATACTGATTAAGAGAAAAATCTTTTCCTGTCTTATAATCCTAATGATTAAATAAGCAACTATGCCCCCTCCTCCCCCCCGATAGTGCCTTTTTAATCCATTTAATTCATCAGTCATTTGATATTAAGTATTTTTCCAAATAAATCTTTATCTTATGGCAGTAATAATACTGATTTTTATACATTTATTTTTATCTTTTTAATGGCACTCTGTTACTCGGGATTCTTCTCTCACATCCTAGAGCAAAAAGTTGCCCCCCTATTCCACAGTGAAAGCTCATTTTCTGTATTTAACACCTTGAAGCAGTACTGAATGTTTTGCACGTCAGTTTTTCTGTAATTATTGGGCCTTTCTGTAGGCTTTTTCTGTAGTTACTGAGAGGAGCTTAATGAAAAGCTCTTTGTATGTTTGAGTTTATTGAAAAGAAATGGGTTAAACAGAGAAAGCACATTAATTTCATTATTTTGTTTTCAGATTTACCATCTGGGCTTTACTTTTCGTAATGGTGCGTCTTCTGACCCTAACTTTATTCGTCCTCACGTTTGGATTTGGTCTGGCCAAAGTAGAGAATCCAGGTTTTTCCATAGCAGATGGAAACTTCAATGTACTCAGTGTGAGGTATAACAAGGCTAGTAGACATCAATTAATGCTTGTATAATGTGACATTTCAAAATATCTTTTATTAAAACAGTCCAAGAGGACAGTGTGTTTTGAAGAAATTCCCTGTTTGACACCTTTCCTTTATATTATTTAAGGAAAAGGGAATTTTGTGCTCTATCTTTTTTTTTTCATAGTAGTAGTAGAACAGGATATGTGTGAAAGAAGAAAGGGGTGTCTTCTTTTTTAACTGAATTGTTTATTTATTTCTCCTATGAATATTGTGGACATAGTATCATTTGGAAATAATAATACCCATATTTAAAAAATATTTTTGTATGTGTTCGTTTTGAAATTTTATTACTTTTCCATCATGAACTCATCACTTTAATGCTCACCTTATAAATCAATGCTTGCAATCTAGTATGTGGGAGGGATTTTTAATCTCTACGATTTTTCATTCATAGATTGAAGCCCTTTCTGGCAAGCAGTCACACATTCTCCTATTGGCTGTTGAAAGCTATGGTCATAGCTCCTTGATAAACATGATTGCTGATATCAGTATGCTTTCATACAGTGCTCATTCATTTCGTGTGTGATGCACTTTATCTTGAGTAAAGCCTTCTGATAGATCTGTTTTCTGTGGCATGGAGATTTAAATTGTTTTAATAGTAGACTTCTGGGGAAAAAAAATAAGGACAGATTTATAGTCTGTTAATGAATAACCAAACCTTTTATCTAACTGTCCCTAAAATCCTAAATTTCATTAGGATTAGCTGCCTGGGTGCTGTTTGTTTAACGCAGGCCTGGATGATGTGGAAATTTATAAATTTTCAGCTGAAGAAATGGAGAGAGCATATTAAGAAGCAAATTCCAAAGAAGAAAATAACAAACACAAAGAACAAACTGACAAAAAAGGAACTAAGCAGAGGTCAGTGGCATAACATTTTAAGTTCTTTCTAGACCAAATGGTTTGATACAAGATGCATCATCATCTTTTCATAAAGAGTAAAAGCATCTATCTCTTGATGTGTAGAGAATATACACAACATGATAACTTCTTCAGGAGTTAGGACATATTCTGTAATTGTCAACAGGACAGCACTCAGAGTGCTGCCTATGTTTAGTGCTAACCTTGGGTGATCTTCATGGTTAGTGTTATTCATTGAAGACTATTTTAATCTAAATGCAAGGAACAGTTCATGAAATGGGGCTTAATGTTTATTTTTTTTATCTTTAAAGTCTTTCCAATGCTTCAAAAATTGTTTAACTTAATGAGAAGAGTATCGTCTGAAATCCCTACTATATCTTATATATTCTATTAATTTCAGATCATTAAAATTTAATTTGTTCACGTGTTCTTCTATGTAGAGATGTATTATGTAAAGAACATCAAACCCACCAAAAAGGAACTCCAAAGGAACATCCCTGACATCCTAACTGGCAAAGGACAAATGGAAAAAGTCTTTTAATAAATGACATTATATGACTTTCAAATCCCTGTATTATATCAATAAAGTGTTACGAAGATTGTGAAATTTCATACCGTTTATACGTTACTTAGTTCCATCTGTACTGTTACACCTTTTCTTCGTTCCATGGCCTGAACTTCTTAAGCTAGTGACAGAGAAAGCTGTTAAGTGTGAAGTGGCAAGCTGTCTAGGATAGCACCTTCCTTACTGGTGGAAGAATGCTGTATAAAGAAAAAATCTGAAGGAATCACTAAGATTGGTACAAGAAATAATGGAAAAAAAAAAGATACCTGTTAAACTAAGGCATCATAGAAGAGATGTTGATTAATACTTATTAGTAATTACTCAAAATATAAGAATAGTCAATTGTCTAAATAATGACAATAATCAATTGTCACTCTAGACAGAGCTTATCAGTAGGCCCCAACAAGTTTCTATACTGATGTATTCATAAACAAATTGGTGAAGTAACAAAACCTACCAATGAGACAAAACTTCAGATGCCTGACAGGAGAGCGTTGTGGAGTGATCTTGCAAACATGGAGAATGGTTTGCCTTTTTTTTTTTTTTTTTTTTTTTTTTTTTTCTTTTTAACAAGAACGAAAACCTAAATTCATAATCTACAATGCATTTCCTAAACTAAGCTACTCAAAGTAATGCATATTATGG
Source organism: Aythya fuligula (assembly GCF_009819795.1). Taxonomy (NCBI): domain Eukaryota; kingdom Metazoa; phylum Chordata; class Aves; order Anseriformes; family Anatidae; genus Aythya; species Aythya fuligula. The sequence goes on along the minus strand of NC_045574.1, from coordinate 1,363,438 downwards.
AGGGAGGGAAAATGAAATATAATCTATGTATACACAACAATAGACTTCAGAGTGGCATTAATGTCTCATGAAAGATCTTCATAATCCTTTTGTCAATGATTTGTTGCAGTCAACACCTTACAATGATCTAAATGCAGCTTAGACTTCAGGAAGTTGCCAAAGATCCCCTGGAATCTGAGATGTTATGTTGGTAGGGCTGCCCTTTATTTGCCGTATTTTTAATATTCGTCTTGAAACATCTGCTACTGCTCACTGCTGCAGATAGGAGACTAGACTTAAAAGCAAATTCTGTCTGATTTCCTATTCTTAGTAACTTCATACAGCCAATGACTCATTGAGGCGCACCTGGGGGACAAAGCAGTCATTGGTCCCAGCCAGCATGGGTTTGTGAAGGGTAGGTCCTGCCTAACTAACCTGATTTCCTTTTATGATAAGATCACCCGTATGGTGGACCAAGGGAAACCAGCTGATGTGATTTTTTTGGACTTCAGCAAGGCTTTTGACACGGTTTCCCATAGGATCCTACTGGACAAAATGTCCACCATACAGCTAAATAAAAACATCATACGATGGGTGAGCAATTGGCTAACGGGCAGGGCCCAAAGGGTTATGGTAAATGGGGCTGCGTCAGGCTGGCGGGCGGTCACCAGTGGGGTCCCTCAAGGCTCCATTTTAGGACCGGTACTTTTCAATATTTTTATAAATGATCTGGATGTAGGAATAGAGGGTATTTTGAGCAAGTTTGCTGATGACACCAAACTTGGAGGAGTTGTGGACTCAAATGAGGGCGTAAAGGCCTTGCAGAGGGATCTGGACAGGTTGGAGAGCTGGGCGATCACCAACCGCATGAAGTTCAATAAGAGCAAGTGCCGGGTCCTGCACCTGGGACGGGGAAACCCTGGCTGCATGTACAGACTGGGCGATGAGACGCTGGAGAGCAGCCTAGAAGAGAGGGATCTGGGGGTCGTGGTAGACAGCAAGTTGAATATGAGCCAGCAGTGTGCCCTGGCAGCCAGGAGGGCCAATCGTATCCTGGGGTGCATCAAGAACGGCATCGCTAGTAGGTCAAGGGAGGTGATTGTCCCGCTCTACTCTGCGCTGGTGCGGCCTCACCTCGAGTACTGTGTGCAGTTCTGGGCACCACAGTATAAAAAGGACATGAAACTGTTGGAAAGTGTCCAGAGGAGGGCTACGAAGATGGTGAAAGGCCTTGAGGGGAAGACGTACGAGGAACGGCTGAGGTCACTGGGCCTGTTCAGCCTGGAGAAGAGGAGGCTGAGGGGAGACCTCATCGCAGTCTACAACTTCCTCGTAAGGGGTTGTCAAGAAGCAGGAGACCTTTTCTCCATTAACACTAGTGACAGGACCCGCGGGAACGGGGTTAAGCTGAGGCAGGGGAAATTTAGGCTGGACGTCAGGAGGGGGTTCTTCACAGAGAGGGTGGTTGCACACTGGAACAGGCTCCCCAGGGAAGTGGTCACTGCACCGAGCCTGTCTGAATTTAAGAAGAGATTGGACTGTGAACTTAGGCACATGGTCTGAACTTTTGGGTAGACCCGTGCGGTGTCGAGAGTTGGACTTGATGATCCTTAAGGGTCCCTTCCAACTCAGGATATTCTATGATTCTATGATTCTATGATTCTATGAAAGTTCTTAAACATGTTAGGTACCTAACTTGAAGTTAATTTCAACTGGAACAAATACTTGATTTTCTTCCCCTGGTCTAATTGCTGTGTTTTTCATGTGAGAACAAGTTGTATTTCTACTTACTGTATTTTAATTTTTCTTTATTTAAAATTACAGCTAACATCATCAATGGAGCAGCTAAGCTAGAAGATGGAGCATCACCAAGAATAAGAAAATGAAAAACAGTACATGTATGAGATACAAGCTAGTATCAGAAGACAATGTTTGACAGAATGCTGAGTTAAAGAATTGATCCTGCAAAGCTATAATTTGGATGTCTCATTATTTAAATGGACACTATCAGGTTATATTTTTACAATATTTTTATTAATAACCCTAACTTTATGATAGGATCCTCTTTGATCTAGTTTATCCCAGTAGTCATATTTAAACTCGCTTATCTCTAACAATAAAAATGGACAGATCAATTGTAACTTCCGGTTCTGTGATCAGAAATTAGTACATTTCTGTAATATTTTTATTACATATATTTCAGGAGGCTGTCTAAATCTTAGTTGTTTGGTTTTATGTTTTTATACAATCTAAAGTCTGTACCAGAAGGTTCTTACCATATTTGTTTACCCCGTGTCTCCCTGAGAGTTATTTTCTTTGTTGCACTCCTCTTATATGGAGTAAGAGGAGTATCTAGAAGCTATATTGCAAAAATATACAGAAAAATGCAAAAATGCTTTATAACTAATTTCCATTCGAAGATTACAGATTTAGAGTGCAAATTCTGACAGGACATTGCTAATCTTGCAGTATAAAGATGTGGACTATCTTTAGTAAAGATGCAAATTGTGTCCCTTGGCATAAATGGTAGATTGCCTGTTGGATTTCTGTTGTGGATTATACCCTCTTGTAATAGGAGGGCAAAAGGAGGTGGAAATAAAAAGTAGCCAGTTAATATCTGTTGTATTTTAGCCCTTTGGAAGTTTTGTCTTTCATTTTAAAATATTTCTAAAAAGTTAGTATTTTACACTTGCAATCACATGCCAATTTTTTTCCTCAACTGTTTTATTTTCCTTTAATTTGTAACAGCTGCTTCTTAAACTTGAGTCTAATATTCTTCAGGGAGGCATTCAAACAGTATTGCAATGAATGCTATACTAAGCATAACCTAAAGGCCTTTTTTTTTTCTTTGTCTCTGGATAATAATTTATTTTAGTCTCTGACTCAAGTTTTTTTGTTTGTGAAGGTATTAATTTGCTCCTTATGTGAACACTTTATTTAGATGTTATTTTAATATTAATATGCTTATATTAAAATGAATTATTTAACTATAGAGAGATTAATGGTATTTTTGTAAATAACTCTCTTAGGTCTGATGTTGATATCTTGATGTTGGATAAGTTTCAGGAACACACTTTCTTATTTGCCATAACCTTCTGTGTGACTAAATTGTAGGAATATTACATAATTCACATAAACCTATACATTTCTACTAAAAGTGTGTACTATGGAACTAGACTACATTTGTTGATACTTTTAATGGACTTAAGTACTACTGAATGCCTTGTTCAGTGAAAGTACCACCTCTTGAGCAGTTTGAATGAGATTTGCCTAGCCTTCAAGTATTTCTCAGCACGCTGCTCAAAAGGCAGTGTTTAAAGTATACTGCAACTGCAAGCCTGAAGTTCTTGTCGATTTCAGTGTGTTTATACCTAAGTTAGCAAACTTTCAGACTGAATCCAGAGGAGGTGTAGGTTCCAGTATCCATTTCTAGGCACATGAAACTAGATAACTTGGAACATTGAAGACCTTTTTGGCAAGTGTTACCAGAAAGTATGTTACTAATACTACCACTTGAATAAACTGATAACACTTTTGAATGTTCTTAATCCACTCACAACACTCATGATGGCCATATATATATATATATTAAAGACTGTAATTTTTTTATTTGAAGTATTGTTGTAGAAATACTAGTGCGAAGTCTCAGACGGGATTTTCAGAAGTCTTAGAAACACAGGTCCTAAGTGCCATGAAACAGACAAGTCAGCCTATGCTTAAGGTCTAGGCTAAAGACTATGCAATATGTTGGGGTATGTGTTGGGGGGTTGTTTGTTGTTGTTGTTTTTTTTAACAGCTTTATCAGCATGCTTTTTTTTTTTTCCTCCAGAGAACTATGAATGTCACAGAGTAACAATCAAATTAGATGTTGACTTGTTCCTGTTTCAGCTGTGTAGCCTTTGCTGAAGTTGCATGAAATCCGTTAGCACAGATGTTGAGGCATGTTCCCTAGTGGTGTGATGTTATAATAAATGATCCTGTTAAGTATTTTTAACATTTAAGGCATTAATTTATGTGAATCTTAAGACTTCCAGAGCAATTGTATGTAGTATTTTCTAACAATCTAATTGTAAACTTTATAGGGTAGAAGTGCTCTGCATAGTCACGTGTGTGCACATCAAAACGTAAAATACTACCATTCACCTGCTTTGGAAAACCAAAATTATATTCTTTTACTTCTAACTTTCCTTTCCTCTCAGTGAGTATCTAAGATTATTTTATTTTTATTTTGTTTTAAAGATAAAACAGCATCTTTTAGTGCAGAAAATCTTACATTACGAATTTGCATTTCTGGTTTTGAACAGTATGATAGGAATGAACAGATTTTCTTTTCAATTTTTTTCCCCAAAATCAAGACAAATTCTTAAGCTGATATATTTTGCATCCTCTTCTTTCAAAGGTTCTGAGTTGACCACCTGAAGCAGAATAGTTTGAAGGCTGTATAGTGGCATAGGGATTTGGATGAGGTGTTACTGTTGCCTGCTCCTGTTTAAAAGCCTACTAAAAACTAATTATTCTAAGTTCTAAACATAGAGGATGTTGTCTTGGAGCTAGAGTTAGCAAATTCTGCAAACAATGAGAATTTCTAAATGCTCAGTAACTATGCAAATTGTTTCATTATGTTGTAGATAAGTGAACTGGGATGACGAAAGCAATGTTTCATCTGTATTTGTTTCTTAGTATTAAAATGGGTTGCTACATCTACTTAAATTGAAAGCATACTTGTACTGCCTTTCTTAAACTATCTGAATGTTGACTTTCACCACAGAAAGTTCTAGCAGTTAGAGAAATGGGTGGAAGAGCACTGATATATTGTAAAGTATTAAATTTTAGGTGTTTAGCTTTAAGTGTCAGTAGCTGGCAGTCACTTTATGAACTTACTGACCAGAAACAACAGAGTAATGTTTACAAACAATATCATTCTAACACTTCTATTTGATGCTGTTACAATTATCTCCTAAAATGTAGAGTTACTCTACCTTGAAACCAACAGTGTACTGTGGGTTATATTGAATGTGTGTCTGTCTGATTGCAACAAATACACGGGCTTGTTTTTAATTCTACTTAAGCTGTATTTTCATTTCAGTTAATTTGTCTGTGTTTTTTTTTTTTTTTCTGGGTAACCAAATAGAGTGTTGAAATGTGTGGTTTTTAATGCAATGTGAATACCTGAATTCAGGTAAAAATAAAATCATTAAGATTGGAAAAGACCTCCAAGATCATCTGGTCCAACCACCCCCTACCACCAATGTCACCCACTAAATCAGGTCCCCAAGCACCACGTTCAGCCTTCCCTTGAACACCCCCAGGGACAGTGACTCCACCACCTCCCTGGGCAACCCATTCCAATGCCTGACTGCTCTTTCTGAGAAGAAATTTCTCCTAATTTCCAACCTAAACCTCCTCTGGTGCAACTTGAGGCCATTCCCTCTAGTCCTATCACTAGTTACCTGTGAGAAGAGGTTGACCCCCAGCTCCCCACACCTTCCTTTTATAATTTCATCAGTTATTGTCTAAGCTAAAATTATACTTTAGTGAGAGCTTGCTTAAAAAACAAACAAACAAACAAAAAACACAATTACATTAATACTGCAGTGTGTGTTACACATAGGGTTTTGGTTTTTATTTAATGTGAAATCCATAATGCGTAGAACAAAAACTGTTTTCAACATACGTTTGCTTCTGATTCATCACTTGATAAGATACTGATGAGGAGAATTTTCTCCATTTAAAAAGAAAAATTCTCTAAAGCTGTGTTACTGGTGCATCTCGTTTTACACTGGAGTTTTTTTTTTTTTTTTTTTTTTTTGGTTTTGTTTTTTTTTTTTGTTAAATCATCCTTTAAAATTACATTAATCAGTTAATTTTGGTAGTCTGGTCAGTTAAGCAGATCAGCCATGCAAAATGAATTGGTAGTCTAGAAAGAGGGGTATATATGTAGTCTGGATTTATTAAAAATAAATTAAAAACAGTACCCCCAAGTATACTGCAGTTTTTCAACATCTTTAACCATTTCTTAACAGTGTTGTTTTTCTTTGATTGTTATTCAGTGCCAGAAGAGCTTTTCTCTTCCAGCTATGCTAATTAAAATTTCTTGGACAGTGTATATTCTCTCCAACTTTAGACAAGCATTCTGCAATCAATTTGCCGCAGTGTACAGAAAACTTATTAAAATAATACAGAAATTAGTTAAAATTTTCCATTTGTCAAAAAGTGCCAGTTCAGTTCCAGAAAACCTGGGGTTAATGGTATCCACCTTAGTTCTGATTAAACTGGTTAGATCAAAGAACCCTAAACTAATGCTGTGTGAATGATGATGATGAAAAAAAAAAAATCCAATACCAAAAATTTGTTTGTGAGGATTGCTTTTCTTTTCACATTTACTGTTTCTAATTATTTGGTAAAGGAGGAAGGGACGGAAAGCTCCTTCTGTCCTGGACTATTATTGGAAAATATCATAGCCTTGGAAGGTTGCTTTTAATGGGCTATTCTTACCTTTTCCTTGCACTTAAATGTAAAATTTAAAAAAAAAAAAAAAAAAAAAAAGAGTATATGGAATGGAAAGTAATCTATTATGTGAAACTTCCAGTAGAGAGTGCTTTTTGATTGCTGTTTTTAATTTTTTTTTCTGTCTCTGAGCAGAGAACAATTAAATGTGCTGAAGAAACAGGACTTTCCCTCACACTAATTGTCTAAAAATAAAGTTTTCTTGGAAAATTCAGGAGACAAATCAGTTATGTAGAGAGATTCCCATAGACAGAACATTTTTTTTTTTTTTTGAGAAGAATAATAGATGATGGAAAATGATGACCCTCTGTGTTACTGTCACATTAAAAATGAATGGCATTGTCCAAAGAGTAAGTTATGAGTCATGTTTCCCTAAGTCTATGTATCCATTGGCTTTTTTTGACTGAAAAATTATTGGGATCAGGTTGAATTTAATAAGTATATTACATAAATTAACCTTAAAGTCAAGTATGCCCCTTACGGTATACTTTTGGCCAATTTTTTAATACGTTTAGACTTCTAAAGGTTTCTTTAAAGAAAAATGCACCAGCAGGTGGAGCAAATAGATAAAAATGTAGCTGTAGAACTGCAATATTTAACAATTATTACTATCAGCTTCTAAGTACAGAAAATTTGAGGGAGTTTATTACTAGTTTCTGTAGAGCATCGCATCAATGAAAAGTGAAAGTGTTTTATCATTGTACCCTTCATTATATAAAGTGAGCTAACTTTGAAATTATCTTTCTAATTGCTAAAACAGAAAAAGGTTAAAAATGAAAACAAATATACACAATTTGGAGACATGAAGTTCTGAATTAGTGCTGAGTCTAAAATGTCTTAGATTCAATCTAAGTATAATTGGAAGACCTTATGGCCTACATGGGAAAAAACATGAACAACGTGTAGTTGTTGAAAACAAACAAACAAAAAACACAACTAAATTTCAGTGTTACTGTTGTCTGTCATCAACCTATTCCTCCCTGCACACCTCTTTTGTTCTTGTCGTGGTGAATGCTCCATTGTAATCCATAGTGGAAGAAGAGAACATCCTGCAGAAAAAGATAACTCATAATGGAAGAAATGGAATCATTAAATAGCAGAACTCACACTTTGGGGAGATGCACCAGGACCTCATTTCTTTTAAGATACCCTAACAACATCAACTCTTTCCTGCTGTGATAACATGATAAAGATTCTGTCTCTACCAGTTGGTTAAAACTGAGTTCACAAGTCCAAACACACATTTGTAATTGGCAAGTTCTTTTATAGTATAACTACAAGGTAAAATCTAAGGTGAAACTTGTTTTTCCAGAACTCGACATATTCGGATTTCTTTCAGCTCTGTATTCACTTGGTTTGCAATGTTTGTTTCAGAGATAGCCAAAGGCTTGTATTGTACTAGTAAGTTACTCATAGGTGCCCAGTATTATTTTATTTTATTTATTTCTTTCTTTAATTTGGGAATTACTGGAAGGTATACTTAATTGCTCCATTAGTTTGTCCCTTCTTAATACAAATTGTGGCTACGGCCCTGTAAGGGATTCTGTACAAGTAGCTTGGCAGGTCTTCAGTTTGTGAATTTTCATTATTTTGTGCTCTATGAAACCAGTCTTTCAATTTTGGAAATATATATACACCACCTTTATGAGTACCTGAAACCTCGCTATACCATATTCTGCACACATCCTATTTTAATGTGAAATGGTTTAAATTCTGTTTTTAAAAATTACTAAAAAAGAGGATTTCTGCTAGGAAACCTGGGGCACGGCTAGGTTATACTACTTGAGGTCCCAGTGTTGTATGTCCTTGCCTTTTATTTTTTTTAAACAGATGGATACTGAACGTCTATTCTGACTTCGCTTGAAAACCGTCTCTAACGTATAGCTGCAGTAGGGAATAATGGGTATTATTTGTGTACTTCTTAACTTTCACTCCAACCTGTTTGTGTTATTTTAAGCATTGACTTAAGCAGCCTGGCTTTCCCCTGTTGCAATGGCACAGCTCGGACTCGGTATAGCAAAGCCCCCCAGCCACTATCTCGCAGTGCGGGGCTGGCGCCTCGCGGCGTTGTGATCCTTCACACGTAGCAAAAGCTCTTCATTAAACCCTGTCTCCACACGGCTTCCCCCTTAACCCCCCCTCAGCTGCAAGGGGAGGGCGACCCCTCAGCGAGCTGGGCCCCGCCCGGCCCAGGGGAGCCCCCAGGGGCGGGCGGGCGGCTCCGGCCCTGTCAGGGCGGGCAGAGGGCGGGTGGGGCGGTGGCTCCCCGTGACACTACAAGTACCGCGCTGCCCCGCGCGCCGCCCTACTACAGCTCCCAGCGCGCCCCGCGCCGGGCGGCTGGCGGAGGCCGGTTCCTATTTAAATGTGGGCAGCGAGGAAAATGGCGGCGAGCGGCTGAGCGCGGGGGAGACGGGGAGCAGGAGCTGCGCCTTGGCGCCTTTCCCAGGTGAGCGGGGCTGGGAGGGAGGGAGCGGGGAGCGGAGGGAGGGAGGGAGGAGAGCGGCTGCGGCTGCGGCTGGTTCTTCTCTCTGCCCGGCTCCCGGCTTCCAGCGCCGAGCTGAGAGCGGGCAGGGGGAGGGCGGGCGGGCGGCTGCCCCCGGCTGGGCACGGAGCAGCCCGGGGTTGGCCCTGAGGGGCGTCCCTCTCCCTGACCTGCCGCCCTCTCCTCGCGCGGAGGCGGCTTCCCGAGAGAGGGGAGCGCGGTCGGGTCGGGTGTGAGGAGTAACCCCTGGGCTGGGGGCGAGGGGGTGCCCCAGGCAGCGCCTCCACGCCTTTACCTCTCCACAAGCGCTGTAACCTGGGGGCTGCGCGCAGTTAGCTGCGGGCACGGCTGAGGCGGGAGGCTGCCGTGCGGGGCTGGAGGCTTCTCGTGTCGCTGTGTGATGCGTTTCCAAGTAAGGGGAGTTTGGGTGGAGGTTCCTCGTGTAGCGCTGGGAGCCTTGGGGTCGTTCGGAATTTCCCAGTCTTGCGTTTAGAAGCGTCTAATTCTGTTTCTCAGCCTGGGTAAAAGGTGTGTGTGTGGGTGAGGTACCTGGGCTAGGATGGCCCCATCTGCCATTCTGCTGGGTTTATCTCATACACAGGCGGTTCCAAAGACCTTGTTATCTGCATTCTCCTTCTGATCATCCTGTAGTGTTGGTAAGTTTCAGAGGTGACTTCTCGTATCTCTGCTAATGAGGAAAGGGATGAGAATAGTGGAAATGAAAGGTGATTTCCATTGCCTCTTTATTTGTTTCTGCCTCACAGCCGCAATGAAGCTGTTGTTGAGGGATGGAGATAAGAAAACATCTGTGTGTGTGTGTGTATACAATTTTTTTTTTTTGGGGGGGGGGGGGGGGGGCTAGGAGGAGGAGGTCACAGACTGCTCCCTGGAAAAGGTGTTAGTGATACTGGGGTGTAAATGGGGGTAAACATGGGTGGGGATCTTGTCTGAGGTTGACATAGTTCCCAGAGTCCTCTTTGGTTCTAAAGTTGGTTCTGTTTGTGGTTTCTGCTCCTGGTCTTTGGCATAGGCTGAGGTTTTCTTTTAAAAGAGAAGCTTCTCACTTTTGTCAGCTCATCTAGTGATCAGTTTTAAATTAGTCTCCTTTATTTGTGATGTGTTTCCTTCCTGCTTAACCTGTTAAAAGAATAAAGAAATAATTGATTAAGCCTTTAGTATTGTCTGTTAACTTTTAGGTAAAAGATTTATATTTTATTAGGAATAGTAAGACAGAACTGAAGCAAATTTGGAAACATAAGAGTCAGTAACGTCTAGCTGTACAATATCTATCATATATATATTCCTTAAAATATTTTAATGTATATTCCTTAAAGAGGAAACTTAACATATGCTTAAATATCAGTCATCACTGTTGTAAAATAAATATTTTATACTAAAATACCTCCCCCTGATAGTAGAAGGATGCAAAAATGTGTGTTCCAAATACAAATATAAGGTAACTTCATAGTAACAAGTACTATGTGTGAAAGCCACAGTATAAGAGCTTCAATTTAGAGGAAACTGACTAAATTGCATGTTTTTTCATTTTTTAATAAACTAGACTGTGATAATCAACTATAATTTTATTTGCTGTTAGGAGTTGTTGTAAAGGGCTGTTTCTCTGGCTGTGGTTCTGAATTTCATTCAGCTCTTTTACTATTACTAATATGTCTTCTTACTAGTGGATTTGCTGTTCTGATATGAAACTAGAAGTTGGGGGATAAGTGAGGGAAGTGTGGTAGCAGGCAGAATAAACCCAATATTCAGCCTTGCTTTAATTATTGTTCCTGACAACAATGTACTGTTTCCAGTCTGCTTTTATGTTGGCATGTGAGTTGTGGGATTTCTTAAATTCTTCTTTTGAAACCCTAGTTCATTCTGTCTTTGGATTTATTAACTTAGAAGCTTGCCATATTTACATTTTTTTTTTTTTTTTTTTTTTTATAATATTGCTCAGATTAATGTATAGCTGAGATAAAATGCAGGGTGGGAAGGAGAAGGAAATCTGTTCTACAATAGTGTTATCATGTGCTTTTTTTTGTTAATACTAGACAAGAAATCACAGTCAAGACCTTTTTTTTTATTAACTTCTGTGTTACAGTTGCATAGAGTGTTTTTTTTTTTCTGCTTTAAAAGATAAAGAAAGGGCATCTTAGTTAGATTTGTCTGCAAAATCAAGCCACTGATAGCATGCAAAATGATATTGGACACTACAGTCTGACACTGGAGGTTGCTTCAACTCCTGCATTTAAATGAGCCTCCCTTGAAGATGTGATCTTGAATGACTGTATGACACAGGATATTCTGCATTGTGTTCATGGAAGCTTTTTGATGATAAGAAGTTAGAAATATCTTAAATATTTTTAGTATTTTTTTTAAGTACTAAAAGACAGAGGGGAAAAGGTGAGGAATAGTATCCTTTATGCCAAGGATATTAGAGGATGGTGAAGAATACTTAAACCTGGATGCTAGGGCAACATGCCTGTGTGCTTTTTTTTCTGTGTCTAGATCTATTGACGTTTCTAAATGTAATGTATTAGGGAGGAGGCAACTGTGAAAGAATTTAGCTGCTACTGATTAAAATCAGAGGACAAATATTCCGTAGTAGATCTGCTGTGTTGCATTTATTTGAGGGAAGGTACATCAAATCCTTTTTCATCCTGTGTAAATAGGGGGTATACTTCAGACAGACCATATTACTTTAATAATATTTTAAATTTAATTGGTGACTTTTGTTTTCTGTTAACAGTTACCAGCAAGCTGATTGTCCTTGAAGCAGAACAAAATTAACTTGCATCCAAACTCAGTCACAGAAGGGAATTTGTCTTCTGTGTGAAGTATATGGAATTACTGTTGGTGAGGTTTAATGCTTTTAGATGTAGGTTCTGGTCTTTCTTTTATGTTGTCTAGAGCCAGCTCTATTTCTGACATTCTGTAGAGGTAAGAAAAGGGCAGTTGCTTAAGACAGTGTGCTATTTAAATGAGAAGGAGGAGAGGGGCACTAGGAGATCTTGCTGCCTGTTTTGCTTATACGCTGGGAACTCAGGCTTGTTACTGCTGATAACTTAGGATACAGTGTAAGGCACCTACCTCTGAGGCTGGGAAAAAGGTTTTCCAGCTGCAGTAATCACTGCTTTTGTGATGTACTAGAAGAATGGAGGTGGTAAGTTCAGTTCTGCAGGTATCTATCTACCTTTGTCTTTTTGTTCACTGATCGTGAACAGCACATGCTGTTTTTTCTTATTTTTATTTTTGCTATATTTTGTCACCTTTTCTGTTAAATGTGACTTCGGTACACCTAAACTGCTGTGAACGTTCTTTGGCAGGTTGTGGATCATTGCCTTCTTAGAAACTTTATTTTAAAGACTTTCTGACCATCAAGTTATCTTCATTTTTGAAGACTACAAGCATGGGTAGTGTCATGACTTCAAGCCCAACACCATTATAATTACATTTTATGAAATATATACTAGAAACCTGAAACACTATGAAAGTCCTCCAGAAAATGTAATAATTGTTAGGTCAGGGCAAGCAATTTTTTGTCAAAAAATTCATACACATATGGTTAAACTACCTAGCAGTTGTGCCCTGATTTATCAGGTGCACCTGAAGACCTGCAGAACAACATAACTCTTATGCTGTTAGCTGTAATGATTAGCACCTGCTGATCATAGCTGAGCATGAGATTTTTGTCACAAAGCCTATATTCTTTACTGCTTCCATGCATATTAGGATGTGTCAGAGCTGTGCATTGAAATAGTTTAGTACTACAGGTGTATCCAGCAGGCCTTTTAGAGACACATTTTCAAGGTAGGTTTATGTATATAGATGCACGGAATATCATGTGTGTGAGACTTATGAGTTACGAAGATTTTCTTCCTCCTGTTCTCTGCTTCATGGAAGTGAGAAAATGTGTTGTCTGCTTTTTCAAAAGCAGCACTGAAACAGGTTGCATGTCTAAAACCATTATCAGTATAGTGCACTTCACCTACCTCTTGGGTAGTTGTAGACTAATGCTATTTCTTTGGTAGTGATAGAATGGGGGACTGGGTGGGATAGGGTAAAAAGACAAAAACCTGTTGTTTCCCTGGTTTCAGACTGTGGGGCTGTTTAATGTATGGATGAGACTGACTCTTTAGGATTTGCTTTGTTTGCATAGTATCTTTATTGAGATAAAACTCAGGTAATGAGTAGCATGACCAAAGAATTTGTTTGGAGTGGTGGCATCAGTAATTCATGGTGTTGAAACTTCTATGTGTGAGGTATGGTAAAAACCTGTTGGATGCTGTGTTGCTTGAACTGAGAGGTTAGTGGGGGAATGGTTAGTTTAGTGCAACTAAGTGCTACTGTGTTCTGCTGTGCTAGTGTTTGGGATTACATGTAGGAGTTTGGAGGTGAAGCTCTGGAATGCTAATGGATGCCTCTAGGTCCCTGTAGGTCATCATATTAAACCTGATATGGATTTAGAGATGTTGCATTGTGCAAGCTTTGCATAAATTACATCTTTAAATGGGTTTGGTATTCTGGGAACTGCCTGTTTTGGGAACGTCTCATCAGACTTCCTACTACAGCAAATACTCAGAAGGTGCAGTAACCTCAAACTACACCTTCTGTGGAATAAGAAGGGGTTCCTCTTCTACAATGCATCATGGAACTGTTGACTTTGATACTGCTTTGAAGGCTTCTTTGTACATTCCATCTAAAAAACCACATAGAACAGACAATGGGATAATCTCTTTGCAAGTATTGTGTTTTGAAAGTGTATGGTTTTCAAGTTTTTGTAAGATGTAATTATGAGTTACTTTGCTGAAGCTTGTCTTTTTCTGGGAATAAGCTAAGGATTTAGTCCTGCAGGCTTCCTTTACAAAATGGAGAAGTGTGGAAATATTATTTGGTTGGTTTATTGAAAGCTATGTAAAATGGGTATTTTTTTATTATAGTGTAAATCCTAAATTATTGACTACTACTTGTTTGTTATACTAGCTCTTCTGTTTCAGCTTATTCTCTTGATTAGGCAGAAAAACACTGTGCAAGTTCTACCCCTCTCTGTAGCTTGGAAGAAACTCATGCGGATCTGAAAATGGGAACATTAAAGTTGACTTCTAGCCCTCCTGAAACCTAAAGGTGAAAGAGTTCATCTCAGTGAGGATACATTTTTCAACTCAACTTTCCTTTTTGTTCTTTTTGAATGTCAGCTGCTTGTGCAAAGCTCTAAGGATTTTTTTCCCTAGCAGGGCTTATGGTTTTGAGTACCTCTCAGGATCACTTGGAGTGGTACATATGTATAAAGGACAAAGGCAGTGAGTGCAAAGTCTGGAGTATTCTCTGCTGATAGGTAGTACTCTTAACACTTAGCTTGTTAAGTCCATTGTTCTGAAACTTGTACCAATGTGGAGACTGTAAGAAACTGTCTCGTTTTACTGGAAACCTGAACTTTCTTAAGTGTTGTGACAAATTTGAGAATTAGTGTGTGTGTATGTGTATATACACATATACATTTAAAGCTGTCACTTGCTGATAATGCTCCCGAATGTTGTCTTCAAAGACAACTATCAAATGATGCAATCCTGAAATCTGTTAGCAATGGGCTGGGTAGTAAAATTAAGCAGTCTTCCTTACCCCATGCTTTTCTGAGCAGCACTAGGTGGGTAAGTAAAAACATATGCTTGCTGGGCAGAGACAACACAAATGGTGGCTTGTTAGCACCAGCCACTGCAAGACTACTGTTGTAGTCTCTTTTGGAGTCTTATCTTTAATGAAGACTTAAAAGAAAATAATCTTGGGAAGAAATGTGAAATACAGCTTGTTTCTGATGCTTTATTAAGCTGAAGTGATGGAACCATACTGTAATGATTTTTTTCTGCTTTGTTAATCTGAAAACCTTCAAATTTCTGCTTTTCTAAGTACTAGGCACGGCTGTCACTGCTCTGAGCTGTAGCTAGTGCACAAGATACAAAGTGTTGGAGCATATTGCAACAATACAGGTATTTCTACTTTATGTTGGCAAATGAGTAGCAAGCTCTAAGGGTGCTAATTTACTATTTAATTAGTGAAATATGACTTCAGAAATCATGAGGACAAGATCTGGTATATAGATGGGCTTCTTTCATGAGTTGCATAAGCAACAGTTGACTTTTTGTCTTTTAGACCTCTTACTGTTCTTAAAAAATAAGTCTTTCAAATATTGCTGTAGTTCTAGAGAGAACCTAATGCTGCATGGATTTAATGCTTTGTTATTAAATGCCATTTGCCAGATCGTGACTAGCATTCACATCTAGATAGTGGTGTGAAATTGAATGCAACTTCCAGTGGTGATTCAGCATGAAAAGTTCTGGTGACCAACTCACTTGTAAACCAACTTGGTCAAAGTACATCAATCAACTTCTGTACAAATTGTATATAAAAGATTTTTTGTATTTGCCAAAAACCCTAGAAAAAGTGATGCACATAATCTCTACTCAAGTATTTTAAGTGAACTTAATAGTTCAGAGTAGTTAGTCAATATAAGATTTTAGTTCTTCCTGTGAAGAAAAAAAAAAATCTAAAGCAAAGATAGTGCATATGGAAAAAACAGGGGAATGCTAACGTGTAATTCTAACACATCAATGATCATCCTATGGGATGTATTAACAAAGTAACCTTGCTGGTTTTGTCAAATGTCTGAGTTATTTTCACCAGATTTGCTGCAGGCTAGTGAGCCTCAGAACAGGGCCATGTCTGTGCTGCATGCTGCTTTCAACCGTGTGTAGCAGCTGATACGGTCTACTTGGATGAACTTCTCTGAAACTTGTTTTTAGACAACCATTCAGAGTGTATGTCTGCACACAATTAATGTGTGGAAATGCTGTTTCTTGTCTCTTGGAAATTTATGTATGAGGAAGTGAAACTAATTCTTCAACTTCATGATGGTGGGTTAAAAATGGTTACCTGCTCTGAGAAGCTTACTTTCTAAAGGTAGCCTTTACAACAAAAATCAGCAGTTTATTTTGCCTGTGCCAGAGACTTCCTTTGACTTCTTTCCACATAATGTCTGGGCTAAAGATGCTGGACAAAACCAGGGAATTATGGCTCCTAGCTAGTTCCTTTTCAGCTCTCTGCATCGTTGCTGCTGTGTACTAAAGTAGACGTAGCAGCATCTTTTGCTCTAGTGATTCCTCCTCTGCTTTCTCAATCTTCCGTGGAAGCTTTTCTAATGTCACCAATGGGGATGTCTGGCTCAATGGACAGATCTCAGCATGTGGCTGAGATGACCACATTCTAGGTAATGTTAGGTATTGGTGGATTTCTGATTCTTTGAGCCAGTAATTATACCATTTGTTTGGCTTAGTTGTAACTGTTAAGTGTTACAAGAGAGAGTCCTTATGTTAAAACTACTTAAGGAAGTTTGAAAATACTTACTCAGTCATATTGCTGTAGTTGTCATGTAAGTATAGTTGTGTGGTAGCCTTTTGAAATATATAAAAGGAAATGGATTCAAGACACTAAAGTTATCTTATTTGTTTGCTTAGTAGTTTGATGGCATGTACTGGTGTAAGCTTTGTTCTCATTTTGTAGATAACTTATTTTTGCATATTTGAAAGCAAAATTATTAAAATAGGAAATAATTTTTATGCAGTAAATTGATAAAAATTCCTTATTAAACAGTATTTAAAGTAAATATTTCATAGTACCTCTAAAGGCTACAAAAACAAGAGTACTTGATCTGCAAATTGTCCTCTTAATTGCATAGAACAAAAGCAGCACCTCTGTTACCCTCAAATGTCCATTTGACCCCCTCCCCCTTAAGAGGAAGGGATTTCTTTTGATCTGTGTACAGGAGACTGACAAAAGAAGGTATCTGCGCTGTGTAGAGTAGCTTTTGAATACTTCTGTGTTACACCTGTGGGTTTTCTGTTGAAGCTGTCTTCTAGTGATGCATATTTGTAGCTCATAAATAAGACTTGTAGAGGTCTGGTATAGAGAAAGGACTAGGAAACTTGTCAGGCTGGTAACGCCCGTGTTAGAGATCATAAGAAGGTGGTAAGGGTGAAGAGTAAGATGCTGTGAGATGTGAAATGAGTAGAGATTTAAGGAAATTCGAGAAGAGCCATCATTTGAGAGGGTCAGAGTAGCTTGCATTGTCATCCACTCCAGCTTTATCCTGAACTGCTTCATCTTCCCTTGCCCATCTGTCTGTAGTTGGACCTCAGATGACCTCTATCAAGAGATTAATGTGTAGTACGATAACATTTCAGATTATCCAAGCAATGCTATTAGTATACGAGTAAAGTTTTTTTTTCCTGTCTTAGCACTGCTTTTTGTCCATGAAACTTTTGCTTAAACTGAGGATTCTGTCTAGTCACAAGTCTTAGTTGTTTGAGCCGTACACTTGAGAGAGCTTTTTAAAAGTCTTAAAGCAGTGGAAATTTCCAGTCTTCACACACTCGCGTGCACGCAAGATTTAAAGTTCTAGTCAAATAACTGCTTTGCAAGAAGAGAAAAATATGAAAAGGAACCGCAGACATTCTGGATGTCAGCCTGTGAAACTTTCCACTATTTCCTTTAATAACATGCAGGCATGCTTATGTTGCTGGAATTTCAGTTAGGAGTTTCATTCTGACTGAAACTTCTAGCCTCTTGTTGAGCAAATGATCCCTGTAAACTAATTATGGAAAAAAAAAACCCTCACGTGTAAGAATGTACATAAACCAAATACATGCTGGATACCAACCATGGATATTAATATATTGATCTTGCTTTCAATTTCTTGTTTTACAGTTTGTCTTAACTGTTGCTGTTACTTGATGATCACTGCCAGGTGACGATTCATCTTGTTTCTTGCTGGCAACAGTGATTCTAGACTTATATTTTCAATAAGGATTTCATGTTAATACAGATTGTAATTGCCATGTCTTTGGTAATCTGAAAGAAGAAAGACATTAGGAAACATATCCTGCTCTAATCATATTCTTCTATAAAAAAGCTAACTTTTAAGACTACTTACTGGTTACTTATAAAATTATTGTAGATTTAGATACATTGCTCAAAATAAAACTGAAGGGCTCTACAAGTTCAACCTCACGTATCTACCTCAAAGCTCTTTTCTGTTGAATTCTTGTTTACAAAAAGGCTCCCTGACCTTTCTCCAAGAACTAGATGACTCTGTACTTTTGAATGTGCCTTGTCTTTCTGTCGTTACAGATATTCATTGTTGACTTGTGCTCTTTTGGGTTAGGGCACAAAGAATCCTGAATGTTATGTTTTTTTGTTGTTGTTTTTGCTTTGCTTAAATGCTGGGGTGGGAGCTAAGGTGGTATATTGTGTAAAAAGCAAGCAATGTCACAACAAACTGACCTTCCTTTATTAATTGGAAATAAAAAAAACATAACCCTTTAAATGTATTCTTATGGAATGCCATCTTCCTGATGCCATGCACTGCACTTCCACCACAACTCCAGCCAAGTCAGGACTGTTATGCTTCCTTTTTCTTATCCTCCCCTTACACTAGGACTGGGGCTCTTGCACTCAGCAAACTGATTCAATAGAAAATCTTGATTCCATTCCCAACAAAAAAAACCACAGCCCTCCAAAGTGAACAAAACTACCCAGACAACTTTGGGCTTTCAGTTTACCCCCTAGTTGCAGAAACACCAGTTCTGGTGCAAGGGAATAGCAGGGGTGGGGTTGTAGCAGCTGCAGCCTAGCAAAGATAAAATTGGATGGAGTTCCCGTAAGACTGTTCCTGAAACAAATTGGTTTTAGAGGATACTCAGGTGGTACCTAGGTGTAGAAGTTCAACACCCTTTGTCTACCCTGAGGCTGTAACTAGTAAGAGTTGGAGTTATGTATTATTACTGATAGCTCCCAATCTGTTGCATCAGCATTGGAAAATTAACTTCAGTTAAATCAATAGGGATTAAGTAGATGTATTGAGTGCTGTTCTGAAAGCTGATCTTGAGAAACCTGCGAATATTTGATATGGATTTGTTACTAGTGTAATGTAAATAGGTATTGCTAAACAAGAGTGACCTGCTGAAAGGGTGAGTACTGCAATAATGCTCTTTTGAGGTAGAATTAATCTATCGGGTCACTTCTGCAGAGACCCAGAAAATGAGCAGCCCTGTGCTATTGGGCCTAGTGTTGACAGACTTAACAGGACTGTAAGATTAGAATATATTGCTGCTTGTTGTGAAAAGCTTTCTCTTGTTTGTTTCTCCTATGCTTTTGTAGTCAGTAGTCCTTCATAGCTGATAAGGGATGTCCTGGTTTCTAGGTCAAGGTTAAAGACTGAGAACTGGGAAGATTTTGCATAGTTGGTGATATTTGTTTCTAAGTCAATTTGCAGAGTAGATTGATATATACGGTAGCATTTGTAGGATCCATACATAACCTGTTGTGGAACTGTCATTTAAGCTGTAGCTTTTACTTGCACCTAATGAAGTTGTTTTTGTCTGAGGATTTGTTATGTAGGAAATAAAACAAAATGGGAAGGGAGGACAACGAGATAGTACAGACTCAAGTTTTGTCCTACTATATGCCACAAGTGCTTTTCATGCTTAGTTCTAGATTATTTTCAAAGTAAACCTGTGCAGTTACGCCAAAATAAACAGCTACATGCAAAGTTGAAGACAAAGTATTGTGCTCTGATAAAGTATGTTTACCCTAGGAAGCTATTGCTAAATAGAAACATATTCAGTGTTTATATGAACACTTGTTCTAAAGGAATATGTCAATGCCTGTACACAGATCGATTGGACAGGTCAATTTAGAATATAACCATCTTGCCTGTAATGGCACAGATGAAAGAAAGAAGTGGAATGTGACAGCAATTGATAAGATCATCAATCTCAAATAATACTTTTTTGAGCCAAGGTGGCAGTGTTTCTAGACCTCTGAAAGCAATGTAGCTGAACCCTTTTGATTGGTAATTGTACTATAACAAACTGTCACCAAAATATGGTGGTGGGGGGAAGGTAGTTAGGGCCTTGTGGAATGTCTGCTTAATATTGTTTGGGAACTTCCTTCCCATTCTGTCATCTTTTTTTCCCAGTTGCATATTAACTTTTGTCAGCTCTTTTGAAGTGAAATATATAGTTCTCTAGTTTTTGCTATATTTTCTTTAATGCTTCAGTATCATATGAAGTAAAGTGGTAATTACTTCATCAAGAAAACTGCACGTTGTATTAACTTGTATAGGGACAGTAATAATGATAACCTCTACTTAATGCTTTTTTTTTTTTTTTTTGAGTTATATTTACATATATGTAGCAGGCAGAGCTTCCTTTCAGGGAACTAAGTAACTCTACTCCTCATGTAGCTTTAGGGTAAAACCAAATCTCTTGTTTCTTAATTCTACTGTTCTGTAATGAGTGATTATATTGTCTGCCCTTCTTACTGCAGAGGGAAACATTGCTCAAATTTCAGTGATTGGAAACTCCAGGTAGTAAGGTCAGCAAAGCAAAATACAATGACACAATTTTGGAGAAATGTATGGCCAGACAGAAGGGATATCCTGTTAGTGCCCTCAATGAGAGTTTCTGTAGTGTGAGCTTCTGCCTTGTAGGTTGTATCATTGAAAGACTCTGTGAATCCCAAACTGGGGGGAAAAGCTTCAGACAGGTGCGTAACTTCTCTATTTCAATGCCTATGTTTTAAAACAAAACAAAACAAAACAAAACAAAAAAAAACACAAACCCACAATATCCAAAGATACAAATTTTACAGGTGCTGATGTCACCTAAAGCAGGAGAATAAAAAAAATATAGAAGCGAAGGTGTGTCTAAGTAGTTAAAATTAAGTGGTGTGAAACTTTGGGGGGTGGGGAGGAAGGATGTGGTTTACTCTTTCCTCAGCATTTTTTAAAAATAGGTGTTATGTTTTGAAAGGGACACTTCAAGAAAAGATGTGTGTTATTAAATGTGTGATAACCTATTATCATTTTTTAGTTGATAAAATGAGATCTCTGAAAGAGTTTCAATGGAGTATTAAATAGACAATGAAGTATGAGAAATCTTTCTGTGTGGCTGTAAATTAAATTTAGGTATGCTTAAAGGAGCTTCTTAATGTCTTTTCAAAAAGAGCAAGGTTAGAGACAACTTGTACTGTTGTCACTTTCTCTGCTTCCACAGAATTCTGTATTCAGGCTTTCTTAAACTCAAGGACACTACAGTAGTGCATGCTGTGTAGAAGACAAGTATTCCTTCTGAATTTCCCCTGCAAGCTTGCCTAAATACAAGTTGTATCATTAACTTCTCAATTAGTGAAGTGTGCAATTGGAGTGGAGGTCTGGCATGTGGATCAAGTTTCACAGGCTCTTCCTCCCTTGATGTTAGAATAGACACGAGCTTTTTTTTTTTTTCTTTAAAAAAAAATCTTGCTACTTCTTATGTATCTTCTGAAATCTTAAAAAAAAAAAAAAAAAAAAAAAAAAAAGACAAACATGAATTCCCTTTACCCTGCTAATACTTCTTAAAAATACTTTGCAGGTCACATTGTCTGCTAGGGTTTTGTCTCTACTAGGGTACAGATAGTATTGCAATCCTTGAGATGCCTCTATGCCCTTGTGTTTCTCCTTCTAAGCAAAGATCAAGAGTGTCGTAAGAGTGTCGTGAGAGTGTCATGAAAGTTAAACGTAGGTTAACTCCTTTAGGCTACGGTTTGTGGATGGAGGAGCTCCTCATCCAGGTTTCAGGGCAGGTACTTGACTGAATTAACTAAAAACGATATTCTTTAGAGGAGTATTGAAAAGCCTATTTTAAAATATACATATTTACTTCTGGCTGAAATTAACTTTTAGCTGACAGAGTGATTCCACTGGTGTGGAGATTCAACAAATGTTTTCCTTTGCGATAAGTGCAAATCCGTGACTGGCTGATTTCTCTGAGGCAGAACAGTCCTAACTCTTGTTTCTAATCATAGGTAAAACAAATGTTTTACCTATACTAGAATCTCTTGGACATCAACAAATTATGACACTTATCTGATTTGGCCCTTTCTTCTAGTTGCAGTGTAAGGAAAAGATGGATCTTGCAAATGCAGTTGAGTTTTAAAGGAAAGTTTAATATCTGACTGCTAGAGTTTTATAACTAACCACTTAAATATGTTCATTAATCCTTTGTCTTTAAACAGAAATGGTTCTACTGAACCATTCTGTTAACTGGCACTTTTCAATTCTGGCTATTTCATTTTTATTCATATTTAAGGAATCATCCGCTTCTTCCTGCTCTGCCAGACCTCACAGGAACTAGTAGCATATTATGTAGAGAAAAAGCTTTTGGAGCCACACAATTAATTCCAGGTTGGTTTGAAAGTTTATTCAAGGTGATGAGGGTTGCACAGGTGGAACTGAGAATATTCTGGCATGCAAAAATAACCTATTTTGCTCTCACTTTGCATCAAATTTGACCCCATTAAGCTCTATAAAGTTTACGTGTATTAGGGAATTTGACAAAAGACAAACTTCTTTCTCCAAAGTATGTGGTATTGCAAGGTCTCTTCAGCAGACTCATTTGTTCAAGGACCACCCTCTGGATTAAGACAGTGAGTAGCTTCAACTTTCCTTAGTGCATTATTTTAGGGTACTTTATTTAACTCCTGCACTGTGTGAACTCGTACAGCCTGTGTCACTTGTATTCATACAGAGAGCATACAGCATCTTCTACAGCACACGTTTTTTAAATTGTAAAAAAAAAAAAAAAAAAAAAAAAAAAAAAAAACAAATCTGACTTCCTCCTTAAACAGTGAGCCCTAATGCAGGGTAGATGTCCTTATTATAGATGGGTTGCACCAGGCTGGCATTGTCAGCTGAGGATGTACGGTTGTGGTGGGGTTACCATGGCGACTGCCTTCCAGGAGCTGCTCAAGGTCACCCAGCAGTTGCAGCCTGGAGTGCTTGCTGCTTAAGCAAAATATCCTCGCCAAACATCAGTCCGGATGTGATTGCTGCCTTGAGAAAGCAACAACAGGGAGGCAAAGCAGGGGTTTATTTTGGGGTTGAGGGAAAGGAGGTTCTCTTTGTTCTGTGTTCCAATCCATCAGATATTTCAGGATTCTTCGAATCATTGCAGTAGGGTGGGGTTTGGTTGAACTGAAAGCCAGAAGTGGTCTAGTATCAATGACATGAACATTGTTTTATTTAAAAGCAAAACACTTATAAAATATAAAATGGAATTCTACATGGAATCTGTAGAAGCCTGAGCAACTTGACTAGAAATTGGTGACCAGCCCTGAAGCTTGTAGTGCCAAAGCAAATGCCTATACTGGTGGAAATTTAATTAAGATGGTGAATATTGTTGTGCTGAACTGAGAATTCAGAACTTCTTACATGTAAGGGTCTCTGTTATAAGATGTCCAGATTCATTCTTGCATCTAAATCCTTCTGGGTATAGTTTGAGAATGTCACTCTAACAGCATTTTCAGTCAAATGCAGACAAATTCAGAGATAAGGCTAGAGAAGAAATTTTTTCATGAAGCTGATTCTGTGTCTGAGGTTACACGACTTCATACTGCATGCATAAAGTTGAATCCATTAAACTAAAATTTCATTTGAATGAAAGTGCTGTTTCCTTGGTTTGGATATTTATCTGATGAGTAAAAAGCCACCATGTTTTATGTGGCTTTTTGTTTGTGCTTTTTCCTACTTTTTGGATTTAAACTTGGTTTTCTTCTTTCCTCTTACATCATTTCTTGGTCTAAAGTAGTGTAGCATGACAGCAACAAAGCTATCATTCAGCAGATGATATTATGGCTAACATCTCATCTCAAACCTCTTTCATAAAGTGGTAAGCTTTTTTTTTTTTTTTTTTAACTCTTCTCTCTTCCCAACATCCATTCTACTAATGTATTCAGACAGTAAATTAATCTTCCTCCTCCTTTTTAGGCTGAACAGACTTAGAGTTCTTCTAGCTTCCTCTCAAGAACCTGTATTATTAATCCCCCCCACTTTTTTTGTAACCTTCTGATTAGTTTGTAGCTTTGGGGGATTTTATTTCCCAAGTGATTTTTATATATTTATAGTAAGGTACTTTATAGAGCTGTGGAGTTTTTGTTAACATCTGAATTGTATGCAAGGAGTCATTTCCTAGAGCCTGATCTGGACCTAGATTTGGTGCCATTCCCTTGAACTGGATTGAACTGGGTTTGGAGATGTCTGTTGTTAATAAACGTAACCAAGATATAAGTCTTGTATTTATGACCTTTAAGAGTTTGGATTAATTTGGAATTTTTATATAAGCAGGTTCAGTCGCAGTGGTTCAGGGGAACCTCCAGGCTTGAAGTACTACCAATGCTACACAGCAATGTCAGGTGAGCTGGTACTTCTGTTTCCAGGTTAGCAAGTTGTGCATATCTCTTAAGGAGGGAATGAGAACATAAGAGTGAAGGGTATCAGATGAACAGTCCTGGTGGTCTCTGTTTACCTTCAATAAAACAAGCCAAGACCCCAGTAGGGGATGGGGGATAGTTGTAGATTCAAACTACTTGTAAAAGGGTCTTAAGAAAAATCTCTTATTAAAGTCAATCTGTAAGACATCTACTTGTCTGCATCTTTTTCCCCAAAGTGAGCAGTCTGCTCAAATTTTAACACATTATAGCATGAAAATACAGGTGTGTCTATTGTTATAGTGTGAGGTTCTAGCAAGAAAAAAAAAAAAAAAAAAAAACAATTTTCACCTGTGCCACATAATCGAGGTTTCCAGGGCATGATACACAAGTCATTTCCTCATGATATGAAGTAGCACTTCATATCTAAGCACTTGACTCTTTGACTACAAAATAAGCAAAACTGGCAGCTAAGAAATTGCACTCAGTTCCCTATTTGTTTGAGCTGTGGGGCTGGTATCTCCATTGCTAATTACCAGGGACATGCTTCCAGTCTGAGGTACAGGCTTAGCACCCCAAAGCTTCAGTGTGACTGTGGAGCTGTGTCACAGGATGGCTATCTTGTTGATCTGGTCTGGTAGCAGGTGCTGAGTTCCATGGGAAGTATATCCAGATTCTAGCCAAAGTTCTTGCTTCATGCAACATCTTGGCTACGTTGCTGATAGAAGGTAACTTCAAAGCTCCCTTAGGCACATTCAGGCAAATTTAATTACAAGAAATGTACACGAGAGAAACAGTCTGATACTCCACAGCTGTTACAGATTTCTTGAGGGTGCAAGTAGTTCGTATCTTTTAACAAAATCAGGTGTGCTAATGTGGCAGATAGTGGCAATGTTTTGTTCTAAGTATACATGCTGGCATTAAGCAAAATAGACTTCATGTTTAGTGATGCTAATTGCCTCAGCCACTAAAAAATCTTTTTTTTTCAGTAGCAAGGCTGTTTCAATTTTCTAATATAACACTTTAAACAAAAGGTTGGATACTTTTTTACAGTTGTATTTGCTCCCCTGAAAGTTTATTCTATTACGGAGCTTTGGTATTTAGTAATTCCAATCCAGTCTAGACTTGTTTTTTTCAGAATTAATAAAAACTTGCAAAACTTCCAGGCTTTTCTTCCTCACCAAATAAAATTAGTAAGACATTTCACTAGCATTGCAAACACTATAATCTTTTTTATAAATGAATCAATGTACTGTTAGAAATAAAACCCACCCTACAATACAAAACAAAAAAACCCACAACACCAAAAGCACTACCAACAAAAACGTCACTGCCAGTTAGTGAGCGTGAAATGGAATATTTCTCTTCTATAGTTATGCTGGCTCCTCAGCATCAATAGTGGAACAAAATAAGAAGTAATTGCCCCATAGAGATCTTAGCTAAGTCAGTTGAAAAAAAGGTTGTAGGTAGGGCTATTGGTTAGTCACAAATGCCAACCCAACAACAAAAACAAAATAAAAGAACACAACTGAGAAGCGGCTTGTTCTAACCTGCTTGTGTATTAGTGCATTTTTAGCATATTCATTCTAGCTTACAGGCCCTGCCTCCAAACCAGACATTTCATAAACTTCTCTGACTTTTCTCTCAATCTTTGCATAGACGGTCTTCATGCATTTCAATATTATATTCAAGAACCTGAGGGGACATGGAGTAGAATTCAGTAATTGCCTAAGAACCAAACACAAAGCTAGCCACCAGCAGTTAGTTTTTAGCTGCTGTTTCATAGCTGGCAGAATTTGCATTAAGGCTTGTTACATAAAATTGTATTGTAAACACATTCTGCAGAACAGGTGAAGCAGCTTCAATATCAATGACACTTTTTTAACTCTTACAAGCATCTTCCCTAATTGTATGATTGTATGTAGCCAAATCAGCTAGTGTTTTTTTTTTTTTTTTTTTGGGAGGGGGGTGGGAAGGGGGAATTGTACAACTGTGGCTGCAGAAGGGGTTCCTGGGGACATGCCTGGCACTGGTCCTAGAGACCATGTGAGTGGTGTTTTGAGGGTGTGACTGCAGAATCAGTCCTGGGAGGGAGTTCAGAGGCTGTTCTACAAAAGCTTCTAGATACAGGTTGGTGTGTGTTTAGAAAGGCTCCTGGATGTCTTCTCACCAAGTCCTAGGGGCGTGCTGCTTCTGGGTGATGGTTCCAGATGTGAAGCTAGAAATGTCTTGAGGTGGTTTTTGAAATCATCTTAGTTTTTAGAGGTGGTGCTGGAAAGTTACTCTAAATGTGGTTCTAGATCTGACTCAGAAATCGGTAGCTGAGAAATGGCTTCTTGGTGCTCTAATCACATCCCAGGTTTGGGTTATTTTTATTGTGATTGTTACAAGTCCTATTTGACTTCAACACCATCCTCTGAGCAGGTGTTGGGTTTTGTCAGTGTGCTTTTGAGATCTGATGTTTGCTTACAGTGTGTATCAATTCTTGAATGAGTCTGGCCTCCAAACAGGGTTACTGTTGTGTGATAAAGGGTACTGCTGCATGCAGGATTGCTCAAAGTTTGTTGTCTCTTAAAGACAAGCTAGATGCTATTTGTTAGCATCCTTGAAATGCAGAAGTGTCTTCAAGGATGGGCTTGTTTTCAAAGGCATCGTCTGTCTTTCAGATCACTATTATGTAAACTTGGCTCTTTCCTAATAAGTCAATCATGAGAATAGTCTGGGTTGGTTTGACCTTGTGAAATGCTTTTAAAAAGCATCTTCATCAGGTCCTACAGCACTGTCCTAAATTTCACTGTTAAAAAGTTATGCTAAATGAATTGTGCCATTGCTGTCAAACTATATGAATGTGAAGATTGCTTTTTTTTTCTGTGAGCTGCATCAAAGGGGGAGGCCAGTTTTCTGTTGTTTCTTAAAGTTTTGGAATGAAGCTTGTGAGGCAAACGATGACTACAAAAAATAATAGCAAACAATTAAGTACTGCTTTGTTAAGCAATTAATAATCCTTTATGTGGCATACTGTGGCAATAGGAGATTGTTTGTTTGCTAGATCCAAGTAACCAAATTATTTGTTGGGCTAAACATTTTATTTTGTAAGGACATGAATTCCTAGCTGCAGCTAGGAAGTTGATTTGATATAAGAGCTTATTTATTAATTTACTGCTAATGAGAAGGGACTTGACTAAAGTTAAAAATAGAGCACATTGAACTTGACATGAACCTTAATATCTTTTCCAGCTTTTACAAGGATTGTACTCTGAATTGTGTATTGTTTTGCTGGTTTATCACTGATTAAAAATATTGAAATAAACAGTACATTATGAAATAAAGCCTCTGTCATTGGTTTGTTTACATTTTGAGTATCTTATCTAAATGTTACTTTGCAAATTCGATGCAAAGTTCAAGCTTGAACATGGGATTTCTAAGACTTATATTTTCTAAAGGCTAAATATATTGTTGAAGATGTAAAACAACTGAAACGTCTGTATTGTCAAAGCCTAAAACAAACTTGTTTTGTTTACTTAGATGCTGGATAAAAACAGTGGTAGATCAGATTTCACTATGTGGAGTTTGTTATACAAGATTAAAGACATTTCCAGAGTTTGAGCTTAGTTCTACATAGATTTTTTTTAAATTCTGCTTAATATGAATTCATTTATTGACTTAACTGCCAATTTATGAATTCCTTTATAGATGTGAGACTTTGATATTGTATAATACAATTTTGCAAAGCTTATTGCATGAAGAGTTGCCATGCCAAAAAGAGTACAGTGGTCTTAAAGTACAGAGAAATCCAAAGATCAAATCTATGGAACAGTTTTTGTATGAGAAATAAAATTTACCAGAACTTCTACTATCTTTTGGCTTAAGAGTACAAGACTGATCCATATGAAATAACCATGAGTGTCATGGAAAATCAAGATGAAGACAGTGTTTTGGTTTTCAGCCATTTCATGTATTTCTCTCCTATTTATTATCACATGGCAATTAAAAAAATTAAGGTACTTTTAAATAGTGTGGAGCTTAATTGCAGAACTTGCTGCCACAGAATATTACAGCTGTGTTGATTTTAATGGGTTCAAAAAGCAATTCATATACTTGCAGAGGAGAAATCCAGCTGCTGGGAAACTCGGTCCTTGTGAACCAGGAAATTCCTGAGCTGGAGACTATGAAGTTTGAGAGAATGCTGAAACAGTGATATGCTTACCTTGTTCTTTCTAGGCTTTCCTACTGGCTTCTGTTGGAGAGAGAACGCTGAGCTAGGTAAGTCTTCTGTTTGACTTGGTTGTCCAGGGCTACTTTGAGTTACAAGAACTGATCGACAGAAAACACTGATAGTAAGGGGTTTGGAGAAGGGACAAAATAATTGCAATTCCCTTATGGAAATGTATTTTCTTATGTTCTGTATTAATAATCTACAATACTTTATGGATTATATATGTTCTTTTCCACTTTCTTTAAACTTGGGGAAGTGTATGGTATTACCTGTCCCCAGTGCATGTAGTATCTAAGGCTAGTAAGCACAGAAAAAAGATTGTTTTGTTTCAGCTGCGCTCATTAAAATGTTCCTAAGCAATGATTTACAGACAGGTGCCACAATGAGGTAAATAGTATACACTGGAGAGAAGGGATAAATAACTTTTGTTCTTGACAGGATGGAGGCATATGTTTAAGCATATTGTCTGTCATAAATCTACCTGCAATGGGAGGGGAAAAAAACAACAACTATATCACAGCATTTATATCTTGAAAGACAGAAGGAATTACGTTACTTTTGTTTCATATGCTCTTGTGTTCCCTCCATGCTATGCCATGTTTATCCTGTTATTGCATGTATGATGTCATTTCCATATGAGAGAATCTGATGGAAGCCCAAATGTTGGTAAGGTTTTGTAGATTTCTAAATCTCACTGGATTGTTAGGTACACTAAAAAGGCTCAGTGGGTTTTAAAAAGAAAACACTAAAGCTATGCCGTGCGATTTTTCTGCTAAGAAGTAAATTTGATGATGTACAGGAATATAAAGTTCTGACTGATGTACATAAACATAACATCCCTTTCTTTTAAGTGCAATGTCAGCATGATGTATTGTCATAGAAATGCAATGTGGCATTTTGTTTACTGACAAAAAAAACACATAGTATAAACTACACCCAATAGGTGATACGTTTGAGTTCTGTGGCATAAATTCATGACTGGTGCTAATTGGTTACGAACCATGTTTGACACTCACCAGATGCTAATAGAAACCTCCCAGTATGTGAGTGTGACTGGATATTAGCTTTAAAGCTTAGCATCAGGTTATGTGCAAAATTACCTGCAAGTCTGCTAAAGGGAGCATGACTTGTTTAAATTATGGTGGATACGTCTTGGATGTCCTGTTGGCAGACACATGCTTAAGCTATGGATCCCCAGCTCATGGTTTTACTGCACATAAGCTACGGTTCAGTTGGTCTTCTTGGGTGGGAACTGAAGATACAGTGAATTTAAGAAAAAGTAGTCGTATTAATAATCTAAAAAAAACCAACACCACACACACAAAAAACACTAAACAAAACAGAAAACACTCTATCCTGATAGTCCCTCCAGTGCTCTGTATAAAAATACATTAAACTGCTTCCTAATGTTGTGAAACTACGCAACCATTTAGTCATTTATCTATAAACAAGGAAGCAACTGGATCTGAAACAAAACATTACAAATGTTTTGGGGACTTGAAGACGATGGATGTAATCCATTCTTCTGTTTTTGGCAGTCACTGACCTCTTGTATTAACTTCCACAATGGTTGCAAATCTTCCTAAAATTACTTGGAATTTCTGTGCTAATGATGACAGTGTTATTTTGGAGAATTCTGCAGATAAACATCAGTGTATGAGACATGCTATTTGTATAAACACTTTAAGGAGCATAACTGGTTTTCTAATCGGCAAGCAGCTATTATAAATATACCTTTTGTATGAATCCTGGAGAGGTTAGTGAGATTTATTGTACAATTTCTTTTTAATGAAAGTGAAGGTTTTACTTGTTTAGGAGAACATTAGAAAAAATAAAAGCGTAAGGTTTTCATGCAATGGAAATGGTTGATGAAGAATATAAAATTCAGTACAAAAAATCCAGAGGGCATTGAGAACTTTATTCGAAAACATGCTGGTTTTGCTATTAAATGGAAAAAAAAAAAAATCCTTGATGTTAGGAATTAATGTTGTCATCGGGAATATATAGTTTCTTTCCCATAAAGATGGGAATACTAATGGATGTATGCAAAATGTAAAGGATTTGTGAGACTAATAAAATATACTATGATTAAAACAGTAATGAAAATAATGTAGTGACATATCTTGAAATTAAGATAGAGTGCAATTAATCGTAAAGTCCCTTGTCTTAGTAACTCATTATAATGGTACCAGTTTATCACAAGGCTGCAGTATATAATTCTCTCATGATAATGTTTCACTGAAAATCATAGAGATGTTATGCTAGCATCAATCTAAACCTTGCTGACAAAGAGCTGTTTGAGACTTCTGTTCAGTGAAGGTTTGGAAGGTTTCTTAGCAAAGAGATTCCACAAGTTGTCTGGAACCCATTCTGGTATTCAAACTCTTTAAAAATTGATATTTATCTTATTGGAGGTAGTAAACCCTGCCTCTTGCCCTTTTGTTGTAGGACTCAGTAGTGAGTCTGTGGCGCTCTAGTCTGTAACATAGACATAGGTGCTCTTTTCCATTTTGTGTAGCACTGAAGAAAGACTCCGATTTCAGCTTAACTTGTAAACAATTGATCCCTGAAATTTAACATTTGAGCCTAACAGTGACATGCAAAACCACATTACAGCTTTCATTTTTTTCAGTAAGTTTTAGCAGGTGCTTTTGTGTTACAACCATTGGAACACAGAGGATGGGTAATATTTGAAATACAGTAAGATAATCTGACTGTACAGTGGCAAAACAAATTATTCTAATATGAGAATTATTCTGTTCTGTCCTTAATTGGCAGTTTAGTTGAAGGTAGTCTGTTAAGCTTTGGTCAGTATGAAAGTGAAATACAGGAAGATACTTGAAAACAAGTGGAGGAAAGTGGATTTTTAGCTAATGAAATGCTCAGATAAGGTATACCATAGACACATAACTGTCACTTCAAACTCTGCATGCTAAGCATTAGCATTGAACTAAATGAAGGCCTTTTGCTGTTGTACCAAATATACTGTCTGTGTACACTCAAATTTATTCAGAGATGTTAATTACAGCATTGAGCTAGGAATTCCTCTATATTTCAAGGTCAAATTGTGTTTTAGAAAGGTCCCTTTTGCATTAAGTAGCTCTTCTCCCTCCTTACAATGAAGCAAAAATAGTACATAAGCACTGATATCGTGCATGGAAAACTAAACTATTTTGACATCATTTCTTCAGTAACTTCCTTTGTTTTCATTCTCTGATCTTGTAGTGCCTCTTCATATTTGAGGGTCCAGTTATGCCAAAAAGTCAAGAAACATGATTAACATACTTCTATTATTTTTAGGTTAGAGGGTAACAAGATCAAATTTTAAAAGCAAGGGGAATGTGTGTGTGGCTTTGTTTTTCTTAAAATTAATAAACAAACACAAACTAATTTAATAGCCTGATGAAAAGAGATACTGAGTAGACTTTTCAAAAGCACTCTAACACATCAGGCATTTAACTCCCATTGAAGCCGGTTTGTGCGAGTCTGTGTGTATGTAATCTGAAAACCCTTAATGGATAGCTGTCTTCCCTCCTCTCCTCCCCCACCTGCACTCAAATACTTTTTCAGAAAACGATTCTATGTGCTTGTTCCTCTTTAGCTGTGGATTTACTAACCACAGGTTTTGTCTTGTGTTGTTTTTTAAGCAAATTTAGTACTTCACATTTAAAATGCTAATATATCCAAAGCTTTGATTAAAATCAGTGGGTTTACAGTGTTAAATAATACATTTACTGACATTAATTCTATAGCTTAGTTCCTGTGGAAACACGTGAATAAATGTCCATAAGTACTGCATCTGCTGAGTAGCAAAATGTGCTTACGGCAAGTCGATGTGATTTATGGACTACATTTCTTTCCAGCTCATGTGTCGCCACCCCCCTATTGGCTGGTGTAAATATTTCCAACAGTTAAATCAGTGATTTAAATGCCAGTTGAAAATCTGCTGTGAATGAATAGTCTTAATCAGAAGTTGTGGTCTGTGATAATCAAGATTGCGTTTGTCTTGTTTACTCCTCATAGAAAAAAAAAAAAGCATCCTAATTTGTATGTAATTGAAATACACTATGTACCTTTACTGGGCAAGGCAAAGCTAGGATATAAGTCTTTGTGAGAATTGAGTTCTCCATTATAAGACCATTTTATATCTGTGTTTGCTGAAATAATGTACTTTGGAGGTGATACAAGTGGCGTAAGTAAATCTATAGTAGTTTTTTTGTTGAATCGATGGGTGCCAGTCTCAGGTAGACACAGCAATGTGCTTAATTATCTATGTGCAACTGGGGTTAAAGGGAGAGGTGTTGAGTTGGACAGTGATTTTTAAATTTTTTCGATGATTTCAGAAGGTTAATATTTTCAATGTAACTTTTTGGTAAGCCTTTAAGAAGAGAATGGAAAAAAAAATAGAAAAAAGGGAAAAAATAGAAAAAAGCGTTAAAAAATGTTGGCTCTGTTTGCCAGCAAGGTTGGCATGTGGAGTTGGACGGAGCAGATGGGGACATCACTTTGGCC
Organism: Aythya fuligula; assembly: GCF_009819795.1. Taxonomy (NCBI): domain Eukaryota; kingdom Metazoa; phylum Chordata; class Aves; order Anseriformes; family Anatidae; genus Aythya; species Aythya fuligula. The sequence continues at coordinate 1,330,442 of NC_045574.1, read as the reverse complement.
ACTGGTCTTCATGCTTTCTGTATCGGCTAGCCTCTTTTAGCGGTACTGGGCGAGCCCCCCATCTGCTGTTTCAACTGGCATCCTGAATGGGGGGGCAGCCTTCGCGAAGCCCTTGATCCTGCTGCTGCCTCCTGTTTTCAGAATGGGTGGGGCAGTATAACCTAGAAAAATGTCCCTGTTCACCAGCTACTGGGCTGCCAGGCGCTTTAACTGCTTCATAGCTGGCAGGGTTCGTAGGCAAGCTGCTCCTGGTCTTTATAATACAATGATAAAAAGCATGTTCTGTCCTGTCAGCATGGAGGAGTGGTGCAGTAACAAAGCTTGCTTGGTTAGATAAAATACTTGAGGATTTTGGCAAGTGGTTTAAAACACAACTGAGCATGTGCAATGACTTTAAAGGCACTTACCATCTGTGCAGAGCAGCAAGATGAAGTTTAGCTTGTTTAGAGATTTGAGCAGTTTCTTTCCTAAAACTTCTCAGATGGAATAAAAAGTTGCATTTTGTTCAACATAATTATCTACTCTGTTTTTAAATGTCTGAACCAATTTTATGCAAGTCTTCCACCAAACGTAATTCTGAGGGGTGTGTGAGACAGTCATTAAAGAATTAGAACAAGCTTTTGTGATGGAAAATGTTAGGCATCCTTAACCACAGTGTCTGCATAGGTAATGATATGCTTTAGTATATTTTTCTATTTCAGGCAAAGATGCCCACCCAAAACCAACAATGTTTTGTTCCTTCTACTACATCAATTTGTCAAAATGAACTTTCAGTGAGCAGATACTCCTAATTTTAGTATGAAACTTTGGATGCAATGTTGGCTATATCAAGGCTATTTTAAAGATGAAGTATATTAAGTTGTCAGTGTGTTCATAAATAAAACCGGTGGGGCCCACTTCCTAGACAAACAGATGCCCTTGTGGGGAATGTCTGTTGGTGTGTGGTTTTAAACATTTTCCAGCAATCCTTTCCTTCCCCCCACCTCCTGTTTGGTACTTCAGATTGTACAGTTCTTATTTGTGCACACAAAAAGCAAAAATAATGCTCTGCTTTGTTTGGTACAGGTCTTATTTTCATGACCTGTAAGCTTCGTGTCTGGAAGTGGAAGAAACTGCAGCTGTTTAGCTTCATGTGTAATGTGAATGTGGCATGTTTGAACAACAACAAAAGAAATAATATCTTGAATATTATAGGTGAAAACAGCTAATTTCTAGCTCATCTTGTAAACAGCAGGTATAGTCTTCAGAAACTGGAATAATACATTCTGTGGACTTCTGGAAAAAGCTTGCATAGTTAACTCAAAAGTGTTTTTCCTAAATGGAGTCAGAATAGGACACTGTGGATTGGGTGGAGCCTCGGAGTCTCAGAAGGACTGAGATGTGCTGTTAATTCAAGGGCAGCCTCTCATTAGCTTCATGAGCTGCATAATAAAATACATAATGTAAAAACTGTGTACATTTTCCAGGGAATTGCATAAAGTTTAGTAAAGGATCCTCAGAATTGTTCATTATTACAGACATGCTGCTGCATCATTTTCAGTCTTTTTGCTTGAAAACACGGTTATACAGACTGACTTTGGTTAATAGGTTACTTATGTGGTGATCTAGTAAACACTTCTAAATGTTACTCAAGTGTTGTAATTAGCGTATTTTAGGAGACAATGTTAGAAATTTCTAGTGTCTTCCCATCCCCCAGCTTTTGAGCTCAGAGGAGTCTAGTTTGCTTGCAGCTGCAGTGGTAGGCATCTTTCAGGAAGTGACCTTGGCTTGTATTAATCAAATTCAGAACACACAGAAAAGCTGCTTGGTAACATGCTGACTTGATGTAAAATTTTATAGCATCCATTTTCTTTTAAAATGAGGCCATCTTATAAAAAGGGAATTTATTTGTGATACTTCAGTTTAAAAGAATTTCGCTGAAAAGACATAGTATTTAGAGAAGGTAAAAAAAAAAAAAAAACTTTTTACTGAGAGGAAAATAGCTTTTTATATATGTAATTAAGCCTTCAATTGCTCTTGGCAAAACGGTTTTTTTAAACTATCTAAATTGTGAAAATAGTGTTAAGTACTTTTTTTCCACTGGTGTCTTATCCTTTTTGAGCTGGAGTAAAAAAAAAAAAAAAAAAGCCTGGTAGTAAGGTCTGATCTCAAGATTTTCGTGATGCCTTTAACTTTTTGATGTATTCTAATCACTTACTACATCTTTTAACAGCTCTCAAGGCATTAAGCTTAACCACAGAGTTGCTATATTGAGCTAATATGCCTGTTTGCATAAATTGAGAGAAGAATCTATCTGTGCCTGTTTAAGAAATTGCAGAATCACTGTTGTTTGATTCCTGGAGCAGCTTTGAAGAGCATTTGCATTATTTCCTTCATTGTGCCCCAAACTATTTTGTGCGTTGGGTTTATAAAAATGGAAGATTGCTAGCAGTATTTTCAGCTGGCATAGCTGTTTGGAAGAATGTCTGTTTATGTCTTTATTCTTCCTTGGGACCTATGCAGAGGGCTGAGACATGAATATCTTTCACCATTCTGAAGTGCTGTCAAAGCCCTGAGTTTCTTCGGTAAGATAATTTTCAAACTGCATGTTTGTGGAGAATTAGTAATAGCTGCCACCTGACTAATGTTTTTTTCCCTTAGGTTGTCATGTGCGTAATCTCAAACAATCTGATATCTGGTTGTTTTCAGGGTTTGAAAAACTGAGTACTACTTTAATTGGCATCTTCAGCATAAACGTCTTGTGCATGTTGATGGCATGTTTGCCCATTTTACCTCTTCACAATTGTATTCTGATTGAGATCTCTGCAGAAAGATTAACAAGAGTATGCTAAGATACATGTTCTCAAGTGTTTTCTGGCTTTACTGTTAGAAGCTGCCTGTAATGGAAAGCTTAATTCCATGTTGTCTACCCTGTAAGTGTATGCTGTGACTTTCCATTCCACTTGGTATCCAGTCAGTTGCCGATCATTTACTTCAGGTCTCTACTTAACCCTGCCCTTTTCTGCGGTCTTAGGATACTTAGCCTAACAGATGTCTGAACTACATGTTTTTCTCCATTTCCTGCTACCTTTTATTATATTCTGTGTATTAATGCACCAGACCAAGAACTTTTCATCCATATCATCCCTTAGAAAGCTTTTAGTCCTCTTGCCCAGAGCATGTGAGGCCAATGAAGGGGTGACACATCCCTTGCTATCTGCTTAAGTGTCACTGACACCAGCTTTCTAAGATCAAGCAGAATGCAGTTACAGGTTGCTATTCCCGTGTTATTCAGTATTTCCAATCTTCATTCAACATTTTCATCAATCTCCTAGAGATTAAAATTGGGCACAGATTTTGGGATACTCCCACAGACTGGTGCATTGAGTCAGTAGTGCCTGTGATGAAACTGCATTGCTTGTGATGATAATTCTGACTCTGGAAAGCTTTTGTCTTAATTTCATCCATTACAATTTTACACCAGAACTGCTGATTAGGGGATGACAGAACCTAAGATTGTTAATGCAGAATGGAAGCATACAGTGGAACGAGAAACCTGTTCCACATTCTTCCTCTAGCTCCCTAATCCTGCAATGAGAAGAGACTAGGATGTTTATTGTCTTTTTATGTGCCAAAACAAGAAAATCTGTTTAAAATGTGTGGTGTCCAGACCATTCAGATTCTTTTCTACTTTTGTGGCTGGATGCGGGTTAACCCACAACTACTCCAACAATTAACTCCATCCCAGCCAAAGCCAGAACACTAGATGCTTGCTCAAAAGTGCTCATTGATATACTTACTGCAGGACGGGAGCTTCTCTTCATGCTCAGTCATATCTGAGCTTCTGATTTTATTAGTTACTAAAACTTATTCTGGGGAGCAGAATACAGTATCGATATGTGAGCATTACTGTATGGGTTCATATTCAGGGGGTGCTCTATTAACTGCAGAAAGTTCCTTTCTTCATTGCCAAGAGTTTCATAGAAGGAAATACCTCAATTCCTGCACTGAGCAGATGGTTAAAGGACTTGGTGCTACTTCGGGCCCTGATTGGAAGGTCTGACTTCTCAGGATGTTTCTGCATACTGTGGTGGACTTCATAAATCTAAAGAATTGATCTTAATCCAGAAATTAGGTTACCTAAACTTTTTCATTCTGGATTTTTGAAGCTCTACTGTATTTTGGGGGACCACTACCTCTAATTTCTCTACATTTCTATCTAAACCAGATAAAATTTCACATTGTAGTTTCTCAGGTGTGGAAGACATTCATATACCCGTTTAAAGGCCCCTCGTGGTCCTGGCTGTGATTAATATTGCTGTATTCCAATAATTTTGTGTTTTGCAGGTCAAGCTACCTCCTTCAGAGGATGTCTGAATAGTTATTTTTTCACAGTGCTGCTAATCAGTTGCTCTGCATCCATCACCAAACCATCTCAACAGCAGCCCTCTCCTGTGGATTGCACACTGCAACATACGTGGTATTTACACAACATAGTGAAATTTGGGACAGGCACCCGAGGCAGATACTGTAAGCGGCAGTGCCAGGGAGCCATAGGATCCATCCCTCAATCAAACACACCTGAGGCTTCTCATTCCTGTTAGTCTGTCATTAGTCCTGTTGGCCAGTCATTAATAAATCTTGGAATGAGGTTTATATTGTCACATATATGGCAATCCAGGGTAGATGACCACCTTTGAATCCTGCCTGATGGGGGTTTGTAAGTGCTTTCATGTCCAAGACTGCAAAGGATGAGCCACCCCTACACTGTCCCTCCTTCTCAGGGTAAATGGAGGGTGACTTTTGGGGGAGAAGTCCTGAGGCAGAGAACTAGCAGTGGGCAGCCCCGTGCTGCTCTATGTCAGTGCCCATCCCCGGCTGCCCCAGAGGCAAAGCAAACCCTGCGGGGCTTCGCTGCATGCCTCAGTCCTTTCTGCCCATTCTGCCCTCCTCTACCAAGGTCACCCCTTCCTCTTTGCTGTCAGTCGCACTAGGGCCGGTTCAGAGCCCTTGGGACTTCGCCTAGCAGCAATCCTGCGGGGCCGAGAAGCCCTTGACTCGCCCTGTTCACTAGTTTTTGGGCTCATTCCTCACTCCTCAGGGCCGGGCGGCAAGGAGTTAAGCCAGGGCCGCGGTCCTGGCCGCCGCCGCCGCTCTGCCATTGGGCGCGGAGAGGTGAAATGGAAACCAGGCTAAACTTTTGACCCCGCAGCGGCGGTGGCGGAACGCCTTCCTCGGGCCCGGAGCCCAGCGAGGGCTTCCCCCCCCCTCCTCTGCCCGTCCTTCCCCTCCGCCGCCGGGCCGGGCCGCGGGCAGCCGCCCGGGGAGGGGGCAGCGGGAGCGGGCCCGGCGCCTGCGGGCCCACGGAGCGGGAGAGGGGAGGGCCCGGGGGGCGCTGAGGGGCCCTTGGGGTGCTGCCGCTCCGGCTCCTCGCAAACTGGTCGGTGAACGGCGGGTCGTCCGTTTGGCAGTTTCCACCGTGGTTTTTTTTTTTTTTTTTTTTTTTTTTTTTTTTTTTTTTTTTTTTTTAAAAAAAAAACCCAAACTCCAAATTGATGCTATCACAGCTAATTAGAAACTAGGGAAGGGAGGATGAGTCATCGGACACAGCGGCGTGCTGGCTGCAGGGAACTCTGCTGCTTAATAAACGGGGCTTGGGCTTTTTCTTTTTTTTTTTTTTTTTTTTATTTTTTATTATTATTAAAAATGAAGTGGTTGCTGTTTACTGAAATCTGAGGTAGAAATGCCTCGTTAGTTCCCAGGTTGGTGTGTTAAACGCACATTCACCTAGCTGTAGCTGTTTTTCTGTTCTTTTATGTCCTCTTTAAACAAAATAATTTGTATTTTCCTGGGAAAGAAGAAGTGCCTGCGCAATGTCACTGCCAACTTGCGGAGTGCCGGAGTCCCATGGTAGCCATCTTGCAGATTTTTATTTGGGTAGGGTGACTAACAAATTCTGGACCCAATTAGCGTGCGTGTCACTTTCATACTATGCAGATTTTGTCACACACAAAAAAATCAAAAATATCTGTGGTCAAGTAAATTCACCTTCCCTCTGTAGCTTTGCCAAACCAGACAAATTAAAGCAGCATTACGTTTGCGATGAAATATGAATACGAGATTTAGTTAATCCACGTTTCTTTCCCCTCAAACATGTCTGTCTTTTCCCTGACAAAAGAATAGCTGACTGGGTTACTTTGCTGCATCAGCTGCCATTTTCTCCCTCCCCCGCTCCCAGGCACAGGTAGCGGCCTGCTCTTCTGGCTGGAGCATTCAACTCACTGAGTTTTAAGTGCCACTTAATCAAGGAGTCACTCAGCACCTTACTCAGAGATAACATTCAAAACTCTTCCTCAACAAAGAAACTCGATTCCCGACTACTTCAGGCTGATGTTTTCACCTCTCTGGTGGCTTGTTCTTGCAAATAGTTTCGTCAGATTTATGTAGTGTGCTCATTTTCCTAATGAGAGATTAGGGTGGGGACAAGCCCTCAACTGCTGTGATCTGGATTTTTCTTTTCTTCTTTTTAAATTCAGTACACTAAGCTTTTCGGGTGTGAAGTGTTTAGTTTATGGCAGCGTTAGCACAGTAGGACCAGGGAGAGAAGGTTTGGTCCGGGATTCTTCATGAGCGCTGTACTTGCTACAGCTTTATCTGGGAATTGAGGGAGTCTCCTGAAGCATTGCCAGCAGCATCAAGGGAACAATGAATATAATATGATTAATAGCAGATCCCCTGCCCCCTCTTGTGTGCAATTCTCCTTGCAACAGCAAAAGAAACATGCGCTTGTAATGATAGTTGGTGGCCTCCCTGTTTGTTCCAGTTAGTGTTCCCGAGCAGCAGCTATTATATAGTTTATTTTCTCCCACTCCCTATGATTCTTTGTTCTCTCCTCACTGCGCCTGTGTGCATCTTGTCTGCTTCTCGTTGTCAGTTTCATGGCAGTTCATCTGCCTTCACAATGGAGCTGCACTGAAGTCGCAAATCATATTGCATATCACAGTGAAATAGAATAAATACTCTTCTAAAAGAAAAAGGAGTAACAATTGTCAGGAACTCAGAAATGCTTGTGAACTCTGTTTCTCAAGTGCCATTTAAGTGTCCCTATTGCATCGGGGTAGTGTTGGATGCACATGCCTTTTAGTGTTAGAAACGAGTAATCTCTACAAACATTAATACCTATGCCAGAAGCAGGGTAAGAAACCAGCAAAAAACAACCAAACAACCAAAAAACGTCTTTCAAGCTACAGAAACTTTAACTTCACTACATTTGCACATCCTGTAACTTCAAAGTATCCTATTTTGGGTGAAGTGGCAATAGGCTGAAAGTGAAGTGCTGAAAATGAGGAGAGTGTAACCTTTATTTCTAATAAAAATGGCCAGAAAGAGGGGTATCAGAAATACTGCCTGTGCATTTTTGTAACATAAAATCATTAAATGAGTACTCTTGGACTGAAAATAAACTGCTGAGTTCTATATATGTTTCTTCAGGGTAGATTTGGAGGTTGGTTATATCTTTCAAGTTTCCTCAGGGTGAATTGCCAATTGTTTGGGAGTTGCACTTTTAGATTTTTTTTCTTCACTATTTCCAGACTGTGAATTGGAAATTTGAAAAGGAGAAGTTCATGCCAAGGTGTTTTCCTCCATTATTTGTTATCTAGCATAAACAGTTCCTATTGTCCTGTTTTAGTGAAGGAAGGGTGGATGATTTAGAGAGAAGACTTTAGAGCACAGCCTCTGAAATAGGAAAATGATTTTATATTCCAAAACTCATTGTCGATACTTCTGTAGTCTATTTCAAGTTTCTGCTGGCTCATCCTCCTGAGTTTCCTGGCTTTCGTCATGGAGTTGCATGGTGAACTGCACTTGGAGATCTCGTATGAAAGGTTGTCATTTCCACCCAAATCTGCTCCTAACTGTAAGTGCAGGCACAAATGACACTGAAAAACAGCAGAACAGTAGTATTTGGAATGTAAATTTTTGTTTGTTTTTAAATCATTATCATTGTATCTCTGTCTTCTCTGCTTTTATTTACATTTCAGTTAGTGGTGAAACTTAATATCTGCAGTCCAAGCCTTGCATGGTGGGATGCAGTAAGCAGCCTCAGTAGGTCCATCTCTGAAGGCAGTCTTGTTGGCATACTTGCTGCAGATCTCCAGTGATGAGTGAACTCTTGGTCTTCTACAACAAAAATGGGTTGAGTTTCTGGAATGAAACCCCCTCTTGGAAGAGCTGTGTTGGGTGTGGTGATGTAACCTGTTCTGAGATGTACAGTGATCAGGTCTAGAGGTCTTCAGAACATTTTGAATGGACTTTCAAGTCCTGTTTTGCTCTAGCCTTGGAGCAGGTTTCTAGTAGCAATTTTTTGAAACACAATAAATAAATTCAGTGTATTCATTTTCATCTCTGAAAAAAAAAAATAAGATGTGGACATACTGATTCCTTTAAGCTGAAGTGTACATATCCACTGTCTCATTTCTTTGGCACAGAGTTTAGGAGTCAGGGTCTACCTCAGTGTCTATGATATATATACATTCTTTCTTTTAATATACAAAACAGTGTAGACATCAGTGTTTTTCAGATAGAATAAAGTGGTGTGATCATGGTGAAGCAGACATCCCTCTGTGAGTTGTGTGTGGCCTTTCACACTTTCTTGAAAAATGCAGTAAGTATAGGAATTGGTTGCTGTAGCTGAAAGGACTTTTTGCTTTTATAATTTTCTTAGGTTGCCTTATCTATACAGCTCTCCCCCTTGCATGTCTGTGGGTTGATACGCCCTTACAGTCAGTTTGTTCCTAGCTTCTGTTATAGTTTGAAGTAGTCTCAGTTTCTCAGACTACAAGGACAGTAAATAGCTTCGCTTACTGATTTCTACTGAAGGAGCAGACCAGAATACTTTTTCTGTAGTTTTTTTAGAAGAGTGTGCTTTATTTCCAGCACAGTTTGAAGCTGTTTTTAGGTTGGTTGTTTGGATAGGGTCTTGGGGGTGGGGGTTGGACAAGACAGGATTGTTCAAAGAAATTCCACATGCTAATGAAGAACCCTTTCTGCCATTCACATTCTGCTTTTCTTTGTGTGTTCTGGAAAGCTTTTCTTATCTATCTCGAGTCATTGCTAGCTCTGATTTCTCTAAACTTTCATTCTGATGTTTATTAAGCAAACAATGCATGTCCTTCAGGAAGATAATCAGTATAATCTAACTGGTTATTTCTCAGCTTACATGGAATTTCAGTAATAGACAACATCCATGAACAGATGCAGGAAGGAAGATAGAAGGCTGGCTGAAGTGCTCCGTAACTGTTGAATTCAATCATTTGTGGTACGTAGTCTGCTGAAGTCTCTATCTGGAAGGCTAAGACAACAAAAGAGATCAACTTTACAGTTTGTGGTATTAAAATTTCTTCATGATGGATCACTTCACAATGTCTGTTGTTCACTCTTTCCAATCAGAAGTAGAAATGCACATTTTTATTTTTAAGATCAGTAAACTAAAAACACAACACAGTAATATTTTAAATAATAGTAAGGCCGGAGTCCTTATAGCCATCAGTTTTCAATCTCAAGGTATAAATAGGGAGTGTCCTGCTAAGTTAAGGATTGGACAATTGTAAATAGATTCAGAGCAAAAAGGGTTTGCCAGCAAAAGTGGTATGTCTTTTGTCTTGCTGGCTCCACATGCTATTGTAGTTGTTTGGTATCGATGCTGTGAAAACAGAGGACAAGTATTTTTCTTTTTGGGTGTTACTACTTAAACATATTTCTGTGACCACTGGTGGAACAGACAACTGTCAATGTTCCTTCATAGTTAAGTTCAAGGCTGTGATGTGATAGAGAATAGGAAAATGAGCAATTCCTACCTATTTTTTTTCCCCAGGTTTAACTTTATCTGTCCTAGGGAGGAAAAAGGGCCATGTGTTCTGAACATGGAAAATTACAAAATCAAGTTTGTTTTATTTACAGGAAGAATTTGTTATGTCTTACAGTAGGAGAAATAATTGTGCTTTTTATTCAATGCCTTTTTAATGTAATTATAAATGGACAGGGCAGAATTGAATTATCCTGGCTATGCAAATGAAGGAGGAAGGGCAATTGTGAATTCGGTGATGGTCACTGTATCCGCTTGAATTGATCTCTATCTGTAGTTCATAGAAAAAATACCCCTTTAGATAAAGGCATTTCTCATAATATTAATTTTGGGAATTTTTAATTAATATTTTAAAATCATATGTAGCAAATTATTAATAACTCTTCTCTTTTTTTTTCTTTTCTAGATTCTTATATAAAATTCTCATTAGGTGATTTTTTATTTCAAAAGCTGTCATTCCTGTTCTCCTCCCCACAGCACTGTTAAAGCAGGGTAGACAGTTCTTTCCATTTGCTTTGAATTTCTTTTTATTTTTCACATTACTTCCCCGCCACCCATGTAATGTCATCCTCCTGGGTCCCATGTCAACATCACTTTTCTTCCGTTGTGACAGTATTAGAACTGGGGACTTCAGTCAGTAAGGAATCTGTTTTGAAATATTCTAAATTTGAAAATGAAGAAAATTAAGATCAATGTGAAGCTTTCTTAAGGCTTTTGTAAGAGACAGAAGAAAACATTTGGAGAGAGAATAAATGTTTGAGTTTTGCAGAAGCTGAATAACAGTGTGGCATAAGAACAAATTGGAGCCTTGTGTGTTTTATGGGGAGGACAATGGGGACGTGGGGACAGCCTAAAATGAAAAGCCAATGCATTTAAAATTGATAAAGAAAAAAGAATTTTACTTACACAGTTAGCAGGCATGTGATATCAGACAAGTTATTTGTATACTAAAAAGCATTTATTTTTTTTTTTAAGTAGGAGAGTATCTATAGTTAGTAGAATTCATACTTAAAGAATATTCTGTGATATTTATTAGTTTCCTACTAGTTTCTGAAAACAAACCCACCCTTTGGTAGATTTGTCTGCCTACCCTTTTCTACTCCTGCATAGGGCAAGCCTGGGATATGGTGTGGCGTGATGAATCCTACGTTCCTTTGTTAAAATGGGTATTGGTAATGAACACTCCAGAGCCAAAAATGCTATCTTGTTATGAAGGAAATCACACTACTCTTTTCTTTTCCTGTTATTATATGATTATATAATATAAATGTTAATAGAAATGTATTCTGAAGTGACGTTATTATGTCCCTTTAGATGTTCAGAATACATTTCTGATATTTCTGAAAGTGGAGCATTCTAAGTTGTGATTCTCTTCATTCCTTGCTTTTATGGTCTGTCAGACCAACATTAATACTGTTTAATGGCACTGATTTAAGTAACTTGCCATTAATGCTAGCCTCATAGTGTTCTTCAGTTTAAGTTTTCATAAAGTTTCAGGTTAACCTCTGAGAAACTTGGAAGGCTGCTAGTCATCTATTGGCTCAGAATTTAGGAAAAATTTACCTTGCTTGGCCGTGAAATCAAAATTAGTCTTTGCTTTTAGACACTTAATTCTGTGTCTTTGAAGTGCAGTCATAACAACAAAAAAAATCACCCTTTTTCCAGGTGTTTTTAAAGACTTTTTCTGTCTTATCAACTAGCAGAACTAAGACAATTTTTGTTGGTAGTGTCCTGGGCTCTCTGATGAGAAGCGGAAGAAGTTCTGCCCTGCTTGTACTTTCTGGCAGTTACTTGTCAGTCCTGAACCACTGCAGTTTGCAGAATGGTGTTTGAAGATACCAACTGCATTTTGCTTAAAATGCTTTGCCATGATGTGTGACATTTTAGTGGCTAATAATGAGCAATTTGTCAGCAAGTAGCTGGCCATGCAGTAATGGCAGGACAGTAAGTGGTAATGTCCTCACTTGGCCAAAGACAAGAATAAATCCCTGCTCATCATTCAGAGGTCTGCAAAGATCCTAGAATTGTAAAGAACATGTAGAGATAGGAAAGACGTGGAATTTCTAAAGAAGTAAAAATAACTACTTGTTTATTCCAAAATTGCAGGGCTTCTGGCTTTTTCATAATCCAAGGCTGTTACCATTCACAGAGAGTGAATTTAATTCTTTCATGGTGTATGGGTGAAATTTACCTCTCATCCAAACAAAACTTCAAGTCAGTTTTAAGAGCACTTAAACTGGGCCTGCAGATTTCACTTTAGAATGAAATAATCTAGCGATTTTCCTAAAAGTTGTGAAGACAAAAGGAAAATTAGAAAATATAATTTAAAGACTGAGTATAGTTTTATAATGGGCTTTTAGAATTTCTCAGTGAACTATTGTGTCTCTTCTGTAATGCTTTCAAACTTTGGAATTACTCAGTTATGAGTAACCTGAATGAGCTGTTTTCTGCTTCATGGGATATTTTTCCTGGTCAGTAGTACATACACTGTAGTACTTATTTAATTTGATACTTTGGTCATCCTTACTGCCTCTTCTGTCCTGTTGTGTATGCTTATTGCACTAATATAGGATATATTTACTAATGTGTCTGTGAAGGAAGCTATTGGAGCCATTGTTATGAGAATTATAGTTAACCAGTATGTAATGTTAGATTCTTATTTTGAAACAGAACATACATGTACAAAAGTTGCTTGTCAGAGCTGTACACCTTGGTATTAATGGCTCACTTATTCCAGGTTACAGCCTTTTCATAAGATTTTCTACCTTGTTTGTTCAGTTCAAATTTCACGTTACCAATGTTGGTTTCAGAGCAGGTACAATGAATACTGTAAACTAAATGTGCAAGGGGACTTTTTCATACTTTCACTGTTTCTTATGCTGTAAGATCTGAAGAGTTATTTTTAATTTTGCTGAAATGTGATAGTTTGCTCTGATAAGTGTAATCACCTTCTCAGCTAAGGGATGTTTTGATGTTTACACTGCTACAGATACTGCAATATTTGTAGTAAGTGCAGCGGTTAGGTTACCACTGTTTTCAGCAGTTATTGTTCTGTTTTTCAGCACTGGTGTTCAATGTGGTTGATGAAAGGTCATCTAGATTATTTACTATAACTATAGTAAGTGCTGGACAGTTTTCTGTGTCTTTTTAAAAGAAAAAATGTGAACATTGAAGGACATAATTATATTAAGTTATTATTGACATTCTTTTAAAACATCAAGTAGAATGATCATTTTAAGCAGAAATCAATCCATTCCAGGCACTAGGCTTAACATAGATCCTGGTACCAGAAAACGCTTAAAGGTTGCATTTGGAGCAAACAGATATCTGTTTTTCTTGGCTGTGTGTAGAAACACACCTATGTTTCTAAATAGCCTGGCAAATAATCAATTGTCAATAAAATTTAGGTCTTCTGAGCCTTTCTACTCATTTTGACATATTTACGGTATCTTTCTAGTTGAGCTTAATAAAAATATACCTTTAAAAGTTTTTTTTTTTCTTCCTGTTGAAGATAAAATTCTGAAAAAATACTACGTTTGGCCTTAGTAATCCTACTGAAGCTGGGGATAGAATTCTCACTGAATTATCAGAAACAGCCCTAGACCAGTGCTAAAAGCTTCTGAAAATCTCAGTGGAAATATACTAAATTAGAATAGATCAAAATACTTATTACAACAGAGAGGGAAGGGCATTGATATCACATGAGTATTTCATCTTTCAACATGCTGAGCTTTTAACCTGCTCAGGAAAACTAGCTAACACTTTTCACAAAAAATCACAGAAGACTGTCAGAGTGCTTCAGACTTGGCTGCAACAGAAGAAACATGCTTGTTAATGTGGTAATCACAGTGAAATCTTTAAAGTCCATTTCCCCATTTGGCTTGACAATGGTAGTGTAGAAGTCATTTTTCGTATGCACAAAATTATCAATTATATCTGGTTTCAAATAGGGGAACTGGAGAAGGAACAGCTTTTAAGAGGACTGCACTGTAGATAGGGATGGGATGCTTGGCCTAGTTTTATCACATCAAAAAGTAATATTTCTTAATGGACAGTTGAGACAATCTGATCCCCAACTCACCCTTTACAGTGCAGCTCGTGTTCAGCTCTGCTCAGTTTGTTGTACCTGGGTTATTTCTATAGGATACTTTTAGCATTTTATAATGAGTGATTTACTACAGCAGGAAATGTTCAGGTTCATGCTGTTGAATGAGTCTCTGATTGCAAGACATTTTATTCATGTCAACAACAACAATAAAAGGGGGTTTTGTTTCTTTTTCAGCTTATTTTGCTTTTGACTTTTCTGAACACAATACTTAACATCATCCCTTCAGCTAGTAATGATTTTCTCTGTCCCTGTACATCAGTCTCATCAATATGGAAGAGAAGGTGTTTGCATTTTTATGTAAATTGTAAAATTGGACAGTAAAAAATACAGAATTGGAAGTGGAAATATGAACGACTGTTTTTTTCCTTTTCAAGTTCTTTTGGACTAGGTTTGTTGAATGTGTCCACTTTGGTAGAATGTGTATAGTAGAGTGTAGCAGAGATTTTGGAAATACTACCATTAATTTCAGCATAATGATGTTATCTGTGTAACAATACCCTGCTTTGGAGGTTAAAATTTGAAAACACTGAACTTTTGACCTTGGCTAAATGTTGCCATGTATAATGCATTATATCCAGCTAGTGAAGTAAAAATTGCATTTTTCTGGGCTCTAGTTTGTGGAAAGTGTAGTGTATATTGGGCTGTATTTCCTGACAGCTGACATTTATCAAGGGTAACATGAGCTTTACTCATTCTCACGTTTTTAAGCAGGTTTCAAAGCTTTACATGTATACACATGTTCAGCATATGTCTTGCAGCTTTGAACGTTTTGTTCTAAAGATGTTAAATCTCATTAAAATGAGAATCCAGACTATAATAAACCCATAATGACTTTTTTGTATATCAAATTTAGGCACAGTGTTAACATCTTGTAAACTGGCACTGTAATGTAAACAGTAAGAGTAACATTAAATGTGTAAAGTGTAAAAATGCTCTTTCCTTATTGGCTGTATTAGTAAACTTCAGTAAAGAATTTGTGTTTTTAATACACTGGATTATTTTGAATGAACGCATTTTGTAGAAATCATGCAGTCAAATACAATAAAAAAAGCCATTTCTTATTAAAATAAAAAGCTTCTCTTGGAGAACTTTAGAAAGAAAAAAGCATTATCTTTTCAGTGATGAACAAAGTTCTTGGTAGCCATTTGGATATCTTTTTAAACAGTTTGTGTACCTTAGCCAAATGAAAAACTTGTTCTACTTGCTTCAGATGTTGTAAAGAATGACGTGATTGTCTTGAAATGTTCAAAACTGTGTATGTAATTATTCTTGCTTAATAATCCTCTTAAAGAGAGAATTGTCTGGAAAAAAATAATTATTTTCTTATTTAATAAGTTTTCTGCTAGTCTAAACAGTTTGCTGGGCTATTTTTATACTCCTGTTACTTCAGTAACTCAGCGTAGTGGTAAAAAGATTGCATTGGTCTGGTGCCAGGGAACTCCAAACTGTGGGTGACTCCTCAAGATGAAGTGGCTGAGTATGGTAAAGAAGAAAACTACTCCTAATTTTATATTGCTACTTCTCTCTTTATAAATTTTCTTTATGGTCATATGATGGTCTCTGGTAACATTTTAATGTTACTCTTCTGTTACTGTAAAAGTAGAATTGAACACTATAGCCTTTTCATTTGTTTGTGTTCATAAACTACTAAAAATTCGTAATAAAGAGGTGAAATCTGAGGACAGTCATACCACTAATCTTGATTTTTTTTTCCGGTATTGTTAATGACTTATTAAAATCTGTCCTAGCTTTCAACCATATGAAATCTCTTCAAAATAGATGAGGTGTGCATTTTGCTGTGTCTTTCCATCCATAGAGATCACCTTGGTTTCTTTGGCTTCTTAGTTCTTCCATATGAGATCGCAGGAAACCTCTTGGCTGATGCACCAATCTACCTGCTGCCAGTGGGCAGCAAAATGTCTGACAGAATCTCATCTGCCAGAATCTCTTTGGCTTGCAATATCAAGGTAGTTGTCAATGAAGTATTTCTCTGATACATCTTCAAATCTGTTTATTAGGAAGGCTGAGGATTTCATATTATAAATCCAGTATTACTCAGATCTGTCACCCTTACATATGTTCATAATCAGTGCAAGTTTTAACACAGACTTCAGGCTTCTTTCAGCCTTTGGGAGTCTAGGATTTTGTTTGCCCCAAAACATGCACTTTTTTGAGTCAGAAGGGAAATCCTAATCTGAGCGGGATATTTCTGCCCGCAGTTCTCTGCTATCCTGTGTCTTAACAGAACAGGAGAGAGCTGCGCAAGTTGACATATGAAGAAATATTTCATATGTTTTGTCATAGTTGCAGGTCTGAAGCCAGTTTGGAACTTCAGACTTTGCTGGACCACTTTGATAAAAATTGGAGATCTAAGATGGGATTTCTTTGCTCCAGTTTGGCAGCAGCAGGATTCTAAGCAGTAGTTGATCTTGAACAGTCCTAAGAGGCTGAGCAGATTTACTGTGTTTTCTCTGTTGTTTTGGATCAACCTCAGTCAAATCTGCGGTCATAATTGTAGAATAACTCCTCCCCATAGAATTGCTGAGCTTCAAATAGGGAGTACTTTGTTCTAATCATTTCAAGATACTACTAATTCATAACCAGGCATGATAAAAATCATACAGACAACAAACAAGACAAAGTAAGATGACATTAAAAAATACATCTCTTTATTGAGCTTGCTGGTCTTTAAATAATCCATAGATTTTGACTACTGTTCTTAAAAGCTTTGCAAATTCATTTAAAGAAATGAGTGCATTGATTTATGACATTTTAAAATTTTGAAACAAACATAGTGCAGAAAAGCAGACTTTGTTTTAGGGGCTTACAGACCCATGGGGACCTTAAGCTGATGTCTAGTAAAATTTGGTCTTGCAGACAAAATAAGCTGTATGAATAGCAGAAAATATCTTCTTAAAAACATAAATAAAAAGTTAGAGTAGTTTTCCCAGTGTGATTGTTTTTAACTACCTGCGAATGTCTGTGTATTACAAGAAAGTCAGAAAATCCATTTTTTTTCTGTAGCAATAATTCCTCATAATTTGTCTGCTGTTTGTGGAGTACTGGTAGGATGATGGGCAAATGGATCCCTTAGGAATGTTAATTTTCCTGTATCAGACAACATTTATATACTTATATCCTGTAAAGACTTTCTTCTGTTCATTCCCCCATGTGCACATGTCCAAGAAGCCAGTATTTTGTACAGAGATACCTCTTTTGTAGAGGAAGATACTGCAGCAGGCTCTTCTCTACATGATTTTTCTTGAGATATTTTGTGTTACCGTGCTAGAAACCCGTGTGATCAATGATGTACTGTGATCTTGGTGGTGATGATTTTAATTTGTTTTTGAGGGTAACAAGATATTTTGTGCAGAGACTTGAAGCTTGGCTGTCCTTTCCTGCCTGCCCTCGGCTGTGGTAGTTACAGTCTTATTTCCCCGTTGTAACACAACAGTTGACCAAGTGGGACTGGGGTGGGATGGGGAAAGAATGAGGAAGATACTGTAACTGCCTTGATACAGAGACTTGTGTGGTATTGGCCTTTTAAAAAAGCTACGAGAAGAAAGCATTAGTGGGTAGAATAATTGGTGGTGCTTCTGTCCAGAGGAGCTGGATAGTTTGATTTGCTCTATATCCAGGACTGGTATTTTTGTGAAATGTTGCTGCTACAATAGCAGAGTTTGTTTACACACGTGTGTGTGTGTGTGTGTGTGCGCTGTGGTCAACAACAGAGTTAAGTGCTTTCATAAAGATCTTAAAAGTGAGAATCTTTCTGAGTTAGATTTTGGATTACTTTCTTAATTTTATACAAACTGAAATGGATGGTAAGGTACATGTTGGAGGGGAGCATATTTCTGCCTATAAATTTATGTTGCTTTGTTTTTAATTTTCCTTATGAAATAGCTGTAGGCATCATTATGCAAAATTATGGATGCTAGGAATGACATAGCACATATATAAATCCTTTGTTTGAAAAAGCATTTTGTAATAACAAGAATGGACAAGCTTTATAACAAGCTTCATTTTTATCAGTGCTGGTCACTGGTAACGAACAGTGAATTATAATAGGGAGCATTGTGAAATTGGCATGCTGTAATGCAGTTTTGTGCTGGAATATTGCTATAGGGATTGTGTGCAAAACTCATTTTGCAACAGAGTTAAAGTCTTAAAAGTATCCTGCAGTATAGGTACTGTATTTGCAGTATATTCTCTTGTGGCTTACTTGATTAATCTTCTATAATTTTTCCAGTTTCAAATATTGCACAGATGCACATTCATTCACTTGCAGTCCGCACAGGACTGGAAAGAGGTTACTAGCACACAGCTGATTTGTGAATACCTTGACAAGATTGAACGTCCTTCCCTGGTTAAGGAATTTGTATAACTATTGTACCAATGTTTGCGTTTACCTACCTGGTAAAAGGTTTCAGTGTTACCATACCTCTAGTTTTATGCTTTTGTCATTATAGTGGCTATGGCTTTCTAGTTCAACATGTGCTCCAAGCAATTTATGTAATGTTAGGATGTTTAAGTCCAATTACTTTGGAGGTAGGTCTAACGTGGGTATGATGTTTTATCCGTATAATAATGCTAGTTAGTTTCCCATGTAAACCAGCCTGTAGTTTTTGTTTTACAGATCCCTTCTATGCGTAGTTTCTCAGGGTGCACTGATGTTCAAACCCTTCTCTTAATTCATTTCTCCAAAATACATTTATTCTATGTTCACTTGCTTGTTTTTGTTTGTCTATGATCTAAATAATAGCTTTTTTTTTTTTTTTTACTAAGAGCAATTTAGACAAAGAGAAGTAACAGCTAATGTAGTTATTAATATTGTTCATATTAAAATACTTAGTTAACATAGCAAAGAAAACAATTATTTTTTCTTCACATTTTTATGTCTGCTGCAGGCTGCCACAATGACATTTTTTTTCCAATCTCACTCTATTTGGCATTTCTCTTCAAACCCTGTCTGTGCCAGTGACTCAACAGGCAAAGCACCTCTTCACTTTTTGTTTTAAAAGTAAAATAGTTTCCATTCCCATAACATTGTAAAAGCAAATTTGAAAATATCAACAGTTTACACAGAAATTTGATAGAAGGAAATGGAAAAGCAAAGAGCTTAAATCTAGAAACCACCTATTTTTATTTTTATTTTTATTTTTATTTTTATTTTTATTTTTATTTTTATTTTTATTTTTATTTTTATTTTTATTTTTATTTTTATTTCTATTTTTATTTTTATTTTTATTTTTATTTTGAGAATTGGGGAGAGAAATGTGAGTTTTTATTACCTGTAATTGTAAAGGTGGGCCAAAAAAAAGAACAAAGCAAACAACAAAACCCCAGAACCAACAAACACATCAAAAACAGGACTTGGAGAATTCAAGGTTTCACTGACCTGTTTTCCTCCTCCCTCATTGACCTCTGGCCGATAAATGCTTGAAGCTTTGACTTGTAGAAAATGTTAGATGTTTGGTATGATAGCACTATGTTTATCCTAGCAGTTTTTCTTTGGCTTAATCTTTTACAAGGGAGGCTTCCTGGTAAACCTCTATCAACAAACCTCTTCGTAAAATTATATTTCTCACTGGCAAAGGAGTCTCTCTGCAAGTTCCCTTAGTAAAATAGGCTATATGGGTAAATACATCTCTGCCACTGCACTAAAGCAATTCAAATATAAAAAGAAATCTTTTTCAAGTTGTACCAAATGCACGATGACAAGAAATGTTAGATCAGTTTGAGGATCATGTGACTCACACAGTGATTCTGTGTGATTTTCATTTTTTTTTTTTTTCAGGGCAATTTTTTCCCTCTTAAGACCAGGTTTCCTTTTCAGAGGTCATGCCAGGGTGGCAGACCTTGTTTACACTCAGTGATTTTATTCTTTAGGTTGGCCTCTACCATCTTCCTAGGGATGGAAGTCAGTCAAGGGATGAATGTCACTGGTCCAGAGCTCCTCGGTGTCCGTGCAGCCTCCTTTTTGTCAGCAGCAGTTAAACTGGTCACCTGCCAGTCCTCCGATTCAGCAGCAGTTTGTACTGACAGACTGTGCAGCTTAGCTGGCAGTTCTGGGCATTCATGTTTGAGCCCCTTGCAGATGACGGGTATCCTGGTGACTGAGCAACACCCGGTGTGTCTGTTTGCTTTAATACTTCCTCCATGAGTTCTTAACATTTTCTACATCTTGCTCCTCCAGCCAATTTGCTGCAAAGAACATGCTGGCTGTGGGAATCACCCGAGCATCTTCAGTGGGACAGACCAGCAGCACAAATTGATTTGTGGGGCTGTGGCTTTATTTCCCCCGAGTGTCCACTTTCTGCCTGTGCCGTGAGGAGGTTTGCTGGCTGCCTGGCTGGCTTCCTGCTTCTCATGTGTTTAAACATCTTTTTACTATCAGAGTTCGGTGCAAGGCACACTTCGTGTTCTTTTTTTAGCCCTGTATTTCCTGTTTACATTTGATTTACCGGGTTTTCTAGGCGTTCCAGTTCTTCCTAGGTGGACAAGCTTTGAAATGCTGACCTTTTCCCCGTGGAAGGCCCCTTAGCTTTCTTGTGGAGCCATTCAGGGAGGGGGGTTTGATGTTTTTGTTCTCTGCTGCAAAAGCTGTAGGTGCAGCAGCTATTATTCAGAAATCGTTTGAGAGGCAGCATCATTTTTGTCTCTCCCTGTCTGGCTGTTGTCATCACACTACAGTCATACAGTGACAGTGTAATCACTTTCCATCTCGAGGGCTGGGGGTGTGTGGAGATGTCCTCACATATCGCTGGAGATGTGTAAATTAATATTCCACACTGCTGCTGAGCTGCAGGGTGGTTTTTAAACACAACTGATCTTAGAGGAAAATAATACCATCTTTGAGATGTGTGTGCAAGCATTAACTGATTAATGTGCTGACTTCCTTTTCCTTTTATTTTCACCACTTACAGCTATTTAAAATATTTGGGTTTAATAGTTTGAACTGGAGCTACAACTGGTGTTATGTAATGAAGAAATAAATAGAATACAGTAATGTGCTAGAAAATTTAGAGTATGTGTTTCCCATAGCCTATATGCCTTTGTATAGTGTGGAAAAATGTTTTGCCAAAATTATTTGTAGTGTTGAAAATTAAATCTTGATTCAGTTCATGTAGTGTAACTCATGATTTAAACCTGTAAGTTTTAAATAACTGGGGACTTGCAGTGATCATAATATTGAGTATTTTTACTGTGCCAATTAGTGTTCCCAGTGAAAAAGTCATCTTAAAAATGAAGCTTACGATTGAAAGGCCTTTTTGTACTTCTAGCAGCTGTATTCAGAGCTGATAATTCAATTCTAAGTAGTACTCCTGTTGGTCTTACAAAGATCCCACAGAAAACTATTTCAAATTTGGAATTAAATTTACAAAGTCTACTTTTTAATCTACAAAGTCTAATTTACAAAGTCTACTTTTTAATCTGTGAACAGCTGGTGAGTTCTAGTAAGAATTTGATCTTTTTGGTTTTCTTTTGTCTTTACCTTGGTATTTCTCTGTGGCTCCAATCCAGTGTTTTTGGCCAGGCGATATTTTTTGTCTGAGGTCCTTAGAAGTGCTAGGCTTTATTTGTTCTGTAGATTCAGCCCTTTGTTTAGTAGCTTTTATAAAATGTGTCCATTGTACCTAGCTGGTTACTTTTCTTTAGTAAAGATGTGTTTTCTTTTCCCGTTTCTCTCTGTTTGAGTCTGCTTCATAACTTAAGATTTATAATAATAATAATAATAAATTCAGTTCAAAAAAAAAAAAGAACAAGAAGTTAGACTAATTTATTTTTGGCACGCAATGCTTCCTAACAGCATTTTCGAGAATTATTCACATCTTCACATTCCAAACAAACCCAGCCTGCTCGCCTGCCTCCCCCGCATCCTCCATGTAGGCCTTATAAGCAGGCCATTGTCTCTGTCCCACTGCGGTGGCACACATGTGGATGCTCTTCTCAATTCTTTTCTCCCTTGCAGCTCTAATGACCGCTACTCTTTTGATTCCTTTTCTCAGGCAAATTGACATAGGCTGTACAAAAAGAAATTCAGGTCACAAATAGCTTCATTCTGCTTGAGTGAGGGGAAGATTCAGCTGAATGTGTGCCTATATATACTGTAAATTTCTGGCAAAATCTGGCAAAATCTGTGTCATCCCACAAATATCTCATCATCTTAGATCATCGGCTCAACACTATCACCAAAGGAATGTGCAGTTTTAGTATGAAATGTATGTGCAGCTGAAAGAGTTTTAAAGCTATATTTATGATTCTCTTCTGGAGATTGAAATCAGGTGTTGTGTTCTTCTGTACTGTTAATGCAACTAGGATTATTAGGAATGACTAATTTTAAATAAATGAATTTATTTTATGTAGTTTCATTTCAAAATGGTTTGTTCTATTTTGACAGAAGCCCATTGACCACCCTCAATATCTGATTCCCTGTCTGTCAGAACAGTGAATTTAGGGTTATAGCTCTAAGCATGGGAGTAGCTTTCCTCCAAGTACCTGGAACACTAAGAGTGCCTCTTGGCTCATTACACTGAGGTGTAGTGGTAGGTAATTTATACTTGCTTGTGGACCATATTAGTCACACGTGTGTTCAGATGGCTGAGTTGAGCAGGCAGTAGCAATGCTCTTTTATTCATTCAGAATTACTTTTCTCTAAGCAAACAAATTCCCTTTTTGCATGCTCCTTATATATGCCGCTCATGTGTAGAAAATGCAAGCACTTACAAAAACAGGAAACTATTTTGTGTTTTGCATTACATCTCCGTACTGTCTTGTAGCAACATCCTTTTATGGCTGGCTACTTGATTTTCCAGTTAAAATTAACAGTGCATTTAAAGCATACTTCAGTCACGCACTTCATTGCTTCTGTAGGCTAAGTTGTGTGTGCGGTCTAGTCCTCCTTTTTCACAGAATCACAGAATTTCTAGGTTGGAAGAGACCTCAAGATCATCAAGTCCAACCTCTACCTAACGCTAACAATCCCCACTAAACCATATCCCTAAGCTCTACATCTAAACGTCTTTTGAAGACTTCCAGGGATGGTGACTCCACCACTTCCCTGGGCAGCCTGTTCCAATGTCTAACAACCCTTTCAGTAAAGAAGTTCTTCCTAACATCTAACCTAAAACTCCCCTGGCGCAACTTAAGCCCATTCCCCCTCGTCCTGTCACCAGGCACGTGGGAGAACAGACCAACCCCCACCTCGCTACAGCCTCCCTTGAGGTACCCATAGAGAGCGATAAGGTCGCCCCTGAGCCTCCTCTTCTCCAGGCTGAACAAGCCCAGCTCCCTCAGCCGCTCCTCGTAGGACTTGTTCTCCAGGCCCCTCACCAGCTTCGTCGCCCTTCTCTGCACCCGCTCAAGCACCTCCATGTCCTTCTTGTAGCGAGGGGCCCAAAACTGAACACAGTACTCGAGGTGCGGCCTCACCAGAGCTGAGTACAGGGGGACGATCACCTCCCTAGCCCTGCTGGTCACACTGTTCCTGATACAAGCCAGGATGCTGTTGGCCTTCTTGGCCACCTGAGCACACTGCTGGCTCATATTCAGCCGACTATCCACCATCACTCCCAGGTCCTTCTCTGCCTGGCAGCTCTCCAACCATTCCTCTCCCAGCCTGTAGCTCTGCTTGGGGTTATTGTGCCCCAGGTGCAGGACCTGGCACTTGGCCTTTCAGTTAAGAGCACCCAAAAGGGAAAAATTTCACGGATACATCACGATCTCTAGTTGTTTTACAGGATGCCGTGATTAGTCTAAGCATGTTAGCGAAGTTCTTTAAGCCGTTTCTTGTTATTGTGTTTTTTTTTTTTTCTTTTCTTTTTTTTTTTTTTTTTCTGTTGTTGTGTTGTAACAGCAGAATGCTATGCCTTCAAATGTTTGTGCCCTTGAAAGTGCTGTGTATTTCAGCTGTCTGCAAATTCGTGATAGCAGCCTGTGCAATTTATGACATGCTTTTCTTAAGGGGATAATCAGTGCTTCTGTCCAGTGCTAGAGGCTTGGTAGTGTGGGGTGCCGTGCTTTGTACAACAGCCTTTGAACGTTTAGCAAGAGGGAAAGAAATTCCTGTGAGCATGTTTTGGGTGGCATGTTATGTCAGCTCATCTGCTGCAGACCCAGAGCACCACTGGCAAGGCTTGTTTCTCTCCATTAAATTGTGCATTACTCTGCTGCTAACATCAAGGTCTGTCTCTGAAGCACTGTAAAGAATAGAACCGAAAGAGTTCATTAAGCATTTTATTGTTTTCTAGGTGTCAGTGCAATGAACGTCTTAAGAGACAGGAGTTTTTCCAAGGTTAATATCAGAGACTAATTCATTAATTGTGTAACAAATTGCATTCTTATATATTAAAAACAAAATCCTAGGATGTTGTCTTGACACTAAAATAAAAGATTCTTGAAGCTGCACCACCGGCTGCATACTTTGTAGACCTAATGTTGTGTCATTCGTAAACATGCAAGGCAGACATCTTAGGGTTTTCTTTTCAGTAGTCAAAATCAAAGAGGGTCTTTCAGTTGATGGCTAGGATGTTCCATTACATTTTGAAGTTGACCTGATGCGTTTAATGCTCAGGAATTTTCACGTCAGAGGTCTTTATGCTGAGGATAAGAACTTGCCTCACTTGGTCAGTCTGGCTGAAAACGGTTTCTTTCATAGAATCCACCCAACAAAAGGGGAGGTCTATCAGAAGTTTACAGTATCTCCCAGGAGACTGTATACAAATATAGAAACAATTATAGTTTACTGTTCCCCAGTACTTCCACAAAAGCAGAGTATGACAGAGCTGTATAGAAATCCTCACAGGCACCAGGACTGTCCTTTTCAGGGATTTGCAGTTTCCAGCTGCTGATGTTCTGTGCCTCTTAATAGTGGGAGATTATTCAAGCACTGGGAAAATGGCAGATGAAGTTAGCAGGCTGATATGCCAAATGAATGGCGAGGTGATTAATGACTGTGCTGTTTAAGGCAATCGAGCACCAACAAGATCACATTGGATCTCCCCAAATAAAGTATCCTAGAATAGAACTGCGGAAACAAAGGTATGATTAAAGCTTTTAGATAATTGCAAAAATTCTAGCTTGCTCATAGCTTCTGAGAGGCTTGCTTTTTAAATAAGGAGATATAAAAGGAATAATTAGGTTTTATTTTCCACCTTTGCAATTGTAATTAAAAATATTTTTACCTCTGCAACTTCACACTTGAACATGTTTACTTCTTCAGATAAGAAGGTATCTTAACAGCCAATCTCCGTGCCAACTGATTTGATGAATACTCTCAATTCACATGCAAGAGTCAAAGACTAAATTGTAAATGCCAGGGATGAACAAACATTACTAATAATAGCTGTAGAAAATGCAACATATTCATCTGTTCTGAATGCTTTTATGAACATTACTTGCAGGGAAGTTCAAAAGCTGGCATTAAGCTTGGCATCTACTTGACAGAGATCACAAGTCAGAAGCTGATAGTGTGGACAGTTAGTTTTTGATCCTGTCAAAACCAGTCAGTTTGTCTGTTTGTCTGAAGGTTTTTTGGTGTTAGTAGAGATTTTCATCCAAATTTTATTTTGCAGCTGCAAAGTGACTTCTGTCTCTAAATTTCAGTTTCCAGTGGACAAGATTTTACAAGGAAATTGCTGCTATTTTGCCTAGTTTTTAATTGCTCCTTTGGAAAATTCTGACTTTGGATTGTTCTCATTCTAAACATCTTTTACATAAACTGTGGTTTCTGGAAAATGAGTAAGATTCTGCCATGAAAAGAGTCCGATTCAATTATAGCAATGCCATAGCACTAAGTGAGTTAATGCCATTTATAATACTGTACTTGTGTTTAAATTGTCTCCAGAATCCAGAAAGCAGTCTGCTTCTTGAGATTCTGGTAAAGTAAAATGCAGAACAGAAAAATTGCTTGCATATAATACATAAAAATGCATTTGAGCAGTCAGAGTCTCAGGAAGGAGAATCAACTTGCTGACTACATGTTCAGAGCTTCAGGAAAGGGAATTGGACTTGCTGATGTCTTGAGGAAAGACCATGTGTATTTAGTGAAACAAGCTTGGTTGAGTTGATTACACTTCCTGTTTTCACCAAGAACTTGAGAAGTACACTCTGTTTTTGAAGTGTCACAGTGTATACCTCCCAGAAAATGCTAACCATTGCTACTGAAAACTTGCAGGTTGAGTTCTAGTTCTAGTGAAACTATGTTTGGGAAATTGCTTGCTTTCTTTTAAGGGAAAACTAATTTCTTAGTCATTATTACATTAAGGTAAGTGGTTGTGCATCTTTTTCAGCTCATGCAGGAAAATATCTTTGTCACCCTATTATCTTACAGGAGCTACTGTAGTTTGTAAGAAGAAAAAAAATGTAGTAATCGGCTAATTTACCTGAGCTTTAATTGGTGTAATAGTGATAGTAAGGATTTGGTTTTTCTCTCTAAGTATATTAATAAAAATGTTTTGCCAAGAATGCATGGTTAAATAAAATTGGACTGCTGTATATGACTTTCAGTGTTTCAAGAATAAGAACAAAAGCATTGGCTAAGCTGTGAAAACTAGGTTTTGTCAGTAGATTGTCTCTAGCCTTGAGTTCTGAAAGATTTGCAAAGTTTTTGCTTCAGTTTATAAAAAGAAATTGAGATCAAATGCACTATTTTTTTTCCTAGTAAACTCAAATTGTATTTTAATGGTTTTATTCAATACTATTCAATATTTAAGTGCCTCATCATTTTGCAGTTCTGTCTAGAAATCAGAAAGATGTATTGGTCCATATTAAAATAATGAAAAAATATTAGTAAAAAAGCATGTTTTGCATTTTTTAAATAACAAGGTTGGTTAGATGTTTCAATAGAAGAGAGATGGTTCATATATTAAGAAAAAATACATGCACACACACACAAAGAGAACAAAAACCTGGAATCGACATCAATTTTCCCCTCCCTCCCAAGTACCCATGAGGCCTATGCTCTGAACAGCTTTGTCTCCTGAGAATTTCGAGGGTTTTTTTCAGCTTATGTTCTAGGTCCTATTTTATGATACAGCAATGCAAAGTAAGCGTGTATATAAGGCTTAAATACTATATGGGTGGCCAAATTTTTCTGGAGTATAGAAAGATACTTCTGAACTCTTCAGAATTTAATTTCAGTTAGGCAGAGAAAGATAGAGTATTAATTAAAATTCTTTCTCTAATGTGGAGTGCTTTACCTTTTTTAAAATTTGATATATTAAGCTCTTGAGAGGAAGAAAAATAATGAACTTTCTATCCTGTTTAGATCCAGTTTTAGATAGCTGTATCAAAGCAAATATCTCACCCTTGTAGACTTTGTCAGTCTTTACTACTACTACTCCCACTGAAGTCACATATTGGTGAGGCATGAAAGAAGCTTTCGTCAGGTGAGTTAATGTATTCACGTGAAAACATAAAAAGTTAGAGGTGGTTAAAAATAAATTATGTTTTCAGATTTATATGGTCCAACTCATATCTTCATGTTCTAAAGCTCTTAATGTCTATTCCCAATTTACAGAGATTTTGTAGCTTGGATTAGTAATCCTAATTTAAATAATTTAGGATCTTATACTTCCCTTTTAACAAATTATGTGAATTAATCCAAATTTAATTCATAATTTAGATGACATCATAATATGTAGACGTGTTATATGCCTTAAATTCGTCTTAGTAACCTGTGGATTATATCATGTCTCATGGCATGGAGTCACTTTTGAATTAAGTCTGTGTAAATCTGGAAAGTGACTCTCCCTTGGTATTCTCTTGTGAGCTCTGGCAATGGCAATTTGTCCTGTAAATGGAGAACTTCATTAAAATTCTTCTCTCTCTCTCTCTCTTTTTTTTTTTTTTTTTTTTTTTTTTTTAGGATTTTACTGCTGTTATCAGAGAATAGCACACTGGTCACAGCACAAGCTCTTTCCATAGCACCCACTGTTTTGGCAAGAATGATGGGGAAGAAGTGTTTAAGTGTTTTCCACTTCTAGAATGTCAGTATAAAACTCAAGCAGACCATATATATTTCAGTCAGCCAATGACTTGCCTGAGTTTCTTCTGTTGTGTCTGGATGTACAGAAAAGAATGGTGGTGGTGTGGTTTCTTGCTAGTTATGTAGTTACCACGTCTCATTATAGTAGCCCATATATCACATCCTGTCTCTTTGGTGGTATTTTTGCTCAGGATTCTTTCTTTAGATATATCTATAGCATTTTTTATTTTTAATGTTAACTAAGTCTTCCAGATACAAGTTAGTAAGGACTTACCTATGTTAAAAATATTCTAAACCTGAGATACCAGCAGCTCTATCGACAGCCCAAACAACAACATACAGTACACGGGCTTGGACATTAGTTGAGATGAAAGGCTCCTTTCAGCATCTTTCGGTCTCCTGTTGCCAGTGTCATGCAAGTAGATGGTGTGGCTGCATCATGTCCAACTGCCTGTTACTTAAAAGAGCTATATCCCAATGAGAACAGCTTGCTAAGTGTAAGTTCAATACCTGTTTGCAGCTGGGTTATGAGGACAACATTTGTTCCGACTGCAGAGTGTGGCTCACATGTCACAGGTGAGCTGCTTTAACCACTTTAGCACAGTGCTGAAGCTGACAGGTGAGACGTTATGCTACAGAATACCTGGCAAATGGTCAAGGCAGAGGGATAAAGACTAGCCTTTTTTTGTGACAGTGAGTTCACTGGGACCCCTGTTTTTTTTCCGTTTTGTTATGACAAGATCTGAAATCTATTGTAGTGGCTAGCAAACACGGACATATAGGAAACAAATTAACAAGTAATGACATTCCAAAAATAGAGCACACACATTATTTATCAGAGGAATATGAGAAGTACCAGGAGTGTGTTCCACCTCTGCCCATCCTTTAACTGAAAGTGCCCTGTCATTTTAATATATGCAAAGAGAACAAGGCTCAAGTTAATTGTCATGTCTTGAAAAAAAAGGCAAAGTGCATAGTGCATACTAAACGCAGCAGGGAAATTGGTAAATGAAACCTGACAAGGCCTGAAAAATTATAGTCTCCCTAAGATGGAACGTATAATATAAAAAGGATGTGTGCTGAGTTAAGATTGTTTAACATGTTGCAACAAGGTGTGCTTCATTGACTACCAGATTATAGATAGCACTTTTTATTTTTTTAACTGACAGCCCTTATTCAGTGAAGTCTGTGTCTGAGTCAGTTATTTGTTATCTAGAAAACAGAGGCTGAGAGGGTGGGAGAAAAGGGGAGTAGAGAATGATGAAATCCATATGTTTTGGAATAGTGTTTTATTATCAGTTGTTGTACTGAGGAAAGTGCTAGATTTGGATAATGATGTATCAATACAATTAACAAAGTAATTTGCTTTTTCCTCCATAATGTGGGTGTAGCTGCTTTAGTCTTAAAGTATAGGCGAAAACTTAAAAGATAGGTGAAGCACAAAATAGTTACAGTACACCAAAAGCTCCACATTAACTCTGTACTTCAGTCTCATTATCTGTTTCTGTAGTTAGTTACACTGTGCTGTCGGTTCACAAAGCTGTGGTTAAGGTTCAGTGGTATTTTTTCCGTCTGCTTCTTTTTCCCCCCAGGAGGTTAAAAAAGATGTTGCTTTAACGTGCTATAGTCCACAGGATAGTGTGTTATATTTGATTTCCTTTTTAAGCAGGCATATGAATTGTCTCTGAAACATTTAAGGAGGACTGAAGATGTAATCCTCTTTAGATCTTTCTAAATGTAGCCATTGTGTTTACCTCATCTGGCACATTTGGCTATGAATGTGTCCTACTGTTGCTAGCTGTGCCACATACAATGATATGGTTTATCACTTGGCCATTCCATCCAAAGTCTAGTGTAATATTTCTGTAACGTTTCTTAAAAATCAGATTGAAAACAACCAATTTTAGACTTAGATTTTTTATCTGTGCTATGTTGAATGCCTAATTTCTACATGGTGTGAACTGAGAATCTCTGTAGCTCATCCTGAAAGTGGGGAAGGCAGCTGAAGGTCAGTATGTCGAACTCATTGACATCAAAATATGCCAAACAATGGCTTTGTTTGAACAGTCTTATTTTGGTTGAACCATTTTTAGTCAGGAAACAGTATGCTCACGTGTGGAAAGTGGTACCAGTGTGGGGAGAGCTGATGGAGAAGCAACTGCACAGCCCCAAATGCCAGGCACTGTAGAGTAGCACTGGCTTTGAAACTGGCAATCGCTTGGTGCACGACTCTGCTTTGGTATAGGCACTCTGGGAACTCGGACTAATTCAGGTGAAGCAGAACAGAAAACAGTGTTGACATAAAATATTCTTTATATTTAAATTGTTATAAAGTTGGCTGTGATCGCATTACTCAGATGAGGAAGTATGGTTTTAGAGTAGGGATAGGGAATACTACTCTAGATGCTCTTTTAAATCCTTTAAGGGCCTTCCTGTGGGATTATTCAGGAGGTTTCTTTGCAGTTAATTTCTTGCAGTACTACTTTTAGAATTCTGATTCCATCATCTCTTTAAACAGCTCAGATTACTTACATCTATAGAAGGAATATTTACATGAGAGGAATAGAGAAGGAATATTCTAAAACTTATTTAAATAGTATTAATATTTTTGTGGGATTTT
Organism: Aythya fuligula; assembly: GCF_009819795.1. Taxonomy (NCBI): domain Eukaryota; kingdom Metazoa; phylum Chordata; class Aves; order Anseriformes; family Anatidae; genus Aythya; species Aythya fuligula. The sequence continues at coordinate 1,299,883 of NC_045574.1, read as the reverse complement.
CAACTTTATGCTTTCTCAAGGTTCTTCTCTTTCCCCTTGCAGTTCCAGTCATACAGAATCCGTTAGGTACTGGTGGGTCTTGATTCTCCTGCACACTTCTTCAAGTGATTTAGCACTATCAGATTCTCCTGCGTAGTTCAGCTTTCCAGTGAGACTCCTGTTTGTAATGTTGAACTACCACCATTCTTGTGCAGGCGTAGGCATCAGTTTATCAAGCTGCTCTAAAAATGTGAGGAAGAAAAAGCTTCACATCGCATTGAGCAGTGAATATAATTTATGCTACCTTTTTCCTTTGTAAACCCCGTGCAGTAGAGATATTAGCAAATAGCCTTTGCTGAGTATAAGACCATCCTAGGAAGCCAGGTGGCAAGCTGTAACTGAGTGCAGTATAGGACTGGTTAGCATTTTTATGGAAACGAGCAGCTGAAGGATTTAATTTTCCATCATGTCCAAACAAATGTTTCTGATACTGCATCTTAGGATTTCTTTTGATTTTTCTTCTTTCTGTGTGCTCTTTTGTTCTGGTTTCCATGATTAGCAGAGGTTGATTTAGCATAAAGTAGTGTTATAGACGTCTTTAATTAGTAGACAATTTACTCTTGATGCTTACTCTTATGTGACCACATTGTCAATCAACCTTCTAATTGGCAATTCCAGTACATACAAATAAAGCTACAATCAGTATTGTCAAAGGGATGGTTAAAACAGCAGATGAATGTGAATGCAATCAGTTGATAGGAAAAGCTTCAGTTTAATCTCTTAAGAAATGAGCTACTTGAATAGAACTCCTTTACCTGCCTGCTGGTTATTACCTATTAAGTAGTCTGGGTAGAAGTATCGATTTTGAAACTCTTGCTTTTGGATAGGACTGTAGTGTGTGCTTACATGTGAATGTCTCATAAATATTTCCCAAGAGCAATTTATTTTTCTAATTAGCTTGAACAGCCTCTGCTTTACATAGTGCTTTAAGCAGTTTTCAGTAAATCAATTCAATCACGCAGCTGTTGTTTGAAACTTTTCCTAAGTTACCGTAATTCTCTGTAGAGACCCAGAATCTCACTAATTAGTACACTTAATCGTACCTTGTATGAAATGCATGATAATATGGATTACTCATTCCTAGAATTTCATAGAAAAACAGGGTAACAGAAAATCAAATGTTTGTAGCTCGGAAAACTGTTTGCTATTCTCATGTAACAGTGCAAAGCACTATGTACAAGCTGAAGCAGAGTGGCTAAGTGCTTAGTTTTGTACTTGCCAATCACAACTTTACAAAATAATTTTTTAATAGATTTTAAAGTTACTAAGATCAAACATCTACTTTTTTTTCCTCCTAAAGGAAAAAAAAATGCATTTAAAATAAACATTTTCAGTTCTTTTAAGAAAGAAAATCTATCATACTAGTGGCATTTGTGATGTTGAGATTCAGATTTTTTTTTTTTTAGAATACAGCAAAAATGACAGTTACAGTTAGTACAATTGAGTTATAATCTTTCACATTAAAATATCTGAATAATGAGTGCTTACTTTTTAAAAAGATTATTAATGTTAGATGAAATATTGAAAAGCAAACACTTTTTTCCATGTACAGCCTTTTTTGTTTTTCAGGATGTGACTTAAAATGACTTCTGATTCTGAAGGTCCTATGAAAAATATGCTGTGCTTGAATGTTTGCTAAGGACATGTAAGTTACCCATTTTATACTTGGACTATATGTACCTGAACAGTTATTTCTGTATCATTTTTAAAGCTGCATATTATGCATGTAAGTATATAAGAAGCATGGGGAGAGGGGAAGAGAAGAGGGAAAGAGAGCGAGAGAACCAAAGGCTTACTGCAATACTAACATAACGGGAGTTTCTCGAGTTTGCTTTTGTGTGGACTCCTATCCTTGTAAATGGGAACGTCAGTTGTTTCTGTGGTCAGTCTTGCAACAAAAGAAACTTTGGCTGGTTTGAATAACATTTTGAATCAGAATTTATCACTGGAAAGTTATCATGTTTTTATATATATATATGCTTTTAAGGAAAAAAAAAATATCTTAAGAATGGGGAGCAGCTGAAAAGAATGTCTTTAGTTTTATTTACATAAAGTTAAATTTAATGATTTAGGACTTTCCTTAGCATAAACCAGTTTATTACAGTTTGCATCTTAAGAAGTTTTCTGAATTATGTCTTGGTTTTTAGAAAGGAAGATTGTATTTAATACTTTAAAATTATGTACAATTAAAGAAATTCCAGGCCATCTTCATGATTCACTGAAAAGGACTGGTTTGATTTAATTTTTCATAATTGGCTTATTCTGGGGAATGCTAAGAGCCAGTTTATGCTTTTTCCCTAGTGAACTCTTCAAACGAGAAGTCAGCTCAGACATAAGAGCTTCCAAATGTGCTATATGCCACAAATACATATATTTACTATAGCAAAATGTTGATGGTTTCATGGGACTAAAAAAGTGCTAAAAGAGTGTATGCACTTAATACAATTTTATCTTGTGTGTGTGTGTATGGTCAACTATTTCAACTAAACAAATACAAAACCTAAATCTGAAGTATATAGTTGTCTATGTTTTCTGGCTTCTGATAGGACAAAAGTTTCCCAGTTGCCATAACCTTTTTGGTAAATAGCTCTTTAACCAACTGAGAACACCGGGATAAGAAAGAACATAAGGGAAGTAGCACTTGAAGAAGCAAATGAGCTCACTGAAAGACAACATAGCAGAAATTAATGTTCTAAGTTAGGAGCATTCCAGTTTATGTGAGAGTGAGGGGAGTAAGACCAGGGAAGAAAAGATCACATCAAGCTGGAAACTTTCTGCTTAATGTACTCAGTACTTCTTAATGTGCTTTTGACTTGAATGCTCTCTAATAAATGGCTTTAGGAACTTTCTGAATTTCAAACATCTTATTGTTGACATGCTTACTGTTTTTTGATGGACCAGGACACAATTTTAGAATTTTTTAGCCTGTCTAAATATTGAAACTGGCAGGTTGAAAAGAGACAATCTTCTGAATGCTGATGATTTCTTTAAATTCTGTTGGTTTGTCTTTTGAAATTTGTACATATATTGTTGAAATAGATGGACTGTTAATTACTCGAACTGGTTTTATGTCGTGCAAAACAATAGTGCTTCTTTTTTAACAGTCCATTTGTGATTTTCATTGAAAAATTAATAGACCTAGCATGTGAAAAGTATAAGGCATGTGAAAAGTAGAGACATATGCACCTCATTAAAAGGGAATAAGTGTCTTTTTTCAAGACACTTATTGATGAGCAAAAAGTTATTTGTTATTTTTTGTTTTCTTGATTCCCCATTTTGATGAGTGAGAAAAAACATGGAAAATATAAGATTGTATTGGAAAAGGTAAATCTAGGGGTATTGCAAAAACAATTCTAGGATTTAATATTTTTAAATAGTCATGGAAGTTTGAAACATTTTCTCCAAATGTTGCTGCCTCTGGTTCCAATCCACAGGTGGATATAGGAACATTAGTATACAGTGGTTCATTACTGCTGCAGCTGAAGGAATTAATGTCTTTTTCTTTGAAGACATTAAACCATCTCTTAGAACATCTTTTCTCAAATTTAAGTATAAACTTAAAGTTAGCAAAACAGTTGTCAGATTTTTTATGAAAGTCATTATTGTCACACCTATCTTTCAGTTGTTCTGAGTAAGAATAATAATATATAATGAAAGATTATAATTCCTGTGCTTTGGGTAACTTATACTTATCTAAAGTTTCTTACACTTTCCTTGGTTTATGTAGTAACTGAGCTATTTATTGTGTCAGATTAAGCTAACTTATAAATATCTTTTCATTAAGCAAATAAGAATTTCATTGTGCAACACTTTTCTAAAAATAAATAAATAAATAAAGCTTTCCTTGAGTCAGATTGTGCAATATAAGCAGTAGAGTCTTTCTAGCACCATTTTTATAGCTAGTATTACAGATGCAAGAGCCAGAAATTGTGCTTTTAACTTAGCTCAGAAAATAGGTTTTCGAAGGTGGTTATATTAAACTTATTTTATTTCAATGGTAAAAATGCATTAACTTTTGAAAACTGTTTCAGAGTGGTCTTCTAAACATAATGGGTAGCATAAAAAAATAATGAATCCCTCTGTCCCTCAAATAGATTTATTTTTCAAAAAACTCTTTAGCCCATTAGAAATTACAGGTTCCTATTCAATAGATAGAGGTAATATGTGGTATCTTTTAACTGGTGATTTGTTTCGTTATTAACTCACTCAATAATGGCTTCTTTTGCTAAGATGTCCTGTAGCAGGAAGATTAGTTTGACTATTAACCATTTGTACTGTAAATCCACGTGTATTGGAAAGCAGCTGCTAGAGTTTCCTTAGCTAAGCAGTTGTTGTAGATGTTATGTACCTTCTCAGGAATACCTCTGGAAAGGTATTCTTAGGGAAAAGAAAAGGCATGGGCAGAGCACTGTGCAGCTCCAGGCTGGAAGAAGTACTGCAAGCTACTTGGGTATAACAGTAGGGAAACGAGCTACACCACTTACCAAGTTTTTCCTTCCTTCTTCAAGCTTCTATTTGTAGGCACTTAATGTTTTTCTTGAATACAAGTGCTGTGATGTGTATCATATTTCTGAGACAAAACATAATAACTTTGTTTTCTATTTAATCCTATGCTGAATTCAATACCTGTCAATACAGGTAGATGCCAAACCAGAAATGGCATTTCCATTCTAAATCACTTAATGCAACCCAAATTATATTCCATTGAAATGCCAAAAATCAAGCTATCCAAGCTCGTTTTTTCCACTATTTAATACAGTTTCAATCTTTCTTCCTCTTAAATAGAATCATTTGCTCTTAGCTTCAGACATATTTGCTGTGCCCACACCCTTCCTGAGCCATCCTTGAATCTTATTATAGCTTAGCTCATCCTCTCTCTCGCCGCAATAGCTCTTCGTGCTGCAGCATCGCACTTTGCCTGGGAATGCAGCTGTGGGAGGGGAGAAGCATCGATCCTGATCCTCGGGTGCGTGTGTCACCCATGGCCTGAGCATGAGCTCCACGGGCATAAGACCCTGTGAGTCTGTTCTGTCCTGAGCCTCCGCTTTGGAGAATCAGCCGCTTTTTGCATGATCGTAGCTTGTTTATATAATTTGGTTTTGAAACTACTTGTTCAGCTGAGCAGCTTTTCATTCAGCTGCTTAATTGAAGAAAACACCATTCATGCTGCCGTTTAGCAATATACTGTCATCTAGCGGTGTAATTGTGTACTTGAAGCAAGGTGGGCTGCTATTTTCCCTGTGTTTAGGAATTTTTACCCTGGAGAAATACCTGATTGAATAACAGTCCTCAGGCTTGCCTTTTGATCTACCCTGTCTTATCCATCCTGGTTTTGTATCAAGGAGTTAGCTGTTACACCAACTTCATATCTGTGCAGTCCTTGCTATAGTTGTGGAGTTAGGCATCTTCTGTAATAGTTTGTTTCAAATGCAAGATTATACTTTACAGTTATTTTTAATTTTCCTGTGATTTACAAAGTATGTTACCCTTCCTGTCCTAGTGCATATCACTTGGAATAAGACTTGGTTATCAATATGACTTTATGTTAAACATTTGCTTAGCTGCAAGGAGGACTCATGCTTTAAATGTATGCCAGTCTACTGAACTGTGCAAATCTGCAAGAGCAATTCAGTGTATCCTCCTCAGTGCAGTCAGCAAACCTCTGTCCTTTCAAGTCTTCAAAGGTTGGTATTGCTGTAGGAAGAATGTCCCCAATTCTCTGTCTGTAGCTGACATAAAATGGTAACAGTATCAACTGCTTCAAGCAACCCCTCTGCTGCTTCACAAAAGTACAGTCTTGTGGGTCTTTCCCTTTCAGTTTGCTCCTCTTAAGTTGTAGTATTTTTTGCCACAAAAAGCAAGAACCAAATTAGTACATCAGAAGCAATGCAAACACCTCTCTTTTTTCTTTAGATGGCTTGTCCTGGAAGCACTTTGTTTACTAGATGTCTTTTCAAGGCTATATTCCATTTTAGTTCCTTTACTGTTTTATTTGTAAAGAAACCAATTTCTTATCAAGTTTTCTAGCGTATATTAAAATACTGAGAATCTTACTGTTTTCAGACAAATTGGAGCTATACAGTCATTCCTGTTCTATGGTGCAAAGCTTTAAACATCTCTGAAAATGGGAAAAATTATTTCAGCATATATAAAATACAGATGACTCATACTAATTTATACTGTGAAATTAAATGCATTTTTTTACATTTAGTCTTGCTGACATTGATGCAAAGTTTTGTAAACCTATATTTTGGTGAAATAGAATAAAAAAATTGTAACCAGATTTATTTTTAACAGTAAAATGGTAGATGGATTTTCAGTTATAAATAAATAGATGAAGACTCAGTTCTATAGATAAAAATAAGTTTTCTGGATAAGTTTTCTACATTTTATACTTTTATTTTGAGAGGTTCATTCACAATTTTTATTTTATTGCTTTTAGTTGCTGATGTGTCGTCAGGATGAGTGGATTAGGAGAAAACTCCTTAGATAGCTTGGCCAATGAGTCAAGGAAGCGCAAGCCATTGCCTTGTGATACCCCAGGTGCAAGGTAGGTGTATAGAGACTACTTTGTTTCTTTTGCTATGTGTTTGTTTGTTTTACTATCTGAAAAGTTTTCATTGCACTTTTGAGTATGTTTTTACTAAGCATTGTGTTCAGTTGAAAAATTGTTAGGCCATTTTTTGTTGTGAAGATGCACAGCTTTACTATTATGTGTAGATCTGCCAAAGCTTATGAACTACACTCAGTAGTTAGTCTCTTGCTAAATCTTATTGGAGTGGATGTTTAAGGAGTCACTGTTTGAAGCTGTGATAGCAAGACAAAAGAAGAAAAACTTGTTGCTTCACAGTAATTACAGAGGCAGCATCTTATATTTGGTAATTGATTTGCAGGCCTCATTTCAGATGGTGACTATTTTAAATTTATGACAACAGAATATCACAGAAGGATTTTTTTTGATGAATAACTTCATGCCCTCTTAAGATAAATCGGTACTTAAGATTATTAAAAACAAAACAAACAAAAAAAAAAAAAAGGCAAAAAAAAAACAAACAGCAACATACCAAAACACACGCATACCCCGTTAGATTTGTGTTTGCTAGAAGAATGACTACTACTTAGGTTTAATAGATAGGTGTTACAAGAAGTTCAGTGTGAGCACACAGCCTTTTTGCATGATGGAATGTAAGTATATTTAATAATGTTTTTGATTCCTAGTCTGACCTGCAGTGGTGAGAAGCGTCGGCGTGAGCAGGAAAGCAAATACATTGAAGAACTGGCTGAACTGATATCTGCTAATCTGAGTGACATTGATAATTTCAATGTCAAACCAGACAAATGTGCTATTTTAAAAGAAACCGTGAGACAGATTCGACAGATAAAAGAGCAAGGTACAGTTCCCTGCTAAGCCAAACAAACGATTTCATTTTCTTGTGATTCCTTTTTCAAAGGGAAAGACTAAGTAGTATAATACATATATTTTTAAATAGGTATATGCAAAAAAAAAAAAAAAAGAAATTCATAGTGATGGAATATATATGTATTCCATATATATATATATTTATATATATATATTTCACATGACTATATATATACATATTAATATATATATTTTAAATGACTAGCCTACCAAGTGTCGACAATACATATTTCCTTTGAACAGTAGATTCTTGTTTCAAATCAAGTGAGCTATGTTGTGTATTTTGCCTGTCTTGCTAATTTACCACAATTTTGAATACGTTAAAACAATTCTAAAAAGATGTCTTGACATCTGTTTTAAGATATTTCTAATGCAATTGCATTTACTCTTATATAATAACTGTTTCATTATACAGCTTAGTATGCGATACCACAGAACAAAGTTTACTGTTTGTTTTCTGTAATTCTCCTGCCTGATGTGGATGCCCATTGCACCTTTGCCTGCAACCAAATTTCTCATTTAGGATATTTTGATCCTTAAAATATAATTTTATTCATATATATACATATACATACGGACAGATTTGTGTGCTCGCAAACACATATATTAACACTACCAAAGACTGTTCATAGAACAGTTGTGATAGCATTTGAGGACTGTGACCAGTGATGATGAGATAATCAAAATAAAATCATAAAGATGTGCCAAAAAGTCTGTTTAATGGACATTGAAAGATTCATCAAGCAGTCATCAGACATATGATCCTGGAAGCAGCAGAAGAAATACTGTTCACAAAATAGAGTGGTGGTTGCTTTGATCCACCTTTTAACTGTGAAGTCAATTTTTGTGAGCAAAGGGTTTGATATTATGTAGCCATGACATTTATTCTGGTCATAAGCAATGAGCACTATTTGAGACCTCCTCTCTCATTAGCGGTTTTTTTAGTGTTGTTTTTTTTTTTTTTTTTTAATTATTATTTATTTATTTACTTCTCAGAATCTGGCTAGTAATATTAAAAATATAGTTTCATATGAAATGTTGCTTTATGGAAACATCTGATTTTCAGGAAAAGCTGTTTCTAATGATGATGATGTTCAGAAAGCTGATGTGTCTTCTACGGGTCAAGGAGTTATTGATAAGGATTCCTTGGGACCTCTTTTATTACAGGCAAGTACAAACTAGGTACCTGGTAAATCCCTATGGAAAAAAAAAAATATTTAGAGCAGCTGAAACTATTACAATAGAGTCTGCAATGCTATAGTGAAATAGTATGCAAGAACTATATGGAACTATGAAAGGATCAGAAATAAAATCCATTGTGTTTTCTTATTTTTGCTGAAATAATCTGTAGAATGAAAGAAAAGAATAACCTTTGGCCTTTTCTTGTATTCTTGTACTTTACTTTTTCTGGCAGTCATTAACAAATTACTGCTAAAGCAGGGCTTAGCCATACAAGGAATATTTTCCCTTAGGTTTAAGGAGTGTCCATTAAAATAAATGTATGAGGTTTTACAGAGACTAGGGGTCTGTGATATATTTTGATGTTTGTGTTTCTAAAATGTGGAGCATCTTCAAAAAATGCTGCTATCAAGCATAATAATCTAAGAAAAAGCATGTTTGAAACTATTGTTTTAAATAAAAAAATAATTTTTCTTTCAATTAAGAACATACAGTATTTTAACAAACGGATAGACTCTCTGTTACTTTGTCACTTGTTGGTGGAAATGTCTTCAT